>NC_073259.2:43888106-44191136 GCF_029289425.2 Pan paniscus | reverse complement strand
GTGGTAGAGGTTGGCTCACTGCAACCTCCACCTCCCGGGTTCAAGCGATTCTCCTGCCTCAGCCTCCCAAGTAGCTGGAATTACAGGCATGCGCCACCACGCCCGGCTAATTTTTATATTGTTAGTAGAGACAGGGCTTCTCCATGTTGGTCAGGCTGGTCTCGAACTCCTGACCTCAGGTGATCCGCCTGCCTCAGTCTCCCTAAGTGCTGGGATTACAGGCGTGAGCCACTGTGCCCAGCCATAATCAACTAACATTTATTGAGCACTTAGTATGTGCCAAAAAATTTTCTAAGCCCTTTAGACATATTTACATATGTAATTCTCACAGTAATCCCATAAAATAGGTTTTATTTTCTTCATTTTAAGATGAGGAAACAGAAGCAAAGAGAGTTTAACTTGTTTAAGGTCATCCCACTGGAAGGCAGCAGTGTGCGATAGTGGAAAGAACTTGTTTACAAAGAGCAGAAAACTTGGATGTTGGCAGGGCATGGTGGCTCACGCCTGTAATCCCAGCACTTTGGGGAGGCTGAGGCGGGAGGATCACCTGAGGTCAGTAGTTTGAGACCAGCCTGGCCAACATGGTGAAACCCCATCTCTACTAAAAGTACAAAAAATTGGCCGGGCATGGTGGTGGGCACCTGTAATCCCAGCTACTCGGGAGGCTGAGGCAGGAGGATTGCTTGAACCCGGGAGGCAGAGGTTGCAGTGAGCCGAAATCGCACCACTGCACTCCAGCCTGGGCAACAGAGTGAGACTCTGTCTCAAGAAAAAAAAAGAAAAAAAGAAAACCTGGATGTGAAATCTGTCACTTACTATCATGTGGCTCAAAAATGTCAATTAACTCCTCTGAGCCTCAGTTAATTTGCTTGGATTTTTATAAGGAAATAAAATGGTACAAAAGCAAAACATTTTGAAAATCTTAGGTGATATATTCAAGAAAAAATGTAAACATGTGTCACTAAAAACTACTAACAATGGGCCAGGCACGGTAGCTCATGCCTGTAATCCCAGGACTTTGGGAGCTGAGGCAGGGGGAGCACTTGAGCCCAGGAGTTCAGGACCAGCCTGGGCAACATAGCAAGACCAAGTCTCTACAAAAAATTTAAAAATTAGCCGGGCGTGGTGGCACACATCTGTATCCCTACTACTCAGGAGGCTGAGGCAGGAGGATTGCTTGAGACTGGGAGGTTAAGGCTACAGTGAGCTATGATTACACCCCTGCACTCCAGCCTGGGTGACAGAGTAAGACTCTGTCTCAAATAAAAAAAAAAAAGTACTAACAATTGCTTCAGAAAAGTTGGTCTCTTTAATTTAGTATTACTCACAGAATGGAAAGAAACTTACCTCTGTAACCAATAGTTACTTCTGGAGAGTAAAATTGGAATGAGGAAGGAAATTTGACATTTAACTTTATAACACTAAAGTATTTAACTTTATTCCTGGTATTTATTACTTTCACAATTAAAAAATTAAAACACAAACAGCAATCACAGATTTACCGTCTTAGAAACAAAGTCATGCAGGCGCATCCCTCCATTACTCTGTGGCGTGCCCACACTGTCTGTCTCAGTTCTTGGCTCCAGCTGCCTGCTGTTCAGGGTGGAGTCACTGTTCCAAGGTTGTAAAGTACCTAGAAAACAAGCAACTTTTAAGCTTTGTGTCTTAAGTATTTTGCTCCTTCTAAATTTTAGCTCCAATTTTAACTGGGAGATAAACAGTAATCTGTTATCATAGCCAAAAGTGAGAGCTAATGGCTATGTAAAAAAATAGTTTCAAGAAAAACTAAAGTTATGCCAGTGGGCTAGCAATTCAAAGGTAAAGCATGACACAAGCAGTTCTCTGGTCCTCGGTATGCAGCAGTAAGAAACTACCCAATACATCCAATCCCCGCCTCCGGAGGGTTCTAAGAAACCAACTCTCCAAAATTTTGCTAGTTGTTTTACACAGGCCAGTTTAGTCACAAATTCAATGGACCTGTTTTCCTTCGGCTCCTGGTCCAATACGGCACAGTCTCAATAGTGGACACAGCTTCGATGGGCCCGCCATCATTGGGAACAGTCACTGTAGTTTTTGCAACTATGGATTCATTCCCCTGCAACAAAAGTAGTAATGAGGAAAGACAAACAAAGAATCTAACTTACCCTCCACTATAGGGTATTTTGGAGCAGGTAAAAAATTCCTTAGTCTTAGTCAAGACTTAAGACCCCAGTCTGATACTTTTTTTTTTTTTTGAGACAGAGTTTTTCACTCTACCGCCCAGGCTGGAGAACAGTGGCGTGATCTCGGCTCACTGCAACCTCCGCCTCCCAGGTTCAAGGGATTCTCCTGCCTCAGCCTCCTGAGTAGCTGGGATTACAAGCATGCGCCACCACACCTGACTGATTTTTTTTTTTTTTTGAGACAGAGTCTCGCTGTGTCGCCCAGGCTGGAGTACAGTGGCCCAATATCGGCTGACTGCAAGCTCCACCTCCCGGGTTCACGCCATTCTCCTGCCTCAGCCTCCCGAGTAGCTGGGACTACAGGCGTCTGCCACCATGCCCAGCTAATTTTTTGTATTTTTAGTAGAGATGGGGTTTCACTGTGTTAGCCAGGATGGTCTCAATCTCCTGACCTCGTGATCCACCCGCCTCAGCCTCCCAAGTGCTAGGATTACAGGTGTGAGCCACCGCGCCTGGCCGACTGATTTTTGTATTTTTAGTAGAGACGGGATTTCGACATGTTGACCAGGCTGGTCTCGAACTCCTGACCTCAGGTGATCATCCACCTGCCTAGGCCTCCCAAAGTGCAGGGATTACAGGCGTGAGCCACCGCGCCTGACCTGAAACATTCTTATGTTGAAATCTGATGTTTGGCTGGGTGCAGTGGCTCATGCCTGCAATCCCAGTATTTTGGGAGGCCAAGGTGGGAAGATCACTTGAGCCCCGCAGTTCGAGTCATCCTGGGCAGCAAGGAGAGACTCCCCCTCTACTTTAAAAAGTAAAAATAAAGAAATCTCATACTTAAGAAGATAAACATAGGTCATGGGGGTATATATTCAAGCAACTAAGACTCACTCTGACAGTTGTTTACTTCATCAGAGTAATTCCATTCATATGGATAAGGATCCTACTGCATAGAAAAACTTTAATCAAAGGCCAGGTACAGAGGCTCATGCCTGTAATCCCAGCACTTTGGGAGGCTGAGGCAGGTAGATCACCTGGTCAGGAGTTCGAGACCAGCCTGACCAATATGATGAAACCCTATCTCTACTAAAAATACAAAAATTAGCCAGACGTGGTGGCATGCGCCTGTAATCCCAGCTACTTGGGAGGCTGAGACAAGAGAATCACTTGAACCTGGAAGGTGGAGGTTACAGTGAGCCAAGATGGTGCCATTGCACTCCAGCCTGGGCTACAAGAACAAAACTCTGTCTCAAAAAACAAACAAAAACTTTAACCAAACATCATGTCTCTCAAAACAATGCTGCAATGCTGACTCAGAGAAGTTTTAATGCTTGGGGCCAGTAATCTCTGTTACCTTGGCCTGACTATTCTTACCTGGTCTACTGCGGAGCCAATGGAACGAGTTTTCTTTACAGGTCCAGGGGGACCATCAACAAACTGTCGGCTAGTAGAGCGCTAGAAAGGAGACAAAGACCCGTAACTTTAATGCCAAGCAGATCTGAAGCACAGAAGATAAAATTATTCCATCAGACAACTTGGATACAGGTCCTGGGGATTAGGGCTACAGTAAATAACAAACAATGTGTTCTCTCTCTCTCTCTCTTTGCCTATTTCCACATGAAGAATAAGCTGTTTCAAAAGAATATGTTGTACAAAAATGCTCTAAGTGCCCTAGAAAAAATGAGCAAGCTGTGGAGAAATTTAGATGACACCACCAGAAAAAGTACAGCTGTAATCCTAACTAAGGACATGAAGTCTTGGAAACACATTAAGTACCCTAAACAAGCATACACAGATAGATCTCTATATATCCCATTATATGAAGCTTATATTAGAGCACAAAAGTTCTGTGTAAAAATTCATATGACAATTCAAAACAAACTTAAGTTTATCCTTTTCCACTGTATGAATGAATTGAAATGCAGCCTAAACAGTGAAATGGACAGGATTCTGTCCTAAGTTACTACTTCAAAGAGTACCAGTACTGGTTGGGAGCAGTGGCTCACGCCTGTAATCCCAGCACTTTGGGAGGCCAAGGCAGGTGGATCACCTGAGGTCAGGAATTCAAGACCAGCCTGGCCAACATGGTGAAACCCCGTTTCTACTAAAAATACAAAAATTAGCCAGGCATGGTGGCAGGCACCTGTATCCCAGCTGCTTGGGAGGCTGACGCAGGAGAATTGCTTGAACCCGGGAGGCGGACGTTGCGTTCAGCCGAGATCGCGCCATTGCACTCCAGCCTGGGAAATGAGCAAAACTCCGTCTCAAAAAAAAGAAAAAAAAAAAAAAAAGAATATCAATACTGTCCCCACAGCATGAATTCATTTGTAGTATGTGCTTAACAATGGCTAGAGCAACATGTCAGGAATGCAGTATCATGGCAAAATTTCCAAAAATAACTCCATTATTACTTTAAAAAAAAGACTAAACAAACCATACATACCCTCTTTTCTCTCTTCTTCAGTTTGAAAGTCTTCACCAAAGAAGAGTCCCAATCCTGTTGACAATTACACTGTATTAATTTCTTTTTTTGGTTAGGCCATCCCTAAACCCTGTGCAAATAAATTTACAGAGAACTTTAAAGGCTTCTTCAGTCAGGCTACCTAACGTACAATTCGGGGAGGGTTAGAGAAGGAAAGGTCTCAAGTGTTGTAGGTATAGAGCTATAGTAAGTTAATGTGCTTTCTTTGAAAAATTGAAGCTATTATAATAAAATCAGGAATCAATACCACAGAGGCAAGAAAAGGTTAAAGAATCAAATTCTGCCGTATTTCCAGTGGCTGATCCTTTATTTCTGATTATTTTTGTAATTAGTTTTAGAACTTACAGAATGTTAGGCACTATACTGATCGTATTAGATGTGATTCTTGCCCCCAAGGGATTGCCACTGTCTAATCAAATGCTCTGCATAATATTGCCACTTCACAAGTTCCACAGTTGCCAGGCGATGGCTCACGCCTGTAATCCCAGCACTTTGAGAGGCCAAGGTGGGCGGATCATGAGGTCAGGAGATCGAGACCATCCTGGCTAACACGGTGAAACCCCGTCTCTACTAAAAAAATACAAAAAAATTAGCCAGGCATGGTGGCGGGCGCCTGCAGTCCCAGCTACTCGGGAGGCTGAGGCAGGAGAATGGCATAAACCCGGGAGGCGGAGCTTGCAGTGAGCTGAGATTGCGCCACTGCACTCCAGCCTGGGTGACAGAGTGAGACTCTGTCTCAAAAAAAAAAAAAAAAAAAAAAAAAAAAAGTTCTACAGTTTAGGAACTTAGGCCCTAAAACGTGTCCACCACTGAAGAACTATTTGTCTTTTATTGTGGTCTCATTTCAATTCACCTATTTTAACTATTTGCATTCATTTTAGTAGTTACCTGTGATTTCCTTACTCCTGATCATCCCTGAAAACAGTATCTAGAAACAGTGGTATACAGCAAATAATAGCTTAGCTAAATAAATTTAACTTCCCCAAGTCATGGTCCAGTAATTTAGTTACTGGTTGTTTGATTCAGCTTCAGTTACAAGAAATATCGTATCATAGGTCTAGCTCAAAAATCAACTGATAATATGATCTAGTTTTATTATATATTCCAGACCTCCACTATATCATTCCCTATTTGAGAAAGGTGATGCCTAATATTTTTATCTATAAAATGGCCGTATTTTCCCTGGTCAAACACTGAATCTGAACAGAAAACTCCTAGCCATGTAACAAGTAGTTGTCACCTGTTTTGCTAAACCAGAAAACCAGTCACCAAAAACTTCCTGATTTGTTTTGTTTGCTAGTTTTCAGCTAGCAACAGAAATCAATGAACTATATCAAAGACTGTATCAGGAGATGACCTTTTATGCAGAAGCATCACTGTAAGTTAAAAGAAGTGTGCCGCCCCATAAAAGCAGGGCAACAAATAGTTTAACATGTTAACCATTGTTGATGAAAGCATTATATAGTGCCTAGAAACTCTAATCACACTTTTCTGGCTGAAATCCCAGGACCTTGGTTTCCTTCTAATTGTGAAGTATGACTATGCTTTCCCCAAGAACCAAACTAATTCAGAAATAAGGCACAAGTCTATTTAAGAGCAGCAAATAAACCCTGACGACATACAGTCTTGCTAATATTTTTATTATTAGCTGGGGCTTTAATAAGTCAAAATATAATCAGTTAGTACATGTGGCATACAGAGATCTATTAAATGAACTCAACTTATGCCAAATTCTGAATTCTATATTCTCACTTCAGAAACTAATATCTAAGCCAGTCTCTTATAGCTCATGTGGATTTATATTTTAAATTGCTACCTCAGAATCTATAAGACATCAACTAATAAAATAGTAATGTAGGATGTTCAGAAAAGACAGGAGAGATATTCCTGGGGAAGCAGAGGTAAGAAAAGTAGGTAATTCTCAGAGATCAAATGTTTATTACCAGTGATTCATCAGTCTTGTCAAAGCTGATATCTGATAAAATGGAACCAGATTCATCAATGGTTGATAGTCTAGATCAGTGAAACAATACAACGTTAGACATGGTAGACTGTGGAATGTAAAATTCACCAACATTCAGAACAAGTCCTACTGGTCAGGTAACATCAGTTAATTTCATAGCAAAATCTTCACTATAGAGACAATTACAATCTCAAACCCTGTGGTAGGCTACTTTGTATGGTTTCCACGGAGGAGTGTGTGCGCATGAGTACAGGTGCAACACAGTTGCTTTTTCAGCAAAGACCTTATAAGGGCAGTTGAAAGTTAGTCAGGGTTATGGGTGCTATTCTCTACCGAGTTTGTATTACAGGCTACTCCAAATTCACAAAATCAAGGGAATGAAGTTTAATTTGATCCCAACTGTGCTGGTTTCTACAAACAAGAGTATTACCCAACAGGCTTAAGAAATTAAGCCTGTACATCTTCTTAGTTATAAAGATTCCCCATAAAACAACCAGGCAACAAAATAAATAGCTGACCTTTCCCTACATATTGTACTGGGGATGTTAAATTCAAAGCCTGGTTGAGACTATTTTAAACAGTGGTGCAGTGGAACCAAAATTATTGTCTGGTCTTGGCTCACAGAGGCCTTTCTAAACCAGAAGAGCTGTAAGAGCTCTCTGGAGAGTAAACACTGAAAGTATTGCTGAACTGCCACTTTCATCTTTGGGTTTCTTAGCAATGCACAGGATTAGTTATTGATGTGCAATTTAGCACCAACATCAAAATTTTATCCATGGTGAAACAACATCCTTAGGAAAGATTTAAAAATAAAATAAAATAAAATATACAGGGACATCCCTGTGCCTTTATTCCCCACCTACTCTCCCCGCAAAATCTTTTTCGGCTTTTTTCAGCACACATTCTAGAAGAAGTCTATTTAAGAATTCAGATAACAAGAATATCTGACAGCTGTGTTGCTTGTGATCGGATAACAACAGATGCAGTTCCTCCACCTTTTGTTCCCAGCATTGCTGCTGGATGGTTGGCCTCTGTTGAGAAAAGCCAGAGCTGATTTTTGCTCCTCGCTTAGTTGAATGCTGCCAGATGTGTCACACATGAGCATCTCTCGAATCAGCTGAATCTGTCGTTCCTACAGACCAAAGCAGAGTAAAACATCATAACTAGCCAGGGGAGAAAGCTTCACCTCAAGTTTATGGGACAGGCAGACCAGAAGACATTAAAATGCAGCATTATGCAAATGGGCCTTCAGGAAGGCTGCTACACCAATAGCATATTAATTCACATCAAACCCAGATTGTGTCTCTGATTTCTGACTGGTAAAATGAACTACATCTAGAACAGCGAAGTTTCTGCTACAAGACTTTTGGATTAACCTGCTAATCCAAGAGGAGAATAATGCAAAATGAGAGTCCCAAAATAGATTTCACATAGCAAAAACACTTTAGTGTCATTTTATCAGGACAAATATTGGCTTCTACAGATCAAAGCAGCCACCCACCTCTCTAAGTAGTGGAGCAAAATGCATTAAAATGGATACAAAGCTATAATGCACTGGAACCAGACAATTTGAGTTTACTGAGGCATCTAACACTGTATACCAAGATGGATTAGTCCCTCCCAGTAAAGGCTTTCCTTTGCACTATGACCCATCCTGGCACATCAAAATGATAGTGTTCTGTGTCAGTCACATTGCTCAACTGGTTGAATACATCTAGCCTTTTACCCTGAATTAGAGAGGGGTGATGAAAAGAAGAGTCACAGTTGTCTTGCCTGTATGTATGACAAAGTACCAGCTACTCATGTAAGGATGGATATTCCGGGTAGCACTTAAAATAAACAATGAAGGATGGCCAATAACTTGTGACAGATCAAGTACGTTAGGATCTCCCTCCCTCCCTTTTCCTCTAATTCTTTAAGTTCTCATTTGAAATCTGTCTGTTAAGTAAGTTTCAAGTCTAAGTGACAAAAACATTTAAATTTCAAATTATGAAGAACAAGATTCCTAGTCTGCAATTTCAGCTCTAATCATGGGCAAGCTGTTAAAGAACAAGTCACTTTCAGTTCTTTAATGTGGAAGAAGAAACTAGGTATATTTGGCAAGTGGAAACTGTCAGACAATGCCTTCCCCCTCCTGCATCATCACTGTTCTAGCATGGAAAACAATACACACCAGCTTTTCGCAGTCAGCCTCAGCTCTCTGTCTCCGTTTGATCTCTACATCCACCTGATTACGTGCATGCTTCAGCTTAACATCCAGAGCACTTCGCTCAGTCTCTGCTTTCATCAAAAGATCTTTGTATTTCCCCAGCTCATGGTCAGTCCTCTGCCACTTTTTACGGAAATCCTCAAAGTCCTTCGCCAACTGGATAAATTCTGAGGAAAGGGGGAATCTTTAATAATTCAAGCACCAAACAGAGTATAACTGCTCTAATAAATGAGTCCTACGGTTAGCTTTATTTGAAATTCATAATTAAGGAACCAGCTGAACTATGGGCAAATCCAGCTGAAAATAACTAGGAGCAGATCCTGGATATGTTTGTCACTCTGATGAGAACTTTGTGGGTAGCAATTCCTATTTCAATAGGCCACTTACTTTTGGCTTAGCCAGTGGCATCTGCTATGGAATATGTAACTCATTAGTCACCTGGCTCCAGATGTAACACTAACACTGAAAGCTCCTGAACAGAAGGCAATCAAAGGGGGATACCTTTGGGGCAGCTGTCATGCACCAGGACAGTTACAGCTATAAAACAAAAACAGTTTCCTTTACAGTCACGCATTGCTGCACCAGAGAGATGTTAAACAGCAAATTCAAATGTAACTGCTGTAATATGCTCCAGTAGATGTAGATTAATATTACAGATGTCTAGACCTACAATTCCATTTGGCTATATAATTATATAAATATTGATTTGAAAGTAAAAAGCCAATTTGCTTTTGCTGTTTAACACTGCCCTGAAGGGTATGTAAACATTCCAGTTGAAAAAAAAAAACAGGAAGAGAAGATCAAACTAGCTTTTGGAACATCCCTGATAGCAGAATGTGAAGTCTCTTCAAATGTGTGCAAAGAGAACATCACTTCCAAGGCAGCATCTCAAAGGAAGAAGATAACCCTGTTGGCATTCATTCTTATCTCCTGCTATTGGCAAAGCTGTTCTGCAATGTATTTGCAAAAGTGCCTTACAATTTTCTAGTTAACCTCCGTCTATCTCTAAGGATCACTCTCCACCAACATCAAGGAAGAAGGTCTCAAGGTGTACATCTGCTGCTGGTCAAACTAACCCAGTTTACAACTGAAACTAGGCCAAATTCACACACAGCTAGCAGATTCTTAGGTAGTAAGGGCACTTTTCCCCTATGAATTTAACCTAAAAGCATAGAAACAACACATAGTCCTTTTTAAACAATTTTAATCATTTGACCAAATATCAAACTTACAAACCAGGATACCAATTTGTTCCAGAAAAACCAAGTCATAAGGAAACTTTAGTTTTTACAAACCACAAATTTCAGCAAAATAGGTTATTATGACCTAGTTATCTTAAACAATGCGAACATCAACAATTAAAAAAATATTACAATTCAAATAGTTTTAAGAAATAATATGCTGGGTTAGTTAGTCTGGAACATACTACTTTTTTGTGGGTTTTTTTTTTTAGCTTAAAGAAAAAAACATATATGTTTGCAAACTAAATACCGTACGCATACACACTCAAAATATTTACCGAACTGAAAAACAATTTTGAGAATAAAAAGATTTTCATCTGACCTAATTTTGCTGGTTTGTTTGTTCTTTAGGATACTCCTTTTATTAAATTACTGCTTCAGCTTAGTTTAAGTCAGACCCAAAGCAGAACATTTACATACCTGATTAATATATTACTTTTTGTGTGTGCAGGTGAGAAATGTGAAAAAAAAAAAAAAAAGATATTACTTTTTTTTTTTTTGAGACAGAGTTTCACTCTTGTTGCCCAGGCAGAAGTGCAATGGCGCAATCTTGGCTCACTGCAATCTCCGCCTCCCAGGTTCAAGCAATTCTCCTGCCTCAGCCTCCTGAGTAGCTGGGATTACAGGTGTGTGTCACCATGCCCAGTTAATTTTTGTATTTGTAGTAGAGACGGGGTTTCACCATGTTGGCCAGGCTGGTCTCAAACTCTTAACCTCAGGTGATTCACCTGCCTTGGCCTCCAAAAGTGCTAGGATTACAGGTGTTAGCCACTGTGCCCAGCCTACTTTTCACTTTTGAGACAGTCTTCCTCTGTCACCCAGACTGGAGTGCAGTAGCACGATCTTGGCTCACCGCAACCTCCACCTCCCAGGTTCAAGCAACTCTCCTGCCTCAGCTTCCTGAGTAACTGGGACTACAGGCGTGTGCCATCACACCTGGCTAATTTTTGTATTTTAACTAGAGATGGGATTTCACCATGTTGGCTAGGCTGGTCTCAAACTCCTGACCTCAAGTGACTGACCTGCCTCAGCCTCCCAAAGTGCTAGGATTATAGGCATAAGCCACCACGCCCGGCCAAAAGATACTATTTTTATGTACAATTCTGCTATGAGCAAAGTTTGCTGGGATTGGGTCAGAAGGCATTTTGGGCCATAGATCAGAAAAAATTTTGATGTTGAAGACCAATAATCATGGCACTGTTTTGGTCAGTTGGTGAATCACAATTCAGCTTGGTACTAGCCTGTCATGAAGTGCACATTAAAAGCTTTATAAAATTCAGGCCGGGCACGGTGGCTCATGCCTGTAATCCCAGCATTTTGGGAGGCTAAGGCAGGCAGATCACTTGAGGTCAGTAGTTCAAGGCCAGCCTGGCCAACATGGTGAAACCCTGTCTCTACTAACACAAAAATTAGCTGGGTGTGGTGGTGTACGCCTGTAATCCCAGCTACTCGAGGAGGCAGAAGTCGCAGTGAGCTGAGATCGTGCCACTGCACTCCAGCCTGGGCAACAGAGTGAGATGCTGTCTCAAAAAAAAAAAGATTTATAAAATTCAAATTACAGTACCTCCTTTAAAAAGTTACGTACACCCTAAACTATGAAGTGCCCCTATCAAAAAGGAAGAAAGAGAAGGGAAATTTCCTCAAAACAAATTGAGGGTGATCTTTGATTTATTTAAAATTTAAAAATCAGGATTTGGTTCATAGCTCAGCAAGCAAATTTAAGTGGGTCCAGAAATCCTGATTTTTTTTTTCCATTTACTCCCGGAGGCCTTTGAACAGGCTCTTCCATTTGCCTTCCCTACTACCCTCTCTAAGCTTCTTAAAGACAAAGACCCTATGTCTCCTTTGCTCTTTTATCTCCAGTGTTGTAACCTGCCTAGCACACAGTAGACACTTGAAATAATCTGTTGAACAAATGAATGAATGAAAAGCCGCTGTTCAAATTAAATTTACCAGCATCCAAGACCACCTTACCAGTTTAAT
Source organism: Pan paniscus (assembly GCF_029289425.2). Lineage (NCBI taxonomy): Eukaryota > Metazoa > Chordata > Mammalia > Primates > Hominidae > Pan > Pan paniscus. The sequence goes on along the minus strand of NC_073259.2, from coordinate 44,179,093 downwards.
CAAACTTACCTCCCACCACTATGCAATAAATACCCCTCTAGCTAAACCAGTCTGTCCCTGCCCCCAGAACAGAGGCATTCCTGCCTTCTCGCTTGTGACCAAGCTATGCACTCCAAATGGAATGCCCTACCTACTCTTCTTTACATACCCATTTACCAAGTCCCATCTGGTCTGTGAATCTTTTCCTAATCAGTTTGCTACACATTAAATTTTTCTAGATTACCCAAAAGCATATATTTTGATACTTGTACTATCTTCTGTTTCATGAGAAAAAAATCCTGTCTCTGAAACTAAAATACCGTAATCTTCTTGAAGACAGGCAATATGTCATATATACTTCATTATTTCCTACTATGCATAGTGTAGCACAAACCTAGTATGTCACTGGCACACAACAGGCACCTGATAAATGTTAAATTATACTTATTCCTAATTTATACACCAATGATTTTTTTTAAAAAAGCTCAGGCAGCTTATGAAAAATTAAAAATAGAACATAAAAACTGTGTGGACTGGAGAAAACAAGACAACAAAATATGCTATTAAAGTCATCTTTTTTAAAATATTAACTTTCATTCTGATCTTCCTGTAACTTGGACTTAGCTCTCTTTTTTTAACTTTTTTTTTTTTTTTTTTCTTTTTCAAGAGATGGAGTCTCACTGTGTCGCCCAGGCTGTAGTGCAATGACATGATCTTGGCTGACCACAACCTCCACCTCCTGGGTTCAAGCGATTCTCATTCCTCAGCCTCCCAAGTAACTGGGATTACAGGTGAATGCTACCACGCCCGGCTAACTTTTCATATTTTAAGTAGAGATGGGGTTTCACCATGTTGGTCAGACTGGTCTTGAACTCCTGACCAAGTGATCCACCTGCCTTGGCCTCCCAAAATGCTGGGATTACAGGTGTGAGCCACTTTGCCCGGCCCGGACTTAGCTTTTTAAAAAACAATACAGGCCAGACACGGTGGCTCACGCTTGTAATCCCAGCACTTTGGGAGGCCAGGGCAGGTGGATCATCTGAGGTCGGGAGTTCGAGACCAGCTTGACCAATATGGAGAAACCCCAGCTCTACTAAAAATACAAAATTAGCCAGGCGTGTTGGCACATGCCTGTAATTCCAGCTACTCGGGAGGCTGAGACAGGAGAATCACTTGAACCCGGGAGGTGGAGGTTGCGGTGAGCCGAGATCTCGCCATTGCACTCCAGCCTGGGCAACAAAGAGCGAAAAATTCTGTCTCAAAAAAAAAAATGGATACAAAAAAGAGAAAGAGGAATGAAGTTAATGATGAAAGGCAAGAGTAAGGAGTCAAGGGATACTTGGGCATGTGGGGAATTCCTAAGGATCTAAGAAGAGTACAGGCTGGGCACAGAGGCTCACGCCTGTAATGCCAGCACTCTGGTGGGCCAAGGCAGGTGGATCACTTGAGGTCAGGAGTTCAAGACCAGCCTGGCCAACATGGTGAAACATCGCTACTAAAAATACAAAAACTAGCCAGGCTTGGTGGCATGCGCCTGTAATCCCAGCTACTTGGGAGGCTGAGGCAGGAGGATCACTTGAACCCACGAGACGGAGGGTGCAGTGAGCTGAGATCGCACAACTGCACTCCAGCCTGGGCAACAGAGTGAGACTGTCTCAAAAAAAAAGAAAAAAAAGAAAAAAGAGGACAGACACTGGGGTGGATGCACAAACCTGATTCTAGTGTCTAAAAAACACAGGGTCACTTTAGTTCCTCAAAAGCCAACATTTGCCCAGGTGCGGTGGCTCACACCTGTAATTCCAGCACTTTGGCAGGCCGAGGTGGGAGGACCGCCTGAGCCCAGGAGTTCAAGACCAGCCTGGGAAACATGGCAAGACCTTGTCTCTACAAAAAATAGAATTAAAACAAAAGTAGTGCTTATAGTAGTTTGGGAGACAAAATAAATAATAAAAATTCAAAATAAAATAATCAAAATAAATATAAAAATTAGCCGGTGTGGGCCGGGCATGGTGGCTCATGCCTATAAATCCAGCACTTTGGGAGGACGAGGCAGGAGGATCATGAGGTCAGGAGATCGAGACCATCCTGACTAACACGGTGAAACCCCGTCTCTACTAAAAATACAAAAATTAGCTGAGCGTGGTGGCGGGCGCCTATAGTCCCAGCTACTTGGGAGGCTGAGGCAAGAGAATGGCGTGAATCTGGGAGGCAGAGCTGGCAGTGAGCCGAGATCGTGCCACTGCACTCCAGCCTGGGCGACAGAGCGAGACTCCGTCTCAAAAAAAAAAAAAAAAAAAAAATTAGCTGGTGTAGTGGCATGAGCCTATAGTCCCAGCTACTCTGGAGGCTGAGGTAGGAGGATTGCTTGAGCCCAGGAGTTCAACGCTGCAGTAAGCTATGATTTCACCACTGTACTCCAGCCTGGGCAACAGAGTGAGACCTTGTCTCCAAAAAAATAAAAACTAGGCTGAGCATGGTGGTTCACACCTGTAATCCCAGCACTTTGGAAGGCCAAGGCGGTTGGATCACCTGAGGTCGGGAGTTCAATATCAGCCTGGCCAACGTGGTGAAACCCTGTCTCTACTAAAAATACAAAAATTGCCAGGCGCGGTGGCTCATGCCTGTAATCCCAGCACTTTGGGAGGCCAAGGTGGGAGGATCACTTGAGGTCGGGAGTTCAAGACCAGCCTGACCAACATGGAGAAACCCCGTCTCTACTAAAAATACAAAATTAGCCGGGTGTGGTGGCGCACGCCTGTAATCCCAGCTACTCGGGAGGCTGAGGCAGGAGAATCACTTGAACCTGGGAGGCGGAGGTTGCAGTGAGCTGAGATTGCGCCATCGCACTCCAGCCTGGGCAACAAGAGTAAAACTCTTGTTTCAAAAAATAAAAATAAAAAATAAAAAAAGCCAACATTCCAAATTAGAGATCTGGAGAAGGAGGTAAAATGTACCTCTGTTTTATAATAGAAATAAATGGGAAGGTAAAAATTTGCTTATACAATAAAATCAGGATTTCTGTAAAAATAAATATCTTGGGAGATTTTTGGCATAATCATTTCCCAAAGTATTTTCACAACTAATATCTCAATTTATGCCCAAATCCTCATAGCACTCCCACAAAGAAAATAAAGATGTTTAAATTCCTATTTTATAGGTGGAAAAACAGACACAGAAATAACAGGTAAAAGCCAGCACTAGTTATCAACACTCTTAAACCACAGATTCTTCCCTCTGCCCCCATATTCTATCAGCTGCCTCCTTCTACAGGTCTTATTATCACAATCTCTTCTACCCATTTCTCCCTACTTTCATCTTCACAACCACCATTCCAGTTAGGGCTGTTATTGCCTCTTTCCTGAGCTATGACAACCATGTCATTCCTAGTCAGTGTCCCAGCATCCACCTCTAATGCAGACTACACCTCTGCCAGGGTAATCTTCCCAAAGCACGGTTCTGATTATGTCACACCCCCTTACTCCTATTTCCCTCAAGTCCCACACCCTCTTGCTCTGCTCAGGCTGTCGCCTGATCTAAAATACCCCCTTTCATCTCTGCCTCTTGGGATTCTACCCTACAGCTAAAGCTCAGCTCAAACCCTTTCCTCCATGACGCCATTTAGTCATCCCTTTCCCTCAACTCAAAAATGCTAGAAGCCCTGATAGGTTCTCACAAAATATTTGCTGAATGAATCTGAGTTTTAATATCTCTTATTCCATACTCTAGTCCCCACCACACTCTGATCCATCTTCTGAGATGATGTGACCTCAAAGAGAAACCTAATTAGTATGCCATTGTGGTTACTGAGCTGGTACCAGATGACAGGGTCATGCAGCAGCTATTAGAGAGAGAAAATAGAATATTGTTTTGAAAGGCCTGTAAGTGGATAAGAGCTATTAAAAACATCAATCAATTCAAAGAAAATATTGAATGGCATAAGCAAGATACCACAAGTAAGTACTATAGAAATAAAAAAAGTTCAAGACACAGTTCTTACATTAACACCAGTGAGGCTGACTTGAGAGCAACATTTACTAAATTAGGTATTAATGAAAATCTGAAATAGGAGAGGATGGTAATACAAAGAGAAGCTGGTATAGAATAATTCCCTTGGATCACATGTCAGTACCATCATCCCCATTATTCTTTCTTGCTAATTTATTTCCCAGACTGTTCCTTTCTTAGCACCTCCTTTTTCTCCCCAGCTCACCACCCCATCTCAATTCTCTTTATTATTTCCCCCCAGGAATTGAAGTCTCACTGTCACCCAGGCGGGAGTGCAGTGGCACAATCATAGTTCACTGTAGCCTCAAACTCCTGGGCTCAAGTGATATTTCAGCCTCCTGAGTATCTGGGACCACAGGCATGTGTCACCACACCCAGCTAATTTTTTTGTTTTTGAAACAGGGTCTTGCTCTGTCCCAGGCTGGAGTACAGGAGTGTGATCTCAGCTTACTGCAACCTCTGCCTCCCCAGTGATCCTCCCACCTCAGCCTCCCAGGTAGCTGGGATCACAGGAGCATGCCACCACACCGGCGGGGTTTTTTTTTTTTTTTTTTTTTTTCTGTAGAGATGGGGTTTTTGTGGCCAGGCGCTCATACCTGTAATCCCAGCACTTTGGGAGGCTGTGGTGGGCTGATCACTTGAGGTCAGGAGTTCAAGATCAGCCTGGCCAACATGACAAAACCCCATCTCTACTAAAAATACAAAAATTAGCCGAGTGTGGTGGCGGACACTTATAATCCCAGCTACTCGGGAGGCTGAGGCAGGACAATTGCTTGAGCCAGGGAGGTGGAGGTTGCAGTGAGCCGAGATCACACCAGTGCACTCCAGCCTGGATGACAGAGTGAGATTCTGTCTCAAAAAAAGAGAGAGAGATGGGGTTTTGCCATGTTGCCCAGGCTGGTCTCAAACTCCTGGACTCAATCGATCCACCCATCTCAGCCCTGCAAAGTGCTAAGATTACAAGCATGAGCCACTATGCCCGACCGCTAATATTTTCAGAGACAGTCTTGCTATGTTGCCCAAGCTGGTCTCAAACTCCTGGCCTCAAGTGATTCTTCTGCCTCAGCCTCCTGAGTAGCTGGGAATACAGGTGCAAACCACCAAACCTGGCTCTCAATCCTTAATTATTTAGCATCAAATATATGAAGTAGGTGAAAGCAGATGCCTAGTATCTCCTTCAAAAAGAAATTATGGACTGGGCCTGGTGGCTCATGCCTATAATCTCATCACTTTGGGAGGCAGAAGTGAGAGGACTGCTTGAGGCCAGGAGTTGGACACCAGCCTGGGTAAAATAGGGAGACCTTATCTCTACAAAAAATTTTTAAGGCCAGGCGCAGTGGCTCACGCCTGTAATCCCAGCACTTTGGGAGGCCGAGGCAGGCAGATCACGAGGTCAGGAGATGGAGACCATCCTGGCTAACACAGCGAAACCCCGTCTCTACTGAAAATACAAAAAAATTAGCCGGACGTGGTGGCAGGCGCCTGTAGTCCCAGCTACTCAGGAGGCTGAGGCAGGAGAATGGCGTGAACCCAGGAGGCGGAGCTTGCAGTGAGCCGAGATCGCAGCACTGCACTCCAGCCTGGGTGACAGTGCAAGACTCCATCTCAAAAATAAAAAAAAAATTTAAAAAATTAAAAAAAAAATGTTTTTTTAAGTAGCTGGGCATGGTGGCGCAACCTGGGTGACACAGTGAGATTCTTAAAAAAAAAGAAAAAAGAAGAAATTATGACTTTTTCCCACTTCAACTGAAAATGCTTTATAGAACACAAAGAAAATCCAGGATAAAAAAAAGACAACTACTACTCTAAAGAAAAAAGCAACATCCTAGTAAATTTTTCCCAGTTCATTGCACAGAAAATAGTGCCAACTATTCAGTGGAAAAAGAATCTTGATAATAAAAAAGCAGCCGGGCACGGTGGCTCACGCCTGTAATCCCAGCACTTTGGGAGGCCGAGGCGGGAGGATCACCTGAGGTCAGAAGTTCAAGAATCGCCTGTGCAACATGGCAAAATCCCGTCTCGACTAAAAATACAAAAAATTAGCCGGGCGTGGTGGCGTGCGTCTGTAATCCCTGCTACTCGAGAGGCTGAGACAGGGAATCGCTTGAACCCGGGGAGCAGAGGTTGCAGTGAGCCGAGATGTCGCCACTGCACTCCAGCCTGGGTGACAGAGAGAGACTCCATCTCAAAAAAATAAATAAATAAAGATAATAAAAAAGCCTGTCTAAAACCTATTAAGAGCAGCTATAGAAAAGAATTTTAGTGACCATTTAATGAGTGCCCATTAGGCTTTGACCACGTAAGTGATCACTGCTTTCTTTTTAGGTAACCCAAATGGAAAACAACTTTAAGATTGGAAAATACTTCAGCTTTGTAAAAATCCCAAATTTGAAATCTGTTTTTCCTTTGGACAGGCCAGCTCAGAATGACTTACGGACTTCATTTCCTTCACTGAGAATCTCCACCCGGCGCACAAGCTGCTCAAACAGATTCCGCACATTCAGCATCATAGTATCCATCTTTCTGCCAAGAAATCAAATATACATTAGGGGTCCTGCCTTCTCGCCCACAACAAAAGATTCTATAGCAATCCAGCCATCAGTGACCAACATCTGGACTCTTCCATTTATAACTACCATTATAAGAATCTCAAGCTAACAACAGATGTTTTGTGTGATTCTTATTATAAAAACAAACTTGGAATGTTTAAGACTCATCTGAAAATTAGAAAACCATTTCAGACCTTTGACTATAATAGCCCCTCCAATCACTTGGAGCAGAAAACAAATAGGAAAGAGCATGTCAGTTCATTACCAAGTGACTGACCAACAAGAAAATGTGGTTCTTCAAGTCAAGCCTATTGATTAATATAATACTTTTGCCAGTTTATTCCTTGTGGGCTTTGAAGACCTACAATGTAACTTAAAATATCTATTTTTAATTTCATTTTTAGCTAATGCCCCTGTTGCAACTGCCTTTTAAAATGCAGGACATGGTCAGCACATTTCCTACCAAAAGCACAGATGACGTCACATGAGTGATTAAGTGGGAAAATCGCCAGCTCAGCAGCACAAGAATTATTTCTGTAATGCAGGGCTCTCTGCTGGGCTGCGTGCAGGAACTACGTCTAATAAATTTATACTAAGTAGAGGCAAAGGATTATGTTGTACCACATTCTGGCATCAGAGAGACAATACACCACCTTCACAGTTCGAAGGGCAAAGCAAAAATCATTTGCTACTGTGTCCTGTATAGTGAATTTCAGACTTTGTATTTCCCCTCAAAGGCCTGCTGATACTATAGAAAAAACAGTGTCGTTACAGGCGGTTCTATTCCAAATAGACTTTAACTGGGAACACTTTGAGGAAATAAGATCTTCACTTAACAGTCAAGAAAGAAAGACATTAACTGGATGTTATGAAAACTATCAAGGAAATGAAATAAAAAGTCAAATTTTATTAGAAATTTAATGTCCTCAGAAATACCATTAAAGGATTCTTGTGTTTCTCTTAACCAATGCTTCAACATTCTAGTCCAGGTCCTTATTTCCTAAATAAAATTTTAAGAACTCTTATGAAGGGTTAGTGATTTTGCAATGTTTACAAGATTGCACCACAAGCTATGAGAGCAAGAAAAAATATATAAAAAAGCACAAAGGACAAAGAATATATGAACATAGGCTGGGCACGGCAGCTCACGCCTGTAATCCCAGCACTTTGGGAGGCCCAGGCGGGCGGATCACTTGAGGTCAGGAGTTCGAGACTAGCCTGAGCCAACATGGCAAAACCCCGTCTCTACTAAAAACACAAAAATTAGCTGGGCACAGTGATGTGTGCCTGTAATTCCAGCTACTTGGGAGGCTGAGGCAGGAGGATCACGTGAACCTGGGAGGCAGAGGTTGTAGTAAGCTAAGATGGTGCCACTGCACTCCAGTCTGGGTGCCAGAGTAAGACTCTGTCTCAAAAAAAAAAAAAAGAATATATAAACATAAAGATATTTTATATTAAATGCTGCAGAATTATACATTTATACTCATATGATAATTGCTATAATAGAAAAAAAGTTCTCAGTTCCAAGCCTGGATGCAACATATACCTGAATCAGGGCCGGAAACCAAGATTTTCAAACAGCAAGTATCTGTTCCAAGCTACATAATCACAGCAAGCTGCTAAGCAACCAGACCAACAAATTTATTACAAAGATCTTTCTCTAAACTAAGAACAAAACTAAAAGGATAGCATTAAAACCGGCAGGAAGAGCTGTGGAATTCATGGAGATGCCATGGATTTAACATATAATGAAATAGGCAACATACCCTAAGTGCTACAGGACAGAAACAGGGGCAGGACATTGGGTAGTCAATTCAAATGTTGATTTCCTTTGGCTCTCCTAAGGTAAAAATGGAAGACTCTAATCAGTAGTTTTAATATAAGGTATTGCTTTCTATCATCTCGGCATTCACTTATATATCGTGAGACTATAAGACAGCTCAATACCACAGCAAAACTTCTATCTGTCCAAGAATTCAAAAAGGAAAATTTCATGGTGCTAGGATGTTGAAAACTGGTTGTTTAAAAAAAAGCTTTTTTGGGGGGGGTTTTAAGTCTTAAATTACAATATAACCTGTTCTCTTGTCCATTTTTTTTTTTTAATTTTTTGAGACAGAATCTTGCTCTGTCCCCCGGGCCAGAGTCCACTGGCGCCACCTCAGCTGACTGCAACCTCTGCTTCCCAGGTTCAAGTGATTCTCCGGCCTCAGCCTCCTGACACTGTTCTACTCTTCCTGTTCATGTCCATCAACTACGCTACTCACTGACCTACCCTATCCCATACCCTACTGACTTCCAATTTTGATTTCCCTATTTTTATCATTCTCTCAGTCGCTCAGTTCCAAACTTCAGAATCACCTCTGGTTCCTCCCCTTCCCACAGCATAATCACTAAACCTTGTGTACTCTTCTCTCATGTATCTACCATACCCACCCCCTTATCACTTGCAGGTTGTCACCACTCACTTCAATTGCACTCCCTGCCTCCAGTCCTTCCCCTACTGCTTCAGGTAGTTGCCACTCAGATACAAACTCTTTGCACTTGAATTAAACTTTACCATATGATTCTGCCCTGTGTCCCCGCTAGAATATAAATTTGAGGGGAGAAACCTTACATGTGGTACTACTATATTACACACACAAGCATGTAGCATTTAATATGATGCTCACAAAAAAAATTGATAAGTGTTAATTCAGAGAACAAACACACACATATCTGTGACGCTATGGTCAAAAGAATTTCCATTCTACCTCAACATCAACGTGTAATATAGTTTAAAGCAAAAAGAACAGTTAAAAGCGGGAGAGGGAGCAGAAGTCCTGGGACAAGATGGGTGTGGTGGTGCGTGCCTGTAGTCCCAGCTATTCAGGAGGCTTAAGTGGGAGGATCACTTGAGTCTAGGAGTTTGAGACCACCCTGATCATCACAAGACCCCCTTCTCTTAAAATAAATAAATAAATAAATAAAAAGGTCCTGGGACAAACCTTTAGCTCTTCTATCTACCAGTAGTATAATCTTCAGTAAATCACTTAAATTCCAAGACTCATCTATAAAGTGAAAACAATAACACTTGCTCTATTTACCTCATAGAATATTACAAAAATTTTAAAATGTATAAGTTTACAATCTCACTACCAAAATATAAGGTATCTTTTAGTTGGTATGAAGTGAGTTTCTTTTGTTTAGGTTTGGTTTTGGTCTGATAGTTGTTACTTCCATCCTAAAACAGTGATTCTCAAATCTAGGTGTTTTCCCCCCTAGGCTGTCTCCAAATAAGGATATCAGTAAATTCAGAATTTTAGACCATTTTTTAAAATAATTCTATACAATTAGAAAGAAAAGAATCCAGTATTTACTAGGTGCTTTGAAATGATTCGGGCACTAAACTAGACACTTCACGTACACTTTTTCTTTAAGTGAATTTGACTTTTTTTTTTGAGACGGTGTCTTGCTCTGTCACCCAGGCTGGAGTGCAGTAGCACCATCTCGGTTCACCGCAACTTCCATTTTCAGGGTTCGAGTGATTCTCCTGCCTCAGCCTCCCGAGTAGCTGGGATTACAGGTGCCCACCACCAGGCCCAGCTAATTTTTTTTTTTGTATTTTTAGTAGAGATGGAGTTTCACCATGTTGGTCAGGCTGGTCTCAAACTCCTGACCTCTAGCAATCTGCTTGCCTCGGCCTCCCAAAGTGCTGGGATTACAGGCGTGAGCCACCATGCCTGGCCTCACTAACTTAATTATCTCCATTTTACAGACAATGGGCAACTAAGTCCAGAAACCTTAAATTAACTAATAAATGTCGAGTTCTCATTGAAACCCAGGTCTGAGTCCAAAATCTATATTCTCTCCAACCCAACACATTGAAGAGATGATAAGTTACAAAAATATCAATTAGACCATATATGTTGCAGACCTACTCAGAGACCTCCTCCAAACCATAACATGTCATACAAACAGCAACACATATAAAACACAAATTATAGCTGGAACCCAGACCAAGAAGAATCAAGGAAACAGCAAAATTTGGCCAGGTCTAGGCTTTTAAACAAGCTGTTCTAGATGAGGTTTGCTGCTTCTGAAGAGTTATTTTTTCCTCTAACATAGATTTACTTAGGGTAATCCAAAAATGGCACTAGCAGAATATAATCCTCTTCTCTTTATATGCTAGGGGACCATATATTTTTATTAACATTCTACAGAAGTGACTCTCAGGAATTATTTATAGATGACAAAAATATCTTTCTATATCAGTACTAACTCTGATATCTCAGCCAAATTGTAACTCAAAAAGCTAAAATTTACTCACCCTATTCAACGTCAATTGAAAATAGTTGTAATTTTCCTGCTGGGTCACATTTTCACCCTCATGAATACTTGTTTATTTCCCCCCATGTATTATTTAGTCCATAGCTAGGAGATACACTAATGTGAAAGGAAACAAAAACAAAGTCATATTGTAGTACATTGCTTTTGCAGCTGTAAAACAGCTGTCACTTTCCACAACAGAGACTGCTGCCTTTTCGGGAAAGCTGAAACGATCCCTGCGTGCAGCAAGAAACTCAGTTTGTGGAGCACTTTAAACCAAAAGGTGCTAGAGAATCTCAGCTGTTATTGATGGGGAGCCCCAGAGGTGGAGAAGTCAGTATGTTACAGATTCCCAATCTGTGAGTATCCCTAAGGGAGCAATCTGGAAACACCATGAAAGAGTCTCAGCTGGATGTGATTGCTTTGAGCCCCCAATTTAATTTCAATCACCCAGCCAAGAGGTAGATATCATCCTTCAGAAAAACAGACTATTACAGATCTTACTGCAGGGTATCCTGGGAAAAGTCTCTATCCTCTTCTTCCTCCTCCTTCAAACAACATTATTAAGAGACCTATATATCAGGTTTTTTAGATGCATCAAGGGTGTTAAATACTTTAAGACAAAGCAATGAAAGGTTGCTGGAGTTTTTCAGGAAAGTGTTTTAATGAAAAACTTTCCCACAAACATTGCTAAATCTGGAGATTTCCAAGAAATCAACAATATAGATTCCCTGCTGTCAAGGAAAACCATTCTCAAAGATAATCTCAGTACTTTAAGATCCTTTCATAGGAACACATTTGAGGACAATGTGAGGACAATTCTTTTCCTGAAATGTCCAGCTTCTGCTTCACTGTATCGAAAGTCTCTAATACAACTGGCGGACAGAAGGATTATCTTGAAACCAAATGTTCTTTATAAGCAAATCACTTGCAGAGAGTAAACAAAATGTTCTCAATCCAACATGAAGACTAAAATAAGGAAGGGAAGATTTGAATTGTGATTTTTCAGAAAATTACTAGAAGTTCAGCATACTGAATACCTCTTTTTTTCCCTGTGAATTCTTCCTATTCTGGTCTTCCATCCTTCAAGGTCTAGAATAAGTCTCACCAATTCACTGAAGCCTTCCCTAACCATTTCAGTCCAAAATGATTTCCTTTATTATCTATAACATTCATTTAGCAGATACAAAACTACTGTTTATTATTAATCTTCTATGTTCAAAAACTTAACAGTAAAACAGGCTAGGTGTGGTGGCTCACGCCTGTAATCCCAGCACTTTGGGAGGCTGAAGCAGGTGGATGACCTTAGGTCGGCAGTTTGAGACCAGCCTGATCAACATGGAGAAACCCTGTCTCTACTAAAAATACAAAATTAGCCAGGCATGGTGGTGCATGCCTGTAATCCCAGCTCCTCGGGAGGCTGAGGCAGGAGAATCGCTTGAACCCGAGAGGCAGAGGTTGCAGTGACCCAAGATGGCGCCATTGCACTCCAGCCCGGGCAACAAGAGTGAAACTCTGTCTCAAAAACAAAACAAAACAAAAACAAAAACAAAAAATTAATAGCAAAACAAAAATCTCACTATCCTAAACAACTATATGTACCACCTGATCTAATCTTTGCCCATTTTACACTCTTATTTCATGGTGTTACAATCATACATTATATATAATTTTGTGTTTTGCTTCTATCATGTTTCCATTAAGTTCTAAAGAGTTGATGAACAACTGTTTAACTATTCTCTTCTTTGGACGTTTAGGTCATTTCCAGTTTTTCACTTACCTCTGCCTGGAATCTCTTGCATGGTCACTCTCTCACCTCAAATATCTTTACTCAAATGCTGCTTTCTCAGTGAGGTCTTTCCAACCATCCTGTTGTAAATTGCAGCCTTTCTCTAACATTACCCTGCTTTACTTTGTTCCAAAGCACTTCTCTCCATCTAACATACTTACATATTTATTCAGTTTATTGTCTGTTTCTCCTCTAGCTTAAGTTCCAAGAAAGCAGAGATTTTTGTGTTTTCTTCCCTGATGCCTAGAACAGTACCTGACATTTGGTAAATGACTAATAAATATTTGGTGAATAAATGAATTGAGCATTCCTATGGACAATATTTTTCTTCAGGTGACTGTTTTCCTTAGACTAGAATTCCAAGGCTAGGAGTGCTATATTAGGGTGTAATAACATTTTATGGCTCTTAATAGTGCCAAAAAGTTTTCTAAAAGGGATGTACTAATGCACAGTACTTTCAACAGTGTATAGGCTTACCAGACTCACCAGTTATCTTTTTAAGTTCTGTTACCCCAAATTAACTGCACATTCTTTAAGACCAAATAAGACTGTCTTCTACTTACACTTTGCACTTAAGAAATACCTATTGAATGAAAGTAAACAGGCCAGGCATGGTGGCTGACGCCTCTAATCCCATCATTTTGAGAGGCCAAGGCAGTCTGATCACTTGAGGCCAGGAGTTCAAGACCAGCCTGGCCAACACGGTGAAACCGTATCTCTATTAAAAATAAAAAATTAGCCAGGCATGGTGGTGCACACCTGTAATTCCAGCTACTCCGGAGGCTGAGGCAGAAGAATCATTTGAACCCGGGAGGCAGAGTTTGCAGTGAGCCAAGATCGCACCACTGCACTTCAGCCTGGACCACAGAGCAAGACTCCTCAACAAAAAAAAAAAGAAAAAAAAAGAAAAAGAAAAAAAAAGTAAACAAGTACAACCTTTAAGGAAAACAGTATGGAGACTTCTCAAAGAACTAAAAATGGAACTACCATTCGATCCAGCAATCCCACTAATGGGTATAAGGGTAAGAAATCAGTATATCGGCCGGGCGTGGTGGCTCATGCCTGTAATCCCAGCACTTTGGGAGGCCGAGGTGGGCAGATCAGGAGGTCAGTAGATCAAGACCATCCTGGCTAAAACGGTGAAACCCCGTCTCTACTAAAAATACAAAAAATTAGCCGGGTGTGGTGACGGGCGCCTATAGTCCCAGCTACTCGGGAGGCTGAGGCAGGAGAATGGCGTGAATCCGGGAGGCGGAGCTTGCAGTGAGCCGAGATCGCGCCACTGCACTCCAGCCTGGGGGACACAGCGAGACTCTGTCTCAAAAAAAAAAGAAAAAAAAAAAGAAACCAGTATATCAAAAAGACCCCTGCATTGATATGTTTATCACAGCAGAATTTACAATAGCAAAGATACGGTATCAACCTAAGTGTTCATCAACGAAGGATTGGATAAAGAAAATGTAATATATAGATAGACAGACATACACCACAGAATACTACTCAGCCATAAAAAAGAATGAAATCACGTCTTTTGCAGCAACATGGATAGAACTGGAGGCCATTATCCTCAGTGAAATAACTGAGAATGTCAAATACCGCATGTTCTCACTTATAAGTGAAAGCTAATCGATGGGTACACAGACATACAGAGTGGAATAATACACACTGGAGAATACAAAAGATGGGAAGGTGGAGGGGGCTGAGGGTTGAAAAACTACGTATTGGGTACAATGTTCACTATTTGAGTGATGGGGACACTAAGAGCCCAGACCTCACCACGACGCGATATATGCATGTAAGAAATCTGCACTTGTACCCCCTAAATATACAAAAAAATTTTTAAGTCCCCTCCAAAAAATAAATACCTATTGAATGATTAAGCTACAGGAAAGGCGCCTTCTCTAAACACCTACAATAACTCGGAAAGCTTATTTACCCGACACATTAGAAAGATAATGCTTTCTTAAAAAAAAAAAAGGGCTTATCTACCCACCTACCCCCACTTTCCTACACACACCTCTCGGCCTACGGATGAAATCCTGTGAAGAGAAATGTACGTGAAAGTGTACAAGTAAGGCCTCGTTGTTACTGAGGGTAAGAATCAGGATGAGAAGGACAAGATGTCATTGCCTTGCCTTGCCTCCCTAGACACACGCGACCCACGAAGTAGAGGGGCTCCACTGCAGGCCGCCCGGGCCTCTCAAACACCAGGGCTCTTCCCTTCGAAAACGATGGGGTGTCACTCCAACCACTCTTAAACTCGTATCTGACTGAGAGACTCTTCTTTAGGATGACTCCTGCCCTGGTCCAGCCACCACCTCAAAAAGACGCCCCCGGCTTTCCACAAAACCTGGCGCCAAGACAGAAGCCCCCGACCCTCCCAGGCCGCGTCCATTCGACCTGCCACGACCCCCACCCCAGAAAAGCCCGAGTGGAGAGGCTGTGGCTGCCGGCCTGTCCCGCTGTCCCGGACCCCCGCGGCGGCCACGGCTCACCACACGAACACTCTGCTTCCTATCACAATCCAGCGCCAGACGCACCTGGTCTGGCATCCCCACTACTCACTTCAGTCAGCCTGGCCCCACCTGGGCCGCCCTTCACTTCGCTCCGCGCCTCACCCAACGGCAGAGCAGCGCCGCGCCGACAGCTCCGGTTTGAAAACCTTCACCAACCAATCACAGAGAAATTTATTCCTCCCGCGCCGTCCCTCTACGGTGTGACGTACGCGTCAGGGCCACGCGGAGGTGACGGGACGGGAGTGAGCATGCGCATTCTGACAAAGCGAAGCCAAAGGTGGCCATTTTGACTAATGTCAACGGTTTTTGGGGTTTTTTTTTTTTTGTTTTTTGTTTTTGCGGTGCCCTTTCCGGAAGTCATTCAGGATGCCATATTGACTAAGGGCAAGTGGTACTTCCTGAATGCGAATTATTCTTGGTCTCACTGTCTGCGGGACTAGGGCCCTTGGAAACGATTAACTGAACAATGTCAGCTCTCATAGTAGAATCAGAAGACTACCAGGAGTTAGAACAGCAGTTAGTTTCAAGCACATTCACTGAGCTATATTATCCCTTCCATTGATGTATCCATTCAGACTTTTATTTGACACACATTGAATGAGCCCACATCATCACAAGCACTCCACTGGGAATCGGAAAAATAAAGATGGTATGGTCTCTACTGTCCAGTAGCTACGAATGGAGGCGATAGCTCTAGGAAACAAAAATAAATACAAAATTAAAATAAAATACTATAATTCCATTTAATAAACGTTATTTAGAACTTGGCATTGTGCTAGCACAGGAGCTTTCATGCTTTTTAAAAACTCTGGACCCACAGTGAGAAATACATTTTACGTTACAACCGGGTAATGAAAACTCTGCTCATCCTTACTACATGCAAAGTACCCAGAACTCACTACTCAACAACGCATGGCTACCCGCAATTTGGAAAAATACTGGCTGGAGCATACAAGAAGCTCTGTAGTTTAAAGGAAAGATCACTTACTGTCACATTGGTCCTTAATTTAAAAAAAAAAAAAGAAAAGAAAGATCACAGATTTGGGGGAGGGAGATTAGGGAGATGTTGGTCAAGAGATATAAAATTTCAGTTAGAGGAAAATTTAGATCTATTGTACAACACAGTGACTGTAGTTAATAACAAAGTATAATGCATTTGAAAATTGCTAAGAGTAGATCTTAAATGCTCTCACCACACACCTCAATAAAGTATGTGAGGTAATGGGTATATTAATTCGCTTGATTTAGTCATTCCACAGTGTATACATACATCAAAACATCACCATAAATATATAAAATTGTATTTTATCCAAAAATCACATCACAAATTTTGTAACCCGAAAACTTGACTCCACTTTTATTTTAGAGACAGGGTCTTACTCTGTCACGCAGGCTGGAGTGCAGTGGCACAATTATAGCTCACTGCAAATATGAACTCCTACACTCAAGGGATCCTCCCTCATACCTAGGACTACAGGCACATGATCAAGGTAATTCTTTTGCTTGTTTATCTTTTGTAGAGAAGGGTCTCACTATGTTGTCCAGGCTAGTCTTGAACTCCTGGCCTTAGGTGATCCTCCCACCTGAGCCTCCCAAAGCACTGGGATTACAGACACTAGCACTCCACCTGGCCTTGAACAATAGCAGGCGTTCCGCTGACCCACCCATATTATCACTTTTTAATGCTTCTGTACTTCACTTCCTCCAAGTATAATGTAGAAATAATAATCCCATCTCTATCTCACAGGTTTATTCCCAGATCAACTGAGACACAGTGTGGTACACTATCAAAGTTTATACTTGGTAAATTGCAATACAGATTATTATTAATATTATTAAGAAAGGGATGAAGAAAGAAAATATGAACTGTGCATTTGTTATCCCATTTAATCCTCCTAACAACCTTTCAAGGTCAGGAGCATTCATTGATTGCATTAGCCTGTGCCTGCTTAGATACCTATAATACAATGAAATAAGTAGTAGGACAAAGACATGTATAAAGTACTTTAGGAACACAGACAAGGAAGCAATTAATCCTATCTGGGGAGTGGGAGTGTTAAAAAAGCCTGCAGAGACTGATCTGAGCTGGGTCTTGTGTGAATAGGAATTTACAGGAGAGAAGGGAATGGGAAATTACTGGCAATAGGAAGATCATGTGACCTCTGAAGAATGACGCAAGCATATATTTAATAAATACACAAGGCCAGGCACAGTGGCTCATGCCTGTAATCCCAGCACTTTGGGAAGCCGAGGCGGGTGGATCGTGAGGTCAGGAGTTCGAGACCAGCCTGGCCAACATAGTGAAACCACGTCTCTACTAAAAATACAAAAATTAGCCAGGCGTGGTGGCAGACGCCTGTAATCCCAGCTACTTGGGAGGCTGAGGCAAGAGAATCGCTTGAACCCGGGAGGCAGAGGTTGTGGTGAGCTGAGATCATGCCACTGCACTCCAGCCAGGGCAACAGGGCATGACTCCATCTCAAATCAATCAATCAATCAATCAATCAATACACGAGAAAGCGTTTATGAAGGTTTAGGCTGTGAAGGAACATTTACCTCAACTTTCAGGTGATGTTGGGGGTTAAGTGAGTGTGATGCTTCTTGAGAAGCTTTGGCCTGAGAAGGAAAAGGAGAGACTGGCAAAGTAGGATGAGACCACACTAGGAACGGATTGGACTTGATCCTGTAACGGACTCAATGACAAGACAATGGGACTTGGACTGACTTGACTGATTTGTCTTTGGATAGAACATATGCTAAAATGGCAAGCAGGATTGTCTGGAAAGGGAAAAATGTAAAGGTAGACTCTCTATTTAGGCCAGTGGCAGTGGGGATGACAAGGAGGGGACAGGTGGGAAAGATATTTATGAAATCAATCAATGAAATGAAATGGACTTATTAAATGATTGGACCTCAGGGGTGAGGGAGAGAAGCAGGGGAGTGTAGAATGCCTCAGCTTTCTCTCTTTCCCTTACACCTCAATTACTGAGTGAAACTCCTAAGTACAGATCTCTTGTGTGTGCCCACTTTTCTCCTTCCCCCTGTCACTACCCTTGTCCAATTTGGTAGTCCAACCCCAGTGAAACTGTTTGCCCTCCCTTGCATTCTTTACTCCTCAAGTGATCTTTTAAAAATGCAATTATGGCTGGGCGAGGTGGCTTACGCCTGTAATCCCAGCCCTTTGGGAGGCTGAGGCCTGTGGATCTCTTGAGATCAGGAGTTCGAGACCAGCCTGGCCAACATGGTGAAAACCCGTCTCTACTAAAAATGCAAAAAAAATTAGCCAAGTGTGCTGGTGGATGCCTGTAATCCCAACTACTTGGGAGGCTGAGGCAGGAGAATTGGTTGAACCTGGGAGGCAGAGGTCGCGGTGAGCTGAGATCATGCCATTGCACCCCAGCCTGGATGACAGAGCAAGACTCTGTCTCAAAAAAATAAAAATAAAAATGCAATTATGGCCGGGCACAGTGGCTCACACTTGTAATCTCAGCACTTTGGGAGGCCAGGGCAGGCAGATCACCTGAGGTCAGGAGTTCAAGACCAGCCTGGCCAACATGGTGAAACCCTGTCTCTACTAACAACACAAAAGTTAGGCCGGGCACAGTGGCTCATGCCTGTATTCCCAGCACTTTGGGAGGCCGAGGTGGGCAGATCACGAGGTCAAGAGATCGAGACCATCTTGGCCAACATGGTGAAACCCTGTCTCTACTAAAATACAAAAAATTAGCCAGGCGTGGCGGCGTGCGCCTGTAGTCCCAGCTACTCGGGAGGCTGAGGCAGGAGAATGGCTTGAACCCGGGAGGCAGAGGTTGCAGTGACCCGAGATCGCGCCACTGCACTCCAGCCTGGGCGACAGAGTGAGACTCCATCTCAAAAAAAAAAAAAAAATTAGCTGGGCATGGTGGTCTGCATGCCTATAGTCCCAGCTACTCGGGAGGCTGAGGCAGAAAAATCACTTGAACCCAGCCGGCAGAGGTTGCAGTGAGCTGAGATCGCGCCACTGCACACCAGCCTGGCAACAGAGCAAGACTCTGTCTCAAAAACAAACAAACAAACAAACAAACAAACAAAAAACAGCAGCCGGGCATGGTGGTGTGTGCTTGTAATCCCAGCTACTCGAGAGGCTGAGGCAGGAGAATCGCTCTTGAACCCGGGAGATGGAGGTTGCAGTGAACCGAGATTGTGCCACTGCCCTCCAGCCTGGGTGACAGTGCGAGTCTCTGTCTCAAAAAATAAAATTTAATTTAATTAAAAAAAATTTTGAGGGCCGGGCACGGCGGCTCACGCCTGTAATCCCAGCACTTTGGGAGGCCGAGGTGGGCAGATCACGAGGTCAGGAGATCATGACCATCCTGGTTAACATGGTGAAACCCCATCTCTACTAAAAATACAAAAAATTAGCTGGGCGTGGTGGCGGGCACCTGTAGTCCCAGCTACTCGGGAGGCTGAGGCAGGAGAATTGCTTGAACCTGGGAAGTGGAGGTTGCAGTGAGCTGAGATTGCGCCACTGCACTCCAGCCTGGGCAACAGAGCGAGACTCCGTCTCAAAAATAAATAAATAAATAAAAATTAAAATGCAATTCTACTACAGAAATGATGACTATGTGAAGTGATGCATAGCTTAATTAATGAGCTAGATTTGGCCAGACAAGCTGTGGCTCATGCCTGTAATCCCAGTGCTTTGGGAGGCTGAGACGACAGGATCACTAGAGGCCCGGAGTTCAAGACCATCCTGGGGAATATATCAAGACCTCCTCTCTACAAAAAACTGAAAAATTAGGCTCCTGTGCCTATGGAGTAGCCACTCATTTATTCCTTTACTTTCTTAACAAACTTGCTTTCATTTAAAACAAACAAACTAGCTGAATGTAGTGGGCTTGGCTAGTCCAGCTACTTGCAAGCCTGAGGCAGGAGGATCACTTGAGCCCAGGGGTTCAAGGCTGCAGTGAGCTATGATTGCACCACTGCACTCCAGCCTGAGTGACAGAGCAAGACCTTGTCTCAAAAAAAAAAAAAAAGCAGCTATATTTAATCATTCCATAATATATGTACAGTCTGGGAGCACGTGGTAGCTCACACCTGTAATCCCAGCACTTTGGGAGGCTGAGGAGGGCGGATCACTTGAGGCCAGGAGTTTGAAAACAGCCTGCCCAACATGGTGAAGCCCTGTCTCTACTAAAAATACAAAAATCAGCCGGGCGTCGTGGCACATGCCTATAATCCCAGCTACTCAGGAGGCTGAGGCAGGAGAATTGCTTGAACTCAGAAGGCAGAGGTTGCAGTAACCCGCGATCGCGCCACTGCACTCCAGACTGGGCGACAGAGTGAAACTCTGTCTCAGAAACAAAACAAAACAAAAACCATAATATATATACATTATACTTCAAAACATCATGTTGTACATGATAAATATGTACAATTTTATGTCTTTTTTGTGTGTGTGTGTGAGACGGAGTTTTGCTCTTTCACCCAGGCTGGAGTGCAATGACGTGATCTCGGCCCACTGCAACCTCCGCCTCCCAGGTTCAAGAGATTCTCCTGACTCAGCCTCCAGAGTAGCTGGGATTACAGGCGCCCACCACCATTCCTGGCTACTTTTTGTATTTTTAGTAGAGATGGGGTTTCACCATGTTGGCCAGGCTGGTCTCAAACTGGTGACCTCAGGTGATCCATCTGCCTTGATCTCCCAAAGTGCTAGGATTACAGACGCCACCGCGCCCGGCCAATTTTTAAAAATAAACTTGAAAAAAAATGTTAAAGTAAAAATGTGATTCTAATCATATATCTCCCTTGCTTAAAATCCTTAATGACTTCAACTTGCCTTCTAATAAAGACTAAAATTCTGCCGTGCGCGGTGGCTCACACTTGTAATCCCAACACTTTGGGAGGCTGAGGCAGGCGGATCATTTGAGGTCAGGAGTTCAAGACCAGCCTGGCCAACATGGTGAAATCCCGTCTCTACTAAAAATACAAAAAAATTAGCCGGCCATTGTGGTGTGTGCCTGTAATCCCAGCTACTCAGGAGACTGAGGCAGGAGAATTGCTTGAACCTGGGCGGTGGAGGCTGCAGTGAGCCGAGATTGCACCACTGAACTCCAGCCTGGGCAACAGAGCAAGACTCCATCTCAAAAAAAAAAAAAAAAAAAGACCAAAATCCTTCACAAGGCCCTCCTAGGCTGCTTTTGCTCGCCCTTCTAGCTGCACTGCCCAACCCTCGTTTGCAGTTCCTCCACACACCTGGCTACCATTTCCACCTGGGGCCTTCAACCTTCCCTGTGCGCCAGCACTCTCCCGAACTTCCCGAACTTCCAGTGCCTCTTCACCAGGATAAGTTCTACTCACCCTCTAGACAGTTTAAACTTAAATGCTGATGCCTGGGTCCGTGCCTTTGGCATAAACTCCCGCAGCACTGTGTTCTCTCCCTTTCATACTCCTGATTTGTTTAGCCTTCCTGGTTCTTCCAGTCACTGTTACACGGCCTTTCACAGGTCAGCTGTGGCTTGACTTGCTCATCTATAAATGGAAATAATAATAATACTGCACTTTGGGAGGCCAAGGAGGGTGGATCACAAGGTCAGGAGTTCAAGACCAGCCTGGCCAACATGATGAAACCCCATCTCTACTAAAAATACAAAAATTAGCCTGGTGTGGTGGCACGTGCCTGTAGTCCCAGCTACTTGGGAGGCTGAGGCAGGAGAATTGCTTAACCTGGGAGGCAGAGGTTGCAGTGAGCCAAGATCGTGTCACAGCACTCCAGCCTGGGTGACACAGCGAGACTCTGTCTCAAAAATAAATAATAATAATAATAATAATACTTATTTCCTAGGGTTGTCGAGAGGAATAAATGAGTTATCCTTATAAAACACTTAGCACAGTTCCTGGCCCACTGTAAACACTCTGCAATGCCTATTTTCCCTACTAGACTATGAACTTCCAGAGAAGAAGGGATGGTACTCCTTCCATGTACTAGTCTTGCTTTTGCAGCTCCAATAAATAGCTGTGTAATGGAGGTGAGTTAAGTTCAATAGGACGGTGTCCCAAATAATGGATGGGGGTTGGAGATGCTGTCTCTCTTACACCTCCCTCTACCCAAAATACCACCCACCCTTCCAATTCCTCTCAATCTCCTTCCCTGCTGCACCCGCCCCAGCGAGAAAGCAGCAAAGGAAAAGGTGAGTGTGTGTGTGTGTGTGTGTGTGTGTGTGTGTGTGTGTGTGAAGCGGGGTGGCGTGGGGGCGCGGGTTCCTAACTCCCTTTCTTCCCAAACTGTAGCTTCCAGAGTAGGGAGGGATCCTGGGGCTGCACTTGTAACCGGAGAAGCTTGAGAGCTTTGAGAGCTGGTGCCAGAAAGCTTGGGTTCGATTCCGGGCTCTGCCACTTAGGAGAGGTGCAGTATCCGGTTATTTAATCTCCCATGTCCGGCGAGACCCGCGCTCTGGGTGCTTCCGAGGTGCGGGAGAGGTCAGGCTGGAACGCGCCTGTTATCCCGCGCGGGGGCGGCAAGCGGGGGCGCCCCCTCCCACGTGCTCCCCCGCGCCCAGGCACCAATGATGGGGTTGGTGCTGATAGGTGGTTGCGGGTGACCTCCCGAGCGCGCCCGTGCCCCACCGGCCCTCACCTCCCCAGGGGCGGCCGCCTGATCGGATGTCCCGACAGGCGAACTGTCATCGACGACCCCTGGACGCGGGCGTCGGGGGCAGGGAGGCTTGGCTAGGTCCCTGGCTGCCAACCGTCTGGCCACAGCCCGATGCGTGTCTTCATTCTCTCGCCTTCGCTGGGTTCCGCCTCCCATGGCCTCCTCACTTGCCCTCTGGAGGTCTGGCTCCCTACCTCCCATCCAGGATTATCGTTCCCCCTGTGAATTACACCAAGAAGCTTTGAGCCCTTCTGCCTTCCAGGCTGTGCGCTAAGCCCAGGGGCGGGGGTGGGGCGATGCGGGGTGCAAGGCCAGGGCCTGCAGCGCAGAGTGCGGAGGTGGGGGCTGTGTTCTGGGGGTCCAGGGAGGGAGGGCCCACCTCTGGCTGGGACTCAAGACTGTCAAAGAAGAGACCTCTGAGCTGAGCTTTGAAGGATGAATAGGACCCCAACAGGGAGGAGGCTGGGGACTGAAGTAGGCAGGAAGTGCTGAGAGAAATAGGGAAGTCAGTCCAGCCTGACTGGAGTGAGAAGATCTTGGTTGGGGGGCGGGTAAGGCTGGGAGGACTTTTTTTTTTTTTTTTTTTTGAGACAGTGTCTCGCTCTCTTTCCCAGCCTGGAGTGCAGTGGCGCGATCTCGGCTTTCTGGAACCTCCACCTCCCAGGTTCAAGCGATTTTCCCACCTCAGCCTCCTGAGTAGCTGAGATTACAGGCGCGCACCACCACGCCCAGCTAATTTTTGTGTTTTTAGTAGAAATGGAGTTTCACCATGTTGGCCAGGCTGGTCTCAAACTCCTGACCTCAGGTGATCCTCCCATCTTGGCCTCCCAAAGTGCTGGGATTACAGGCCTGAGCCATCACACCCCACAGGCTGGAAGGACTTTTGAGAGCAGAGCTGAGGTACCTTGAATGACAGGCCAGATAAATTCAGTGTAATTCCTGAGGGACTAGTGAGCCATTGAAGGTTTTCTTCCTATTTCTTTAAGAGAAACAGTAAGCACAGTGGGTAAACACACAGGCCTGGAGTTATTTTGGCCCTGGGTGAAGGTCTACTTCCACCATTTATGACCTGTGTAGTGGGCAACTTAACTTCTCTGTCCCTCCATTTCCACATCTATTAAATGGGGATGATAATAATAGTGTAAAGCACTGTTGGGAGCAATAAATGAGTGTTTGCAAAGCTCTTAGCACAGTGCCTGCCACATAGTAACTCCATGAGTATTACTTATAATTATTTTGTATCCCTCTGTCTTCCTCTCTGTAGAAAGTAAAAAGTTCCTCTTCAAAGTTTCCCTTCTTGTTAAAAAAATAAATAATGTTAGAAATAATAGTTTATTTTAAAGACTAACTTGCTTTAAGCCTCCTTATTTTATGGTAATAACTCTTTGTTGGGCCCTATCCTATGTAGCTGTTAAACACACTCACAGGCATATAGTACATTCTATGTCCTTGTACCTTAACCAAAATATTTGTGCTGGACATGCTCACAGGCAGGTACCAGCTCGCAGCCTATGCCCCTTCCCTGTTTGACATAAGCAACTTCCTCTTTTCCTTTATCCTTCCATTACTTTTACCTATTTAGAAAAGTTTTAAACTGCTAGCCAATCGGGTTTTAAATTGTGCAGTCTGGCTCCAGCCAATGGAGACAAGACAGTAGCAGGGAAAAACTGCATAAGGAATAAAAATTGCTTCCCTCTTTTGTTCAAATGTGCTCTTGCCATTGTTCCATCTGTGATGAGCACCCTTTCTGCAGAAAGTAAAAACGGCTTTGCTAAGAGAATTAGATTTATGTTTAAGTGCTGTTTCTCTGTGGCACCAGGGAACAAGCATTTTATTTCTAAATAAGCATTTACATATAACATTCTCTGTTTCTTTCCTCTTTTTTTTTTTTTGATGTTCTCTCTCTCTCTCATCAAAAAAAAAAAAAATCAAAAACAATGTTTCCCTGCCCCATGCCTAGGAATCACCCTTTCACACTCAATAAAGTGTTGAACTAAATCAAACTGTAATAGACAAAGCAAGACTCTGTTTCAAAAAATACAAAACAAAACAAACCACCCACAAAACAACAATAACAACAAAACTCTAATAGGAACAAATAGAAACAAGTCCCCCTTTAGAAACACGCCTGTGTCTCTCCTGGGTGTCCAGGCTCTGGGGAGCCCTGCTTGGAGGAGGGGATATAGTTATTGACATGCTGAACTCATCTCTACTAGAGTCCAACCTCTTTGAAAACAGAGACCGCCGGGCGCGATGGCTCATGCCTGTAATCCCAACACTTTATGAGGCCGAGGCAGGTGGATCACCTGAGGTCGGGAGTTTGAGACCAGCCTGGCCAACATGGAGAAACCCTGTCTCTACTAAAAATACAAAATTAGCCAGGGATGGTGGCACATGCCTGTTATCCCAGCTACTCAGGAGGCTGAGGCAGGAGAATCGCTTGAACCCAGGAGGCAGAGGTTGCAGTGAGTTGAGATTGCGCCATTGCACTCCAGCCTGGGCAACAAGGGCAAAACTCCATCTCAAAAAAAAAAATAATTAATTAAAAAACAAAAACAGAGACCATAGGCCGGGTGTGGTGGCTCATGCCTGTTATCTCAGCACTTTGGGAGGCCAAGGTTGGCAGATCAACTGAGGTCAGGAGCTCAAGACCAGCCTGGCCAACATGGCAAAACCCCATCTCTACTAAAAACACAAAAATTAGCTGGGCATGGTGGCATACGCCTGTAATCCTAGCCCCTCGGATGGCTGAGCCAGGAGAATCACTTGAACTCGGGGGGTGGAGGTTGCAGTGAGCCAAGATCGCCCCACTACACTTCAGCCTGGGTGACAGGGCAAGACTCTGTCTCAAAAAAAAAAAAAAAAAAAAAAAACAGAGACCGTAGCTTATTCACCCCAGCCTGTCCCCTGCCGAACAATGTGTCTGACTCACAGTAAGTCCCTGTTCTATACCAGTGCTTCTCAAACCTTAGCGTGCATCAAAATCCCCTGGAGAGCTTGGTAACATACAGATTGCTGGGACCCATCATGGAGTTCCTCATTCCATCCGTCTTCCATGGGCCCCAAGAATTTTCATTTTGAATGCATTCCTAGATGATGCTGATGTTGCAGATCTGGGAACCACATTTGGAACCACCGCTCTATAACAACATGTTGAATGGCTGTATCTGAGACGGTAAAGTAGCCTCACCGTCCCCTTCCCAAGCTCAGCTGGTCATCAGCATTGAAAATACAGGTCCAAAGCTGAGAATCATGAGGTGTAGGACTCAGAGATTTTCCAAAAATCATCTTCCCAGGTGATTCTTATGTGCAAATAGGTTTGGTATTCTACTGCCACGCACAGTCCTGTACTCTGCCCACCTCAGCTAACTCCTGCCTCAAGCAAAGCCCACTGCCTGTCTGCACTTTATTCAGGGCACACTTTGCTGCTCTGGGTTCAAGATGGCTGGAACTATAGAGGAATGGGCTGCCAAGAGTGAGAGGAAGTAGCTGGTTCTAAAAAGCAGACCAGAGATTTACGTAAATTGTAACAAGTGCCACTTCTACTAACTGTTAACTCTGAAAGACAAGCCAGGAGCTAGTTCTCCCTAGTCTGACCTGGAGTCAAATTCAGCTCTCTTCCTCCCTATTAAACTTCCCTCCGTTTCTGTTACACTCTGCTTCTTTGACCTCCAGTGTGAAATGAGAATAACATAACCTACTTCACAGGGTTGAGCTGAAGATTAAATAAGAGGTTATGGGGCCAGGCACAGTGGCTCACGCCTATAATCCCAGCACTTTGGGAGGCTGAGGCAGGCGGATCACCTGAGGTCGGGGGTTCGAGACCAGCCTGACCAACATGGAGAAATCCTGTCTCTACTAAAAATACAAAATTAGCCAGGCATGGTAGCGCATGCCTGTAATCCCAGCTACTCAGGAGGCTGAGGCAGGAGAATCGCTTGAACCCAGGAGGCAGAGGTTGCAGTGAGCTGAGATTGGGTGACAGAGCGAGACTCCATCTCAAAAATAAATAAATAAATAAATAAAAAATAGCAAAGTGACTGGGGAAAGGAACTTGGCATCCATAACCTTTTTTTTCTTTTCTTTTCTTTTCTTTTTTTGAGACAGAGTCTCACTCTGTCGCCCAGGCTGGAGTGCGATATCAGCTCACTGCAACCTCCGCCTCCTGGGTTCAAGCGATTCTCCGGCCTTAGCCTACCGAGTAGCTGGGATTACAGGCATGTGCCACCATGCCCAGCTAATTTTTGTATTTTAGTAGAGACGGGGTTTCACCATGTTGGCCAGGCTGGTCTCAAACTCTTGACCTCGTGATTCGCCTGCCTCGGCCTCCCAAAGTGCTGGGATTACAGGCGTGAAGCCACCACACCCAGCCATCACTTTGCTATTTACCAAAACTTCCATATATATTTAATTGGGTTTTTACAACAGTCATGAGGAGTAAGAAAGACATTATGGTTCACTCTCATTTTACCATTGAGAAAGCTGAGTCTCAGAGAGGTTAAGTGACTTGCCTAAACAGGTGGATCACCTGAGGTCCGGAGTTTGAGACCAGCCTGACCAACATGGTGAAACTCCGTCTCTATTAAAAATACAAAATTATCTGGGCATGAGGGCAGGCGCCTGTAATCCCAGCTACTCGGGAGGCTGAGGCAAGGGAATCGCTTGAACCTGGGAGGCGGAGGTTGCAGTGAGTCAAGGTCCTGCCACTTCACTCCAGACTGGGCAACAGAGCAAGACTCCGTCTCAAAAAAAAAAAAAAAGAGTCATTTAATCTCTAGGCAAGTAATTTTTTTTCTTTTTTTTCTTTTTTTTTTTTTTTGAGACAGAGTCTCACTCTGTCGCCCAGGCTGGAGTCCAGTGGCACAATCTCAGCTCACTGCAATCTCCGCCTCCTGGGTTCAAGCGATTCTCCTGCCTCAGCCTCCCGAGTAGCTGGGATTACAGGCGCCTGCCACTACGCCCAGTTAATTTTTTGTATTTTTAGTAGAGACGGGGTTTCACCACGTTGGCCAGGCTTGTCTCGAGCTCCTAACCTTATGATTCGCCCGCCTCGGCCTCCCAAAGTGCTGGGATTGCAGGCGTGAGCCATTGCCCCTAGCCGAGGTTAAATGACTCTTAACCTAGAGGTTAAAATGACCTGCACAGTCTGGGTATATAGGGGAAGGGGCTTTAAGCAGAGCTGGCTGCTCCTCTCCCCTCATCCTTGTATTTGTTCTTTTGACATCTCCTTCCCATAGGTCATTCTTTATGGGCATATCTTACCTGAATCTGAATGGTAAGGAAATAAGGTGGGGTTCCCTGCCCCTGTTGGAGACAGCCCTGTTCTGCTGCCCCCTCCTCCGAGCCCTGTCTGCACCTTCCTCCCTATTTAAGCCCCTGCGGTCCCTTTGACAAGCATCTATCTTGAATTCAAATTCTGGCACAACTTCTCTAGCTGTGTGAATTTTATCAGGTTCCTTCCCCTTTCTAGGCCTCATCTGTTACATAAGAAGAATATAGATCTGTGGTTCCCAAACTGTAGAAACCTTGGAGTGATCATGAGAGACTCAGCCCCTGGCCTCCATAAAGACTGAGTAGCCCATCTGTGTGTAACTGACTGTGTAACTGTGTGATTGCTGGGAGACGAGATCCAAATGAGCTTTAATGATGCGATCCAGAACTCAATCATTATGTATTTTCTCAGTCAAAAGATAACAAAAGTACAGCTATTGCCATATGGTCATGGTCAGGGAAATTTTTTTGGAAATAGAAAGGTTATGCTGGGTTCTATAAGTTACCTAGAAGAATTAAAAATAAAAAATAAATAAAAAATTTAAAAGGTTGGGCCAGGCATGGTGGCTCACGCCTGTAATCCCAATGCTTTCAGAGGCTGAGGCAGGAGGATTGCTTGAGGCCAGGTATTCCATCGCAGCATAGTGAGATCCCATCACTGCAAAAAAAATTTAATTATTACTATTGAGACAGAGTCTTGCTCTGTCGCCCAGGCTGGAGTGCAATGGCGGGATCTCAGCTCACTGCAACCCCTGCCTTCCGGGTTCAAGCGATTCTCCTGCCTCAGCCTCTGCGTAGCTGGGATTACAGGCGAGTGCTATCATGCCCGGCGAATTTTGTGTTTTTAGTAGAGATGGGTTTCACCATGTTGGCCAGGCTGGTCTGGAACTCCTCAGCTCAAGCGATCCGCCCACCTCAGCCTCCCAAAGTGCTGGGATTACTGGGTGGGGTGAGTCACTGCTCCTGGCTTAAGTTAAAAAAATAAAAGAATAAAAATGTTGGAAGCCCCTGGTGTAGATATCCTCTAAAGGCCTTATCAGCTGCCATCCTCCGCAGCCACCTGGGAGAAAGGACTTTGGGCCACCAGGGGGCGCTGCAGCCCTTGTGCAACGTGGAAGCTGAGGCCCATGGTGAACAGGCTCTAAACAGAGAGAGGGGTGAGGTCAAGCTTCTGGGCCAGGCTCTATAGACCACAGTTGAGACCTGTTAGACCTAAGTACTCTGTAAGGGAGGTGTCTCTCCAGAGCTGGGGGAGGTAAGGGGCCCAGGGTGGGGTGACCTGTCCCAGGTCCGCAGCACTGGACTCACACCTGCATGGGGGCTCCTGTGGCAGCCAGTAGTCATTCCTGTCTGGTTGGACCTTGGAGGCATAGAAACAGAGAATTTCTCAAATTCCACCTCAGCTATCCTCAGACAAGAGGGACTGAGAGGAGGAAATGTTCCTACAAGGCAGGATGGCTATCCCAAGTGAGTGGCTTCCCATGGACCTCGCAAGTGCAGGGAATGGATGGAGACCTATGGAGTCAGGGAAGCCATTCTGAAAGTGGGGCTGGGGACAATCAGAGGAGAGAAGGAAGATCATGCCAGGCAGGGGGGTCTGTCTAGAAAGGTAACAATTCTGAGATCTTTGCTGACATGCAGGGCCTGCCTTGCCCAGCAGTAGAAGGCAGCAGCTCACTGCCAGAAGGGAGGACTGGGAGGCCAGAACCCTCCTTCCACTCCCTTCCCTCCCCTGCTGAATCCTGGGCAGAGCTCCACCCAGCTCAGACACTCCAGCCAGGACTTTCTCCCTGGGAAGGGCCAGAGAGCCTCAAAGGGACAAGGCAGCTCACACCCCCCCCACCCACCGCCAGAGGCTGAGGCCCTCTCCACTCATAAACCATCAGGACCCAGAAAACTTTCTGGCCCAACCCGAAGATACACTCAGACAAAGGGATGCCCACCATGATGGGGCACAGGGACTCTACCCTACCTTGGGAGAGACAGACAGACAGACAGACACACACACACACACACACACGCACACACACATGCTCAGGGCTGATTTTAGCAGAACAAATGAAGTAGAATCCAGGGCCTCTGGCCTCCCAGCTTCTCAGGCGGAGCACTGGACTCTGCCTGCCTCACTCCTGCTCTGGAGGTGCCACCCTTCCCCTTCCCAGCCAAGCCCCACTCATCTGCTCTTCCCTTCTCATGGACCCCAGCTGGCTCTGAGCTTCTAATTCTTTCCCACAACCCCTCTGCCCTATCTGCCCCTCCACCCCTTGCCTGGGCTCTGGGCACCATCCCTGTCCCCCAGGCCAAGTGCCTCCCAGGACTCTTCCACCCACCCTCCCACACCTCTGATTCTCCCACAATGCCTGTCTGAGGTTTCCCAAGTGAGTGCTTCCCAGCAGAGAAGGCCAGAAGGAGAGGCAGGCAAAAGAGCAGGGCCATTCATGTTGGCAAGGCTTCCCTGGATGGCAGAGGACAGCGGGACAGGCAGGCAGGCCAGCCACTCTGGAGAGGGTGCACACACACAACCTACCCCTCTTCTCAACAGGATAGTCTCCCAAGCTTGGAATTTTGGCTCCAGCATCCGCCCCCACACACCCACACACACCCAGCCTGGTCTGTTTCTCTGGGGCCCCAGGGCCTGCTTCCTTACTGCCTACCAAGCTTTTCCCATCTGCTTTCCCAGGGAAACCCTCGGGGAACGCAGAGGAACTGACTTCCTCCAAATTCGAAGTATCTTCCAGCCTTCTAGAGACGAAGCCATATGAAACCTGGAATCGTTGTGGCTGCCCCATTTACAGCCCAACCCCTGCTCCTCCCTCCCATCTCATTCCTCCTGTTCCTCCCTGCCTCCCTCCTGCCTCTGTGAAGCCTTCAAGGCTGGGAGGGAGGTCAGAATGGAGCCCATCCTGGCAAAATGAGAAAAGATTAGAGCAATACATTTGCTGTCAATGGCAGTAAGCCTGCCTGAGCAGGGGAGGAGGAATATTTGATTTCAGACTCTCCGGGGGTCTTGAAGGAAGAGCACTGGCAGCCTGCAGCCCCAGGCCTGACAGAGTGAGAAGGGCTGGTCCCAGGCCCTGCCACCTGGGGACCCTGGTGTCCCAACCCTCCCATCTCTATATCGACCCCATTCTCCACAGTCACCAGCAGAGCCCAAGCTCCTTCCTCCTCCCCTCCCCTCCTTTCTCCCTCTCAACTGCCAAACTTGTTTCCCCGCAGCAGTTTTTCTACCCAGTGCAGGGTGATGGAACAGAAAGAACACTGCTCTGGGGGCTGGAGAGGAGGCCTGGGTTCTAACCCCCCTACCGCTTCCAAGTGCAGGGATTTCGTGCAAGTCACTAAGCCTCTCTAAGCCTTGGGGCAGTGCGGGTAAGGGAGAGAACAACGGCATTCGGCATCCCTAGACCCTAGGGGAGGCTCAGCCACTCGCTGCTTCACTGGTCTTGGGCAACATCATTTAACCTCTCTGAGCTCCGGTTTATTCATCTATAAAATGCGGGTGACACAAATATAAGGCCTGCGTCCTAAGGTGATAGTGAGTATCAACAAAGCCGGAGATATGAAAGTTGTAAACAATTGTGCCAATAGCATTGTCCTGTTACAAGACAATGGGATTCCTGGTGCGTTCCCTGACTGAAGGCTGGGCCTGGACATGGCTCCACAGGGTTCCTTCTTGTCTTAGGATCCCAGTTCTGGTCCCTGCCCTCCCGAAGTGGGGTGAGGGCACAGTCTGTCTGGGAAAGGAGATAAGGCAGTTTCTTGGACAAACAATCCTGAACTGAGAGGAGTAGCTGTCAACTCTCCTCAGACCAATCCGGAAAGACATTCTGAAGAGGGAGGTTTGAGAGGCAGTTGGTCAATAGTGTCTCCTTCCTAACTCCTCCTACCCTTATGTCCTCCTGTGAATGGTGCGCCCCGGAGTGGTGCAGGGTGGCAGGCTTGCCTGAATACAGAACGAGACAACTTCCACCCAGCCTCCAGTGAGTGGACAAGGTGATGGAGAGGAGATGGTGGAGGGAGGCTAGGGGATGGAGTTAATATTTATTACCAGGCTGCCATGTGCCAAGCACCATGCAGATATAGGAAGTGTTTTTCATATATCTGGCCCATACTACAGCCTGAGAGGTAGGTATAGTGGATGTGGCCGTTGAATAATTGCCCGTTGTTACCAGCTGGAAGGAACCGAGACTCAGGTTGGATGGATCCCATCACTCCACACTGCCTCCCATTGGAGCAGAGGGTTGGAGGCCTCAGCCCCAGGCCTGTCTCCCCATGCCTGAGCTAAAAACTGGACAGATCTGTAAATTGCTCTAAACCATAGTTTTCTCATCTGTTAAAGAGGATGGCACAGAGAATGCTCTGGGAAGTATAGAGTCATGCACAAACTTACAATGCATTATACCTTCATATGCTTCTTTTCTGGTTCCAACCTCATCTCTCACTGCTCTCCTGCTTGGCCTTCCTTCTGGTTAGATCTCCTCACTTCATTTTTCACATGAACCATCAGGCTGACTCACGTCTTCCCCTTCCTCCTCTGCCTATCCAGATCTCTTTGATCCCCTGGATTTGAGGTCCCTTCCTCCATGAACCCTTCCCTCCCACTCTGACCCACAGTGGCAATAAGCATAGGCTTTCTTGACTTACCATTCACTTTTTTTTTTTTTTTTGAGGAGGACTCTCGCTCTGTTGCCCAGGCTGGACTGCAGTGGCGTGATCTCGGCTCACTGCAGCCTCTGCCTCCCGGGTTCAAGCGATTTTCCTGTCTCAGCCTTCCAAGTAGCTGGGATTACAGGCACCTGCCACCATGCCCGGCCAATTGTTTTGTATTTTTAGTAGAGACGGGGTTTCATCACGTTGTCCAGGCTGGTCTCAAACTCCTGACCTTAAGTGATCTGCCTGCCTTGGCCTCCCAAAGTGCTGGGATCATAGGCATGAGCCACTTTTTATGAATGTGTTCTAATCTCTTAACTAGAGTCCCCAGCTGATTCTCTGAGGGCACAGACTATGTCTTTTGCCCCTTCATAACCTTAGGGCTTACATAAGGTCTGGGACATATTGGATACTAGGATGAATTTTGCAGCTACTGGTGATGATCGTGGCCATGATGCTCATGATAGAATCCACATTTGAGTATAAAGTAGTGGTGGTGATGGCTATGATGGCAGTTTTGGTGGTGAGTTTGAGAGCATGGTAGTGTTGGGAGTGGTAATGGTGATACTGATGATGTGAATTTGAAGATGACTGTGGCGATGGTGGCTGTATTAGTTACCTATTGCTGCATAACAAATTACCCCCAAAACTTAGGAGCTCAAAACAGCATACATTTATTACCTTGCAGTTTACATAGATTAGAAATTGGAGCATGGCTTAGGGCTGGGTGCCTCTGGCTCAGGGGTTCTCACAAAGCTGCTACCAAGGTGTCAGCAGGGGCTGCAGCCTCATCTGTTATGTCGACTGGAAGCAACCTTCTTCCAAGTTCACACACATGATTGTTGGCAGGATTCATTTCGTTTTAGGCTCTTGGACCTTGATGAGTGTTGGCCTGGGGTCTTCCTCAGTTCCTTGCCATGTGGGCTTCTTCGTGGGGTAGCTGACAGCATGGCAGCTGGCTTTCCTCAGTGCAAGTGAGAGAGTAACCAAGACGGAAGCCACAGTGTTTTTGTAGCCTAATCGTGAAGTGACATCCCATCACCTCTGCTGAAGTCTATTCACTAGAAGTGAGTCATTAAATACAACCCACACTCAAAGGGATAGGATTGCATGAATGACATGCAATGAAGGGCATGAATGCCAGGAGGCAGGGGTCACTGAGAGCCATCTTAGAGGCTGCCTACCACAATGGCGATGGTGGTGATGACGACAGTAGAGAAGTTGGAGAGTGGTGATTAGATCAGGGATGCTAGGGTATTTGAGAGTGAAAGCATTGGTGGCCTATTAGAATTGAAAAGTGGTTCCTTCACACTGGATCTGAGCAGGGGCATTCAGTTGGCCCAAGCCAGATATATGAGACCCACTCTTCCCCACAATGTTCCAGCCCCATTCCAGGTCCAGGCCCACATCCATTCCCCTAGAGTCCTCGCTACTCATTGCTTTCTCTGCCAACCACTCTCACTCCAGGCTGCTCTTCCTCTTTAGACAATTAATGAGCTAAGTAATGGCCAAATGGAGAGCAATTACCTCCAGCGGTCCAAGGGGGATGGGGAAAGAGTGGTCAGAGGCCCAGGGGGGATGGAGAGGTGCTGCCAGTTTGGGGGCTGGACTGTGGATCCTTCAACTTGGATAAAGCCATCTACCCTATTCTATACTGAACCCCATGTCCTTGGTCTACCACACCGCTGTAGACACCGCCCACCCCACCATCACTTTATCTTCCCTCTCTCAGTCCTTCACATAGGGTTTAGATCAGAGCTTCACTGAGCCCATAGGAGCCCATGGGAGCCCATCCACTCCAGCCCCGGCCTCCATCTCCTACCTCTAATCTCTCCCTACTTCTGATGATCTTCTATTTCTTGAAATTCCCCAACACCACTCCTGGTTTTTGTTGTTGTTGTTTGTTTGTTTTTTGAGACAGAGTCTCACTGTGTTGCCCAGGCTGGGGCTGGAGTGCAGCGGTGTGATCTTGGCTCACTGCAACCTTCGCCTCCTGGATTCAAGCAATTCTCCTGCCTCAGCCTCCCGAGTAGCTGGGATTACAAGTACCCGCCACCATGCCCAGCTAATTTTTGTATTTTTGGTAGAGACAGGGTTTCACCATGTTGGCCAAGCTGGTCTCAAACTCCTGACCTCAAGCAATCTGCCCGCCTCAGTCTCCCAAAGTGCTGGGATTACAGGCATGAGCCATTGGGCCTGGCCCACTCCTGTTTTTGATAAGCACAGAAAGCGGTCATATTTTCTTTCTTGTCCTTTTTTTTTTTTTTTTTTTAATGGAGTTTTGCTCTTCTTGCCCTGGCTGGAGTGCAGTGTTGCGATCTTGGCTTTCTGCAACCTCTGCCCCCAGGGTTCTAGCGATTCTCCTACCTCAGCCTCCTGAGTAGCTGGGATTGCAGGCACCTGCCACCACGCCCGGCTAATTTTTTTGTATTTTTACTAGAGATAGGGTTTCGCCACATTGGCCAGGCTGGCCTCCAACTCCTGACCTCAGGTGATCTGCCCGCCTCGGCCTCCCAAAGTGCTGGGATTACAGGCATGAGCCACTACGCCCGGCCAGGACTCATCTTTTCTGAAGGTTTATCCCTGCGATGATCACCACGAGCCCCCTAATAAGACCCCAGTGCCAGGGCTTTTAGGCCTGGCAAGCCATAATAAGGACTAATTATATAGAAAAATCTCTTCAGGCAGCCAGGTGATAATGGGTAATATGGGGGCCAAGTTCTCTTGCAGTAGGGTAACCAGGGGGAAAAGATATTAGACAAGGAGTCAAGATACCAGGATTCTAATCCCAGTTTTGTCACGAATCATGCCTGTGATGCTCTCTGGCCTCAGTATCCTTGTCTGTTAAATGATAAAGGTGAAAGATGGATTAGGACATTTTTTTTTTTTTGAGACGGAGTCTCGCTCTGTCAGCCAGGCTGGAGTGCAATGGCGCGATCTCGGCTCACTGCAAGCTCCGCCTCCCAGGTTGATGCCATTCTCCTGCCTCAGCCTCCTGAGTAGCTGGGACTACAGGTGCCTGCCACCACTCCCGGCTAATTTTTTGTATTTTTAGTAGAGATGGGGTTTCATCATGTTAGCCAGGATGGTCTTGATCTCCTGACCTCGCAATCCGCCCACCTTGGCCTCCCAAAGTGCTGGGATTGCAGGTGTGAACCACTGCGCCCGGCCTGGATTAGATCATTTCTAAAGACCCTGCCAGTTCCATAAACACATGCCTGTAATCCCAGCTACTCAGGAGGCTGAGGTGAGAGGATCCCTTGAGCCCAGGAGTTCAAGTCCAGCCTGGGCAACATAGAGAGACCCTGTCTCAAATACATGCATAAATAAGGGGAGGAAGGGAAAAAAGGTTAATACTTACATAGATAACCTTGCAATTTATACCAATTTTTTTGTTTGTTTTGTTTTTGAGATGGAGTCTTGCTCTGTTGCCCAGGCTGGAGTGCCATACTGCGATCTTGACTCACTGCAACCTCCACCTCCCAAGTTCAAGTGATTCTCCTGCCTCAGCCTCCTGAGTAGCAGGAATTTACAGGCATGCACCACCATGCCCGGCTAATTTTTGTATTTTTAATAGAGATGGGGTTTCCCTATGTTGGTCAGGCTGGTCTCAAACTCCTGACCTCAAGTGATCCTCCTCCCTCGGCCTCCCAAAATGCTGGGATTACAGGCACGAACCACTGCACCTGGTCAAAAATTTTAAGGTAAATATTATACTAGAAAAAAAATAGGTCGGGCATGACGGCTTACACCTATAATCCCAACACTTTGTGAAGCCAAGGCAGGCAGATCACTTGAGCTCAGGAGTTCAAGACCAGCCTAGACAACATGGTGAAAGCCCGTCTCTACAAAAAATACAAAAATTAACCAGGTGTGGTGGCATGTGCTTGTAGTTCCAGCTACTCAGGAGGCTGAGGTGGAAGGATCACCTGAGCCTGGCAGGTTGAGGCTGCAGTGAACCGTGATTGTGCCTCTGCACTCCAGCCTGTGTGTCAGTGTGAGATTCTATCGCACAAGAAAAAAAAAAAAAAAAGGAAGAAAGAAAGAAAAAGAAAAAAAGAAACTTCTATAATTCCGCTTCCCAGGAAAAGGGTGGAGGTTGAGCAGAAGGTGCTAGCTGCACTAGAAAGCTGAGGGCCACATGGTTAAGACAGTAGTTTCTGTTTGCAAAGGAGAGTCAAGCCTAGTCACAATAGGGTACCTTTTTTCTGTGCATTGTAGGAACCTAGGGCCACCCCAACCTTCCTTTTCTGCACCTGGCCAGGCCCCAAGTACACGAACTTACAATTGCCAGCTTCCCCTCACACTCATCAGTGCATCCAGTCAGCCACCATCTGCAATTCCCCCTAATATATCCCTTTGTTTCATCAACCACTAAGACCTACAGCCCAGGTGTGTCCCAGGAGACGTCCTAACACACCCAGATGGTTCCCACCTAGTTCAGGCCTTCACCACCTCCCTCCTGGGCCTCTGTAACACACTCCTGGGCCTCTGTAACTGTTCCTTTGCCTCCCACCCTCTCAGCCTAAGGGACATTCCTCCTCTCCTGTTCTTCTCCCATGTCTTTGGCCAATCTTTCTCAGGTCCCTTTGTCTTTCAGCCTCTTATCTGCGTCTGCTTTCTGTTTACCCCTTAAAGTTTGATGAAACCCCGAAGGTTTCCTCCTTGACCGCTTGTACTAGTAACATAACAAAAGCCAAAACAACTAGGACTTAATGGTGCTTATAAGGTACAAAGGACTTCACGTGTTTTCATTTGATTCTATGAGGTAAGCTATTATCCCCCATGTAATAGAAGTCAATTTTGCCTTCATGGAGTGTCTGAAAACTGTCATTTCCTTTTTATTTCCATTGCCACTGCCCTAATTCAAGCTCTTAATACCACGTCTTAGACCCTTGCTTCAGCACCCTAGCTGACAATATTGTAGGTCTTAGTGGTTGATGAGAAGGAAGGGATGTAGTTCCAGTTAACCAATTGACCAAGGGCTTTCGACTTAAGTGAACCAGACCAGGCTCCACCGAGAACAGTGGTTACATGGTGGGCTGTGCTGTAAAGATAAGGTACTCAAAACTAGAATTATTTGGAGAAAAGATTAGGGTCACACGCACACAAAACTAGAACCTATGATTGGTCTGAGCATAAAGAGGACAATTTCTGATGAAATAGGTGAAGAGCTGCATAATGAACTCCCCGAAAATCTCCTTGGAAGCCCCACCCTGCCAGGATTTGTGTGCCCGGTCCCAAACCATCTCCAATCAACTCCTTCTGCAGCCTCAGCCTGTTGGAGAAGGTAAATCTCTACTCCCTAGTTTAAGTCACAAAAAATCCTATCTCTGAAAAGAAAAAAGAATAAAAATAAAGAACATAATATTGGAAATATTAAACAGAGAAATTTAAATTCTTAATGGGTGGGTGGATTTTTTTGCAATAATTGTATTGTATGTTTCGTCTGCTTTTAAAGGTGTTTAAACCTTATAAGCGAAACTGAGGCAGGAGGATTGAGGCCAGGATTTCGGGCAATATAGAGATACCTGTATTGCCTGATTGACCTGTACTGACCAACCTGTATTGGGCAATACAGCAAGATCTGGTCTCTACAAAACATACAAAAATTAGGCAGGGCGCGGTGGCTCCTGTAATCCCAGCACTTTGGGAGGCCAAGGCGGGCAGATCACGAGGTCAGGAGTTCGAGACCAGCCTGACCAACATGGTGAAGGTCCATCTCTACTAAAAATACAGAAATTAGCCGGGCGTAGTGGCGCACGCCTGTAATCCCAGCTACTCAGGAGGCTGAGGCAGGAGAATCGCGTGAACCTGGGAGGCGGAAGTCGCAGTGAGCGGAGATTGCGCCACTGCACTCCAGCCTGGGTGACAGAGCTAGACTCCATCTCAAAAAAACAAAAACAAAAACAAAAACAAAAATTAGCCAAGAGTTGTGGCACATGTCTGTAATGCTAGCTACTTGGAAGGCTGAGGAGGGAGGATTGCTTGAGCCCAGGAGTTTGAGGCTGCAGTGAACTATGATTGTGCCACTGCACTCCAGACAGGGCAACAGAGTAAGGTACTGTCTCTGAAAAAAAAAAAAGAAAAGAAAAACAGATTTATGAAGAGTTTGATATTTGATTTCATTTGCAATCAATGTTTAAATATTTGAGGAAACATAACCTGCTAAATTTCTGAGTTTTGATTTATTGGTTGTATAAATAGTATGGGAGTATTTGGGGAATATTACTTGAATAGAGATTAATAAATTGGACATCAAAGTACAAAAAATAACAAACATTTTTTTCCATACCCAAAAGCACCTGGGGTGTTAAAGAATTTATCCTAAGCTTCCTGTCTCTGATTTCTGGGTCTTCAATTGATCCCCATTCTATTGCTTGCATCTCTGTGACTCTATTTCCTCATCTATAAAATGGGATGATACTGCCTAAGAAGGTTGTGAGGATTTAATAACTCCTTTTGAAGCACTTACTACAATGCCCAGCACATACTTGCTAAATAAATGTTGGCTGTCTTTATCTTATCCCAGTACTACCTTGATTATGCCACCTCCTGCTCAAAACCATTTAATTGCTCTCCAGTAACCCCAGGGCAAATCCAATTTCCCTGGACACTTATGTCCTCACCTCTTCCTACTTCTCAGCCTTGGCCCTCACTATTTATTCCCTGCCACCTCCAGCCAACCAGACAGATTAAATTCCTCCCTATGCTTCACCCTGGTCCTCCATCATCAACATTTCTTTCATACTATCCCTCCACCTGAAATACCTTGCCTCCCTCCCATGCCATTATGGCCATTGCAAACTCCTATCATCCTTCAAAACCCATCTCAAATACCACTTCTTCCAATATGCTTTCATGGTCATCTCCAACTCTCTCCTGCCTCTGAACTCTTTAATAGTACCTCTTTCTTGGCAAGCATCACATTCTTTCTTGCATCAGAGCCAAACACCTATGTGTCTGGTCATCCCTGCTGACCCATAAGCTCCTTGAAGGCAGGACCCACTTCTGATTGATCTTGGGAAACACAGGGCTGCCCAGCCCAAGGCCTGGCATATAATAGGTGCTCAGCTAACAGATGGTGGATTCTACTAGCTCTGGGTAGTTGTGTCATCTAAGCAGAAGCAGCAGGAACCTGCAGGTTTCCCAGGCCACCCTCACTGACCTGTGTAGACCATGAGGGTACAGAAAACCAACGAAGCCAGCAGTCTGTACATGCAGGGTCCACCGAGCAGATGACAAGAAGAGGGCAGAGCCAGATTCCAGGAGCATGTGGAGCTGTGTGTGCTCAGATCATCAACATTCTCTCAGACATTTAGCCCCTCAGTAAGTCAACTTTTTTTTTTTTTTTTTTTTGTCTATTCTGTGCCAGGCACTGTGTGAGGTGCAGCGGACACCAGCCTGGTGTCTGTTCCCAAAGAGTATGCCTATGTGCCCGGAACTCCTGTGTGTGCACATACATGTGCCCACGTGCAAGCCCCACACGGCCTCGAGTTCCAGCTCCCGACAAGCTGAGCCTCCTGTGAGCCGAGGCTGAGAGGGCCGCCTATTACCCTGTTTCCAAACAACTCCCCTTTCTGCGCCAGCGCCGCTGCCTCTCCCGTCTGTTTGCCCCTCGCCGCCTCCTCCCTCTGTTGGGGCTGCCGCTGATGATGAAATTTGGCTTGCAACAACCTCTTCCTCCCCTTCCTGCAGGCCTGGGAGAGGATTAAGCCGCTGGAGTCTGAAATCGGAAAGATCCCAGCTTCTGCTCCCCAGCACCTCCCCTCGCCCCCTCCCCCTCCCCGCCCATGCAAAACCAGAAAATTAATCTCCCCTTCTGCCTGTGATATGGCGGGCTGCATTACAAGCTGGGCGTCGAGATAAAGCGGGGAGCCGCGGGACGGCGGCCCAGCGCCGGGGCCCCGGGTGGGGCCGGCCAGGGAGATAAGGGCCTCCCAGCCCCATGAATTATTCACCGGCACTGCCTCCTCTGGCTGGGCGGCCGCCCTGGGCGCTGAGATTGCGTCTTCCAGAGGGGCCTGGGTAGGGTGGGAGGGGGGTCCGTGGGGAAGGGCAGCAGACTGTAGAGGGGTCTTCCTATGGGGGATGGGGAGAGGGGAGGACTGTACTTAGCTGGGGGACAGCTCAGAGACACAAGCGCCTTGAAAAGCCAACTGATGCAGGGGAAGAAGGTGTCCCCAGGCCCTGGGAAGCCCAGACCCAGCCAGAACCCCCGCAGGGGTGCTCCTTATTATACAACTCATTAAACGCTATTGAGAGGCTACGATTGCCAGACTCAGGCCAGGTCCCAGCACCCCAGAGCTAGAGAGCCAGTCCCGCCTGAGGGCGCCCTCAATACAATGCACCTACCGAATGCGGGCTGTGTTTGGACCTGGGCGCATTCCTCTCACCAGGCCTGTCTCAGCCACATTTCTCCCCCTCCGTCACCTCCTCTGGTAGTCAAGACAGCCGCTGCTCGCTCTGGGGGAGCACCCCGACTTGAGGGGGTGCAAGAGGAGGAGACAGGACAGATCTGCTCTCAGGCCAGCCAGAGCCCCCAAAACAGAGAAACTAGGGCAGGTGGTGTAGGGGGGAAGTGGGGGTCAGTGCTACCGTAGGGAGATAACCAGGGAAGTTTCCTGCGAGGGGAAATAACCCCAGGCACTATGTGAACCTTTTGTTTCTCTCCTTTCTTGCTTGTTCTCAAAGACCCAGAATTTGAAAGCAGGGAAGGACCTTAACAGTCTCTTCCCTATCTTGAAGTCTCTATCTTTCCATCTCTCCCTACCTTCTCTCTTCTCTTTCCTCTCCATCTGTCTCCACTCCTCCCTCTCACTCCATATTGTGTGTCCATCTGCCCTTTGAAGTTCTGCCTTGGCCCCGATTTCTCCACCTCTCTCTCTCTGTATATTCTCTCTCTCTCTCTCTCTCTCTCTCTTCGAGATGGA
Source organism: Pan paniscus (assembly GCF_029289425.2). NCBI lineage: Eukaryota > Metazoa > Chordata > Mammalia > Primates > Hominidae > Pan > Pan paniscus. Next base: position 44,137,463 of record NC_073259.2, on the reverse strand, counting down.
GTGTGGCTCTGTCTCCCAGGCTGGAGTGTAGTGGCGCAATCTCGGCTCACTGCAAACCCTGCTTCCCGGGTTCAAGCAGTTCTCCCTGCCTCGGCCTCCTGAGTAGCTGGGATTACAGGCACCTACCACCATGCCCAGCTAATTTTTGTATTTTTAGTAGAGATGGGGTTTCGCCATGTTGGCCAACTCCTGCCCTCAAGTGATCCACCTGCCTCGGCCTCCCAAAGTGCTTTGGATGACAGGTGTGAGCCACCATGCCCAGCCTATTGTCTCTTTAATGATCCCTCCCTTCTGAAGTCTTGACTCCCCCAAATGGCATGTTGACACACAAATTGTAATGTGCCATAGAAGGAAGGTGGCCATCTGCTGTCCCCCAACCCCCTAATTGGGGAGAAAAAAGAAGGGTTCAACATGGTCCTGGATGTGCAGACAAACTGCTGAGACCCAGACAGAGGCAGCAGTATGGGGAGAGAGCCCCCCAGAGATGCACTGGCACAAGAAAGAGAGCCTGAGACACCGAGAGAGCCAGGAATGAGAGGTGCTGGGGAACGGTGAGGACCAGAGGTCACTCCTTCAGGATTGCAGAGGCAGACACCTGCCTGACAGGCAACCTGGAACCCATGGACTCCTGTAGCAGATACAGAGCCCCATGTTCATGAACCAGTGGACAGGCACATTTGTTGAGACCCATATTCAAGTTGGAGAGGGAAAGGTGAAGAATACGAGAGGGAGAAGAGATGGGGAGTGAAGAGGGGGCTAGATTAGAAGGAGGAAGTGGGGAGGAGGAAAGGGTGAGTCCTAGAAGGATGGAGAAGACAGAGACTTGAGTGGGAAAAGGGAGAAAAGCTGAGTGGAGGAGGAGAGAAGAGATTAGAGAGAGGAATGAGAGAAAAGAGACAGGATAGCATAAGGTGGGGGAGAAAGGGTGAGGATAGCAGGTAAGTGTGGGAGTGGGGTAAGAGGAGTGTTTGGACTGGTAAAAAGAGAAAGCAGTGGAAAAGATGAGGGTTATGGGTTGGCAGGTGGTGGGGGGACAACGTTGAGTATGGAGGGTGGGGAGGCCGTGTTGCTGGGTCCCATCAGCCTTAGGTCCCCAGCCCCTTCCCAATGCGTGCTAATTAACTCCTTAATTGTCTCTGCATTTGCTGAGCCGGCAGATGAAGTGGATGCAGACAGATTGGGGCGCGTGTGATTTCACGCACGGGGGAGCGGAGAAGAGCTGCCTGGAAATCCCAGGGGGTCTTGTCCCCCTCTTTACCCTCCCTCTTCACCCATCTCTGAGAGGCTGGAGGGCGCTTCTGCACCTAAAGCAGATGGGGCCATCTGCAAGGGAAGCATCCATGGGGAATTTGCCCCCATCAGCCTTTCAGGGATGATCATAATGCTTGCCACTATTGATGGAACACCCCCTACTGTTTGCTAGACACACATTGTTTCAACAGCATGGGCATTAGCTAGGTTTTATGGTTTCTGGAGAAAAGTGAGACTCAGGCTAGGTTACTTGCCCAGGGCCACACAGCACTGGTGTGACAGAGCTGAGATTTGAACCTAGGTGAGCACAAGGCCAAAGTCCTAAGTGGGCCCTGGCTAGATGCCTCCTGCCAGCAGAAGGAGAAATATCTTCACGCCTGTTTCCCTCTCAGTCCGTGGTGGGGATAAAGGGTACTGAGGTCTAAGGACTGCAGGGGCCAGAGAAAACGAAGCATGGAGAAGAAGCTGGGAGGATGCTGAAGGAGCCAGTATCCTCTGTCAGGACTTGGATAAGGGGTGGGTGGGCCAGAGAAGCAGAAAGAAGTAATGAGACACTAATCACAGCCCTTGGATCCCTCAAGTGTTATCTTACTAAGGCCCTGCCAACACCAACTTCCTCTTTTCCTCATCCTTGTCCCACAAACCCCTGTCAGAGTGACTGCCCCCCCTGCTTCTCTCTGCTGGCAGCCCTGGCTCAGCCTTCTATTTCACTCCTGGCCCTTGCACTAGAGTCACAAGTCAACATGTTTGTCTCTCTTTCCACACTGGGATATTTTGAGGGCAAGGACTCCGCCAATCCTCACCATGTCCACAGGGTCAATCTTGGGGCTTGATCCAGGAAAACCCTCGGTGAAGGTTTGCTGTGATGTACAGGGTAGGGATGAGGGGATGTGTGTGTGCAAGGACCCATCACTTCTCAAACGAAGAAGAAACAACAGCATGAGGGATTTAGGTTGTATATAAGAAAGAACTTCCTAAGACTGGGGCCTGTGACACTATGAAACCATAATTCAGACCCATAGGTTCTGAAGAGCAAGGTTGCTCAAGATTGGCTATATGTTAAAGGCCTCAAAGAGTTGGGCGATTGTCCGGGCGCAGTGGCTCATGCCTGTAATCCTAGCATTTTGGGAGGCCAAGGTGGGTGGATCACCTGAGGTCGGGAGTTCAAGCCTACATGGTGAAACCCCCAGCTCTACAAAAGATACAAAAAATTAGCCAGGCGTCGTGGTGTGCGCCTGTAATCCCAGCTACTCGGGAGGCTGAGGCAGAAGAACCTCTTGAACCGGGGAGGCGGAGGTTGCAGTGAGCCGAGATTGTGCCGTTGCACTCCAGCCTGGGCGACAGGGTGAGACCCCAACTTAAAAAAGAAAAGAAAAAAAAAAGGCCAGGTGTGGTGGCTCACGCCTGTAATCCCAGCACTTTGGGAGGCTGAGACGGGTGGATCACAAGGTCAGGAGATCGAGACCATCCTGGCTAACACGGTGAAACCCGGTCTCTACTAAAAATACAAAAAACTTTGCCAGGCGTAGTGGCGGGTGCCTGTAGTCCCAGCTACTTGGGAGGCTGAGGCAGGAGAATGGCGTGAACCCAGGAGACTGAGCTTGCAGTGAGCCAAGATCGCACCACAGCCCCAGAGATTCTGATTTAACTGGTCTAAAGTGGAGCCCTGGCATTGCAGTTTTTTTTTTTTTTTCTGAGACAGAGTCTCGCTCTGTTGCCCAGGCTAGAGTGCAGTGGCACGATCTCCGATCACTGCAACCTCTGTCTCCCGGGTTCAAGCACTTCTGCCTCAGACTCCTGAGTAGCTGGGATTACAGGTGCGTGCCACCACGCCTGGCTAATTTTTGTATTTTCTGTGGAGGCAGGGTTTCACCATGTTGGCCAGGTTGGTCTCCTGACCTCAGGTGATCCACTCACCTCGGCCTCCCAAAGTGCTGGGATTGCAGGCGTGAGCCACCACGCCTGGCTGGCATTGCAGTTTTATCTTATTATTTTTATTTTTTGAAATGGAGTTTCGCTCTTGTCGCCCCGGCTAGAGTGCAATAGCACAATCTTGGCTCACTGCAACCTCCGCCTCCCGGGTTCAAATGATTCTCTTGCCTCAGCCTCTCGAGTAGCTGGGATTACAGGTGCCCGCCACCACGCCCAGCTACTTTTTGTATTTTTAGTAGAGATGGGTTTCACCATGTTGGCCAGGTTGGTCTCAAACTCCTGACCTCAGGTGATCCACCCTCCTCAGCCTCCCAAAGTGCTGGGATTACAGGAGTGAGCCACCGCGCCCAGCTGGCATTGCAGTATTAAAAGCTCGCCAGGTGATTCGAATGTGCAGCCTGGGTTAAGAACCAGTGCCTTAGATTCTGCCCTGGTTTGGCTGCACTGGTGGTTTTACCACTAGATCCAAATGCTAATACTAATAATAGTTATTTACTTATTGGGATTTACTAGGTACATGCCAATGTACTAAGCACTTTCCATGCATTAGCTCATGTAATCCTCGAAAAATCCTGTGAAATAAATATTATCTCTGCCTTACAGATGAGGAAACCGAGGCCCAGAGAGGTCAAGGGGCCTGCCTATGCTAATGAATGGCAGGGCCAGGTCTGGAAGCTGATTCTCCTGATTCATACCTTCTGTCTTCCCCCAGACTCCTCCTGAGGCTGCTCCTTGGCCTCAATCAGTCCTCGCCTGCCTCCACCTCACCTCATCACCTTCCCTCCACCCCCGCTGCTCCCTCAGTAACATCCCAGGTGACTGAAGCAATTGCAGCCATTTGAAGAGGCTCCACGTGTCAGTCAGCCTGCGAGCCGCGGGGAGGTGGGGAAATTACAGATGCTCCAAGATAGTGTTCCCCTCCCCCTGAGGATATTTGGAATTCAGGAATCAGACTCTGCCTGATGCTTCCTCAGGTCTCTGGGACCCTCCCAGGTGATTTCCCACTCTCAAATGCCCCCCACGAGTTGATTCTAAGTATCTGGGAGAGGGCTGCCACCCAGTGGCTGCCCGGGGGCATAGCAACCCTCCAGCACTGCCTGGTACCGCTGAACAGCTCCCCAACCCAACACCTGAATGGAAGATCCTCCCTTCCTTTTGGCAGCTCCGTGTCCAGTCCCCTAGTAAATGGATCTCGACCTCCCTCCTCCACAGTCTTAAGTCCACTCTCCCACTAGGGACCTCTAGACCCCTTCTCTGGTTTCCTACATGTCCACTACTCCCAACTTCTCATCCAACTTCTTTCCAGTGTGCCATCCCCTTCTCGTTACAGGTTTTCTTCTAACTTAAAGCCCGGCACCATGTCCTAGGAATACACCTCTCACCATCCTTCTCCCCGAGCCGCACCAGCCTGCAAGTAGAGCGAAGGAGCCACTAGAGACAGAATTCTGGTCCCCCGCACCCTCCTCCTCATCATCTGACACCATCAGACCTCAACAGCCTCTGTGCTAAGAGCCCCTAATGAGCATCAGCAAATTAACAACTTCCCCTTGATTGCTCCTTCTCTGTTAATTGGATAGGGAGGGCCCCCCTCCCCAAGGCCTCTCAGAGAAGAGGAGGGAGGCAGGGAAGGAGAAAGGTGAGAGCCACAGGAGCAGCCCCCAGGCCTGGGTTCTGTGCTGAGACTTCTGCTCCATCCCTGAGCATAGCTCCCCGTTCCAACCCTTCCTCACCCTGTCCCCTTCACTCCCTTTGCCCCCTTCCTTCTGTCCAAATTCCCTTGACCTCTGGCTATTTTTCCTTCCTTTTCTCTGCTCCTTCTTTGGAGATTTGGCAGTAAGGGGTTGCGACCATGCCCCCCACAAGCCCAAAGCTACAAGGATGGGATCTGAGTGGTCAAGGCTGCGTGTTGGCTCACATATGTGCACGTGTATATGTGTCACATGTAGGTGGGAGCAGGGATAACAGCAGGTGAGTGCTTGCCATGTGGGTCAGGCCCCCGGGATACGTGGACATCTGTTGGGGTGGGGGTGTGGTTGTGAATGGTGTGGTGTGACTCTGGTCGGTATGTGTGTCTGTCTCCATATGGGCTAAGTGCTTGAATTAGTCAAGTGTGACTCGGAGCGTGTGTGTGTGTGTATGTGTGTGTGTACGCGCGTGTGTGCCACCAGAGGAAGCAGCAGCAAGAGGCAGGAGCATCGATCCGAAGGAGACAGCGCGGGGAGGGGGACGCTAGGGGCAGACACCCTCCCTCCTGCGCGCACACACGCGCGCGCGCACACACACCACACACAGAGTCACACACACAAGCCATAGGGCCTCGCAGGCAGGGAGACGGCTCCGGGACTGGAGAGAGGCAGCGCCGCCGAAAGCGGCCGCGAGGAGGGGCGAGGCGGCGCGGGGAGCCCTGGGTCCCGCTCCCAGGTCCGGGGCCCCGCGCGCACACCGGCCCAGAGACAGCCTCGCAGACACTCGTAGGCGCGCACGCGCACCCTCTCCCCTCCCCCTCCCCTCCCCCTCCCCTCCCGCCGCCTCCCGGCCGGACGATGGATCCCTGCAGATCCCAGGGCTGAGAGCACCGCGCACCGCACCGAGCCCGGGCAGACCGAGCCGAGGCGAGCGAGCCAGAGAGCCAGCGCGCGCGGGCGGGCGGGCGGACAGATCGGAGCCGAGCGGGGCCGGGCGGGCCGCTCCCTGCAGGGCTCTGCGCGGCGTGCCGCGGCGGCCGCGGGCTCCGGCCCCGGGCCATGAGCCCCTCCGCGACTCGGCGCTGAGCCCGCGACCGGTCCAGCGCCCCAGGACCCGCCGCCGGCTGCCGGCTTGCCGAAGCCCCCTCAGGTGGGTTTCCGATACCCCTGCCTTTGGCCGCGAGGCTCCTCGGTACCCCGAAGCCGGGACTCTCCTCCCTCTGGATTTCCCTTGCTGCTGGGGCGGCTCGGTGGCTGGGGAGGGGGGCGGGGGCCGAGCTGGGGATCTGACTGCGACGAGAAGCTGGACTGGGGGTGGGGGGGGGCTGCGTCCGGGGCGGGGACAGCTCGCTGTCATAGGGAACCGCGCCCCCCCTCCATACATCCACCTCGGGCAGCCCGCCACCCCCCACTCCCAACATACACACAGCCTGCGCTTATATGAGAACTGGAGACACCCGCAGGTGAGGACTCAGGCTGGGCCCCTCCCTAGATGTAGCCACCTCCCTGGGGGTTTTCTGGCCACAGTTTAGCCCTTAGGACCACAGCCCCGTCCAGGGAATACCCGTGACCAGGACAGGAGCTCCTTACCCCGGGGTCAGCCCATCTGGGTGAGTTTTCATCTCCAGGATGGGGTGGATATTCTTGTCCCAGAGTGACCCCACATCTGGAGGGAACTCCTGCGCCTGCCTATGGGTGCATCGGGACTTCCCCCTCAACCTCGGATGACTATATCTGGGGTCTCCCCGGGCCTGGGAAGCTTCTCTGGGGAGCATTCTCTTGGCCTGACCTGACCCCCTGTGCCTCTGTATTTGGAGGAACCCTGGATGTGTCCCTTGGTCAGCCACCTCTGGGCTTGCAAAGCAGGGAAGTCTTCTGCCCGAGGAATGGTGACCTCTGGAGATGAGGATTCTGGATGGGCACATGTGGAGGGGCTCCATGTGTACTTTCATCCCAGGACAATGACAGACTGTCCCTCCCTCCTCCCCCAGGATCCCCTCGACAAGGATGGAACTGAAGGCCGAGGAGGAGGAGGTGGGTGGCGTCCAGCCGGTGAGCATCCAGGCCTTCGCCAGCAGCTCCACGCTGCACGGCCTGGCCCACATCTTCTCCTACGAGCGGCTGTCTCTGAAGCGGGCACTGTGGGCCCTGTGCTTCCTGGGCTCGCTGGCTGTGCTGCTGTGTGTGTGCACCGAGCGTGTGCAGTACTACTTCCACTACCACCATGTCACCAAGCTCGACGAGGTGGCTGCCTCTCAGCTTACCTTCCCTGCTGTCACGCTGTGCAACCTCAACGAGTTCCGCTTTAGCCAAGTCTCCAAGAATGACCTGTATCATGCTGGGGAGCTGCTGGCCCTGCTCAACAACAGGTGGGTGGCTCCCACCCTCCCTCAGCCCTGCTCCTGGAGTCGCTTGAGTTCCAGTCAGGATGTCTGCCTCCCTGACCCACCATAGAGCCCAGCCAACCCTGCCCTTTAACCCACCCCCACCCCCAAACCTGCCACTCACAGCAGAGGAGTTAGGGTGCTGCTGAGCACCCAGTTAAGGGCACCCAGCCTCCGATCCCAGCATAGTCCAGAACAGCTCGACCCCCACCCAGCCTGAGGTATGAGACATTGTCACCCTCTCTGGAGTGAGCTTTACCCTCATTCTGGCCACTCTGTCTTGACCTTCTCGTCAGTTGGGGGATTGGGACAGAACATCTTTAAAGGGTAGAAACTACAGTATAAAAGCCACAGCCCCTGCCTTGTCTCTCTGCCCACCTTATCCATGCTTCCTCTCACCCATGTGCTGGGATGCCCTGCCCCTGGGCAGCCACTACAGTTCCTCCTGTCATTTCAGACCCATGTGGTAGAGCCTCTGCCTGCCCAGCTCTCCTTCCTTGCTTACACCTGGGACTGATCCCCAGGGCTGGAGGCTGCCCCCATCACCCAAGTTGGGTGCAGGACACTGATGGCTGTACTGACCCGTGTGTCACTCACCCCCGGACCCCAGGTATGAGATACCAGACACACAGATGGCAGATGAAAAGCAGCTGGAGATACTGCAGGACAAAGCCAACTTCCGCAGCTTCAAACCCAAACCCTTCAACATGCGTGAGTTCTACGACCGAGCTGGGCACGACATTCGAGACATGCTGCTCTCCTGCCATTTCCGGGGGGAGGTCTGCAGCGCTGAAGACTTCAAGGTGGTGAGTCCCCTCGTGTGGGGTGTGAGTCAGCCTGGCCCACAGAGGAGGAGGAGGAGACAAGGAGCAGGCTGGGCCTCTCCGGGTGCTTGCTACTCTGGGAGAGGAAGTTGTATGTCCTGGGGTTTGCTTCTAGTAGAAGGAGAGTTTGTTCAGCATAGGGGCACATTTGCACTCACTGCATGAGCACCTGAGCCTCAGCCTTGCAGCCATGATGGCAGGAAAGAGAGCCTACAGTGCACAACACACACATATATGCACACACGCGCGTGGTCTGGCATAGCCACAAACCCACCAAGCTTACCTTCTAGGCCACAGGTGTCAGAGCTGAGCAGACAGGTGGGTAAGCTACAGCCTTGTTACTTGTAGTGAGGTCCAGGACCATCAACTGGGAGCTTGAAAGGAATGCAGGACTTTGCCCCTCCACTTCCCAAACCTACTGAACCAGAATCTCCATCTAATAAGATCCTCAGGTGACTGGAGTATACACTAAAGTTTGAGAAGCACCGTGAAGCACAAGTAAGGGAAACCTTCTCTTAAATAGCCAGACAGTAACTCCCTGTGTGCCATCCGCACCCATACATAGACACATACACTGTTTGGTTAGGTTCCCTGCTTGCCAGCAAGAGCCACAGAGCCAGGGTCTGAGGAAAGGAAGGCCATCGGGACACCCAGTCATGGCTGCCCTGGAGGCTTCCTTTGCATCTTAAAATGGAGATGCCCCACAGATGTGGCTGCCTCAGGCCAGCACCTCAGGGAGGGCATAGGGAAACTGATTTTGGCATCTGATGTGCTGGGCAACCCTGGGCAAGTCACACAGATTCCTGAAGGTTAAGACCTGGACCCGGATGGCAAAGAGACCAGAGGCTCCGGAGCCATGCAGGAACAATAACACCAAATGAATGGACAATGCTTGTAACTCTTTCAAATGCTTTCTAGGCTCTCCCCTCAATCCCCTTGATACATAATCACATTTCCTCTATTTTACAAATGCACAAAACTGAGACACAGGCAGAATGATTTACCCAAGCTCACACAGTTAGTGACAGGTGACAGGTTCAGGATTAGAACCCATGTCTTGTTAAGCTGAAAATGTCCTTTACTCTTTTAATTAATATTGTGGACCCTGGGGTTATTGTGTCCACTTCAAATTCTTGCCAGTCTTTTCCAGGACCCTTTGCTCTCTATGCCTACTCAGCTCTCGGATTCTCTCCCTTCTTCCTGCCTATTTTCTCCCCGCTTGCTTGCTTCCTCCTGCAGTATGGGAATATGAAGTGTATTTGTGCAGAAAGGATGGCGCCATAGTCATGCTTAGTGTTTCTTGCTGTGCAAGACTTCCCAATCTCCTTAAGCCTTGCTCTGCAGACCAGTTTCATTGGCCTTTGTCAATCCTGCTGGACAAAGTTCACATGACTGCACTCTTTGCTGAGCCAAGCTGATGGGGAGCTTAGCCGAGATGCAAGAACCAGTTCCTTCCCTCTCTTACTGCTTCATAACAGGAGAGTCCTGGATTCCCCAGAGCTTGAGACCAGAGGGTTTGCAGTCTCACAAGTGCTGCTCCCAAGAGTAATAGGACTGTAGGTGAAGGTGGAAGCAAAAGCCAGAGCCCCCTCCCTCCAACACACCCAACACACAAGCAGGAGGGACCTGTGAGAAAGATGGAGAAAACATATTTGTTTGAGTGGTTTGTAGTGTTGGATGAGGGAGGGAAGTGCTTGGCTCAATCTGAGGAAGTGCTAAGATATAAATTTGGGCACAGTTAGTCCATAGAAAGTATTCAGTTGAGGCTCCATCTGTCCATCATGTCCAGAAAGATTCCAAGTGGTGATGCTAAGATAACATTTGGTTGATGGTAATGGAGACCCTGAGATGTGATTGGTCCATGCTGTCTGAGGGGACCATTCTAAGTAGTCAGACGGAGATGTGATTGGCTTACAAAGTTCTGGAGCAGTCTGAATTATTCCTCTTACTCGGGGGTAGAGACACACAGGCTAGCACCCTGCAGCCCCAGCTGTGACCCTTCTTGCTTCTGGGTTGTCAGGGAAGACCAGGTTTTTGCTGTTTTGCAGCCCATGTCAAAGACCTGACCCTGAATTTTGCTGGACTCAAAGCTCTCACTCCTCCCTCTGCTCTCTTCAGTTGATTTCATTGCCAGCCCCTCTCCATGTCAAGAGCTCTACCCATAGGGATGTTCCCACACAGATGGGCGTCTGGCTGGAGTCCATGTCTGACACCTCCCCGGTGGAGAAGGGCCTGGCAGGCTCTCTCCTCCAGCTCCCCAGTCCTAAGGGCTCCCACACTCCTTGCCTGATACTCCATGCTCCCCCTTCTCTCCTCAGTCTCATGATTAACATCCTTGCCATTCTCTGCTAGGCCAAGAGATGTGTTGGGAGTGTGTCTCTAGCCCTGGGCAGATGTAGCACTGACAGGAAACACCTGTCTATAGGGTCGATCTAAGGGAGACCATCTTGGCATCTTCTGCAGCCTTCAGAGCAGAGGTTCTTCACTGAGGAAAGAAGGTAGTCAGGGAAGAGAGGCTTTGTGGTTAGGGCTTTGGTTGCTCTTTCAGTAGCTCAGGAAGAAGCTGCTGGGCCCCATCCAACAGGATTGCTGTGGGATACCACCCCCCACTGTCCAAGACCTTGCTCAATGCTTTTGCAAAGTATAGTGTGCGGGGGCACGTGTGGACTCTTTTGTAGATTTCTAAGGGCAACCCTCATCTCAACAATAAGAATCCTGTTTCTCAAGGCTGGTTGGGGGAGGCATAAGAAGACAATTCAGGGAGGCTACTCTGGTCACTCAAAGACCCCAGCTCCCCTGATGAGGATCTGCAGTAACAGGCATTTCTCCAGATGTGCTCCTGGATCTAGCTCAACCCCAGGGAATAGTGGGTGGTCACAAAGCATTTGGCCAGGGTCCATCCCCCAGGTGTGGCTGAGTCAGCTTGGGAGGGTGGGGGTGAATATGGGGAGCCTGAGCTGAATCTGGGAGAGACTGGTTTGGAAATCCTTCGGGACTGAAGAGGGAGAAGGGCAGGGCAGGGAGTATCCCCACAGCAACCTGGCTGGGAAGGTCTCAATAGCTGCCTCCTGAGCAACCACAGTGACCCAACCACAAGGCCCCCTCTTCCCGGCCACCTCCTTTTCTTCCTGGTAGGGTGTGTTGTTGCCAAGACAACAGGGTCCGTGGCTCCTCTCTCCTGCCCCACCTTGAGGCCAGCCAGGCCAAGGCAGGGCAGGGGTTCCATGGAGGGGGGCTGGGGTGCAGCTGTCTGCTGGTGTCTGGGTGGGGGCCAGAGAAGTGAGCACAGTCGCAGCTGGTGCCAGCCTCCAGCTGCACCTTATCTGTCCCTGGCAGTGGGAGCAGCTGATGTGGCCAGAATGCTGAGCAGCAGCAAGGGGAGGGGGCTGGCAGATGGTCACCCAGTCTGCCCTATGCCACCCCCTCCTCCGCTGAGACCTAGACCCTTTGCCTAGCGGAGAGAGAAGCAGGAATTCATTTCTGGGGCCTGGAAGAGAAGGAAGAGGAGGGCAGAGTGGAAATGCTGGGGTGGGCATGTGGTGTGACTCAATCTCTCTCAGGAGGGTGAAATTGGGGGACAGGAATCCCTGGGAGGGGTCCACAGGAGTCCTTCTCAGGACCCTGGATTGGAGACCAGAATCTCCCAGGGAAGAGGTGGAGTGAATGGGGATGAGCACAGAAGCCTCCCCTGCAATCCACTGCTAGGTTCTGAAGGGGCCCGGGCATCCCCTGGAGCACCTAGGGAAGTAAGATGCTGCAATGAGAGGTGGCTATGGGCGCCTGATCCTGGGACCCAAAGTGGGGAGACAGAAGTCATCTTAAAGCAGGAGAGCCAGGGATGGCAGTGCCCGGCAAGAGCCAGGACTAGCATGGAGTTTATTCATCCCTAGGGCCCACCCCTCATCCCCACACCCCATGCTGCCCCATAGAAGCTCAGACCAGAAGTCCCCTGGGAGGGCCTGACCTTACTACTGGGGTCTGCACCCTCCAGCTAGGCAGGGAGTGGAGGGGCTGCTGAAGGGAAAGGCTGCCCAGACTGCCATGCAGAGAGGGGTAGGGGAATCTCGGGCAGCCCCACCCAGAGGCCTGGTGGTCTTCATGGGTGGGAAGGGGGAACATGCACAGATTGCAGAGGGATAGAAGAGGCCGACCTGGAGACAGTAACTTTAGAGGAGGGGTTCATGGGGTTCATGAACTTTGGGGGAAGGGTTCCTGCCCTAGGGGTTCATGGCTACCACCTCCTGCCTTATCCTTCTCATCTGTCCCTCTCTCCCAGGAAGTGCCTAAACTGAACACAGGTGGGTGGAGAGAGGAGACGGGAGCAGAGCCCACTGCAGTTGCAGGAATCCAGTGGTTGGTCCCTGGGTTGGGGTCTCAGATGTCTCCTTTTGCCTCTCTCTCAGACACAGATACACACAAACATCCTTCAGGTAGCCCAATTTCCTCTCTCACCTCTTCCCCTTCTCCTCAGACCCCAGCCATTTCTGACTCCATCCCTCTCTCAGACAGCTATCAGCTAAGAACTACTCTAAGCTAATTGACCTGGGGGCTGTTGGCTAAAGTAATAGGGAATTCAGTAACTAAGTGCCTCTGGGGGCCAAACCTGGAAGTGGAGGGCTGGGGAGGAGCACCTCTAAGTCTTGGGACTTTGTCACTGCCCAGCTGGTGGAGAACTCCTGGATATGGCCACTGCATGCCCAGTGTGTCCTGGAGGCAGAAGGGTAGGCCCACAGAGAGGCTCGGAATGTTCTGCTATGGATGGAGGTTGCTTCTGAGTGTGTTTCAGTTTTGTGGAAAGTAATTTCAATTCTCTGGGGATAGCGAGGGAGACAGAATATTCAGAATGAGAAGCTGGGATTAGGGGAGCGTTAAGCTCCACTGGATTCATTCCCATAGCAGACAGTGCCACTTCCATGTGCCAGGTCCTGCGCTGGGGCAGTTAAGTGCAGCACGGAAGGTTCAGGGCTGAGAGCCATGGGGGTGGTACTAAAGGGGGCCCAGTGGGGTGGGCTTCAGAACAAGGGGGAACATGCTGGGGATGAGCAGACTCTCAACATCCAGGGGGAGTCCTCCCAATCTCCCCAGCCAAACTCAGCCTCTCGGAAAATGCCAGGTTTGTAGAATATGTTGGTGTCTCCCCAGCTAACTAAATCAACCGGCCAATTCTCTCCGGCCATTCTTCCGCCTTGGCCAACCCCTGCCCACCCCCACCCCCAAGCTTTCCCTCACTTGTATGTTTGGGGTGGCCAATGCAGAAGCCTCTACCTTCTGACCTATAACGTCCCAGTCAGGACCCTTAGATGTGCATTCTGGGAGGCAAAGCTGGAAGGAGGCAGTGAGAATGAGAAGGGGTGCCTAGCTGGGTGGAGGATAGGACTGGGCATTAGGGCTCCTGGTCTCTATTTTGGGCAAAGTTCCACCTGGCCCCACTTCTTAGCTTCTAAGCCCAATCTCCTGTAAGGAGGTTGTAAAATTATTCTTTATTGAGGGGCAGCCCTTCCTCTAGGACTCTTTGGCCAAGACCACGCTGCCCCATGTGTAATGGATGTGCAGCGCCAACCTACCTGGACACAGGAATTGGACATCTTCCTCATAGAATATTTAAAAATGATCATGAAGCTGCTGTGTATTCACCTTAAAGGGAAGTTCCCTTAAGGAACTGTAAGGACAGACACTGCCACCCCAGGCTCTCCAAGGCCACTCTCCAGGGAGAGGGAGGGTCAATTGTGATCTTTCTGAGATCCCATCAGTTCTTGGATAGAAAATGCTTTCCCACCCTTCTGCATGCCCTCTGTGTGGCTGACAGTTCTGGGGGCCCAGGAGGTTGGGCTGTGCAGCTTAGTGCCATGTGTCTCTAGTTGGTGTCACACCAGCATGCCAGGCTGAGAACATCCCTGGGGGTGAGACTGCGGCAGTGGCCTTGGCCATGGACAGCAGCCATCTCAGACTTCCTCACAACACCCTCACCACATATGCGCCCCGAGCATGCAAGCACACATGTGCACCTCTGTGTGTGTCTGCGGGGAAGTGTGAATGTAGAGTGTGAAGTGGAAGCATGTGGAGGTGTATGGGGGCCCATGCAGCTTGGCGTGTGTGGCTGTGGGAGAAAGCTTCTGTGTAGGCAAACCTCTGGTTGCATGCAGAGCACATACTAGCAAAATTAAACATCTCTTTCAGTTGTGCTTTGCAATTTACAAATTCCCTTTACTTTAGCTCACGTGATCTTCATAATTCTTGTAGGAAGGAAATTATTAACATCTTCATTGGAAAGATGGGAAAACTGAGGCTCAGAGGAGTTGTGTTACTTGCCTGAGGTCACACAGCTGGGAAATGACAGAGTGGGACCCTGACTTCAGATCTTCTAAGTCCGGGTTTTTTGTGTGTGGCTGTAGGAGTGTGTATGGAGGAGGGTGCTCTGTTGAGAAGCAGTGTGGAGAGGCAGGAAGGGCAAGAAAGGGTATAGAGAAGAGACCCTAGGAATCCCGTTCCCAAGTTGAGTAGGCCTAGTTTTTTGATGCTTTTGTCTTTTCATTGCATCATCAGGCCAAGTGCCAATCTTAGGTGAACCCACCACCGGTTTTCCCCAGGGTCACACCAGGGCAGTCAGGACCTCCCTGAGGAAGTCACATACCAGGGCAGCTTAGTATCACATTGCATTCATGCTCAACATCCTTAAATGGGCGTGCAGTGCTGCCTGGCAACCCCACTGTGTTTTCCTGGTCGACTTGCTCTCTCTGATGACTACTTCGAACTTCTCCACTCTTCTCAGTCACCCTTCCTAGCTCCTCTCTCACCCTCAGCGGATGACCTTGGCTACCACTTACTTCACTGAGAAAATAGAAGCCTCAGACAAGATCTTGTCCTTCTTCTGGGTACCAAGCCCTAGAAGGGAACATTCATCTTATCTAGGATAAAGTCTCAACTTAGAATTTTCATCTTATTCCTTCTGCCTTTTTAAGATCTTTCTCCTGCTAATTCTGTCTCTCCCTGCTCTACAGTTGGTCGCTCTTTCTCAAGTGAAACCCCATTGACAATGAAACATGCTGAAGATGCTCTTGTCTTAAAATACATAGCTGTAACGACAGCTAACATATATTGAGAACTTGCTATGTATCGGTCTTTGTGCTAAGATAAAAACTAAAACATATGTGTCTCTCAACTCCACGGCACCTGCCAGCTCCTATAGTATCTCTCTGCTTCCCTTTACAAAGTTCCTAAAAGTGATATGTTTATTTCACTGTTTCTATTTCCTCATCTCTAACTCACTTTCTGATCCACTCCAGGCTGCCTTCTTCCCCCATCATCACCATTCCTCCTAAATGGATCTAGCTAAGGCCGGTGGTCACCTTCATGTTGCCGAATCCAGCAAATTTTTTTTTATTATTCTCGATCTCTCAATAGCATTTAAAATAGTTGCCCACCAACTCTTCTGTTGTTTTTTTTTTTTTTTTTTGAGACGGAGTTTTGCTCTTGTTGCTCAGGCTGGAGTGCAGTGGCACCATCTCAGCTCACTGCAACCTCCGCCTCCTGGGTTCAAGCAATTCTCCTGCCTCAGCCTCCTGAGTAGCTGGATTACAGATGCGTGCCACCATGTGTGGCTATTTTTTTTTTTTTTTGTATTTTTCGTAGAGACAGGTTTTCTCCATGTTGGTCAGGCTGGTCTCGAGCTCCCGACCTCAGGTGATCCGCCTGTCTCTGCCTCCCAGAGTGCTGGGATTACAGGCGTGAGCCACTGCGCCCGGCCCCCACCACCTCTTTTTTGAACTATTCGCTTTCCTGACAATCATACTCTCTTTGTTTTCCTCCTATGTCTACCCACTCCTCTGTCTCTTTGCCAGTTCATTTTCTTCTACTTGGCCATTTAGTGTCATCACTACTCAAGGCTCAATCTCAAGCTTTAATCTTCTTTTAAATCATAAGAGTACAATGCACCAGCTTGAAAAATTTTTACACTGGTATGTCTTACAGTGTAGTATTTTGCATATTACATTGGTATAAAACATTTCCAGTACCCCAGAAAGTTCCTTCAGGCTGTTTCCTAGTCAATGTTACCCCATAAGAGTTAACCACTATTCAAACAGTATAGATCAATTTCCCTCATTCTTGAACTTCTTGGAGTATATGTATCCTCCATACAGTGTATACCCTTTTGTGTCTGTTTGTTTTGTTTTGTTTTGCTTGTGATTATGTCTGTGAGATTTAGCCATGTTGTTGTGTGTGGGAGTGGTTAGTTCTTTTTTGATGCTGTATAGTATCTCATTATATGAATATGCCACAATTGATCCATTCTACTGATGCTAGACATTTGGGTTGTTACTAGTTTTTGGCTCTTATCTATAAAGCTACTATGAACATTTTTGTTCATGTTTTTTGGTTGATATATGCACTCATTTCTCCTGGGCACATGACTAGCTATGGAGCTATGGTTAAGTCATAGGGTATGATTCTGTTTAGCTTTAGTGGATACTGCCAAATCAGACCTTTTTTTCTATCTTTTTTTTAAACTTTATATTCTATTCTTGGGCAGTCTCATCTTCACTCATCACTTCAATTACCATCTACACACTGACAACTGCCAAATTTATGTCTCAGCCCAGCTCTCTCCTCTTAGCATCAGCTCCAGTCGCCAATTTTCCCACTTAACGTCTCTACTTGGATGTCCCTAAGACTCCTCAAAACCTGCATGTGCAAAACCAAAGTCATCATCTTACCTCCCAAACTAGTTCTTTACCTGTGTGCCTGATCTAGTGAGCCACCCACTGTTCACCCCGTCATGCAAACCAGAAATCATCCCTGACACTCCATCTCCCTCACCTGCCTTGACAGGATCTGCCACTTTTGCCTCATAAACATCTCCACTCTACCCCCTGTTCCGGGCCATCCCACCACTGCATGTCTCTTTGGGCCACGGCAATGGCTCCTCGACAGGCCTTCCAGCAGCCCTTCTATATCCTTCACTCTGCAGCCAGAGTGGTCTTTTCAAATCAAAGCTCTGATCACTTGAACGCCTTCCATGGGGAGTCTTTCATTGTCCCTCAGCCAGAATCCTCACCGTGGCCTTTAAGGCCCTGAGTGACCTGGGTCCTCCCTGCCTTTACCCACCTCTCCAGCCACACTTGCCCCTTCTCATCTCTCTCCTTCCAGGCCTTTGCATACACTCTGTTCTCTCTCTGGAATATCCTCCCTCCTCCACAGGGGTAAGCGCTAGTGCGCACGTGCACACACACAAATATATATACACACACACACCATTACCTAATTACTCCTCTTTATTTATTTTTTATTTTATTTATTTATTTATTATTTTATTTATTTTTTTTGAGACAGAATCTCGTTCTATTGCCTGGGCTGGAGTGCAGTGGTGCAATCTTAGCTCACTGCAACTTCCACATCCTTGGTTCAAGCAAGTCTCATGCCTCAGCCTCCCAAGTAGCTGAGATTACAGTCATGTGTCACCATGCCTGGCTAATTTTTGTATTTTTAGTAGATAAGGGGTTTCACCATGGTGGCCAGGCTGGTCTTGAACTCCTGGCCTCAAGTGATCCGCCCACTTCAGCCTCCCAAAGTGCTGGGATTACAGGCATAAGCCACCGCGCCCAGCCTCCTCTTTATTCTTTAGACTGTAATTCAAACATCATTTCCTCAGAGAAAGCTTCCTTAATTCCCCAGTCTGGGGCAAGTCCCTCTGTCATTCACTCTGATAGAGTCATTTTTTTTTTTCATAGCACTTATGGTTTGCAATTAGATATTTGTTTTTTTCATTTTTGAATTGAGGTCTGTCTTCCCTGTTCAACAGTAAGCTCCATGAGGGCAGATCCATGATGTGTTCTCCACTGTGTCAATGAGTAAATGCAAGAATGAAGAAGCAAGGGATTTGGAGACAGATGACCTCATTCCAGCCTCCAGCCCACTTCTTGCTCTCCCTAAGACTTGAATAGGCTGGTGTGGCTCAGTTTTCTCACTTGTCAGATGGGAATGAAGTTACTCAAACCTGCTTATTTCACTGGGTTGTGTGAGGATCCCATGAGATAACAATTGAAAACCATGAAGCATTACACAGACATGAGGGGTGGCTGGAATGAAGAAAGGGATATAGAAAAAGTCAGAAACCACTCAGCACACACTGCTAAAGAGAAGGTCTGGGTGGGGGGCGCTGTATGCTTGGACAGAGGGTTCAGGACTGAGTGCAGCTCTGTGTGTGTGTCTGCTTGGGCACCTCTCCAGGGGCCCTCTGTGTATGCCCTTTGACACTTTCCTCATCCCCCAATTACTTGAACAAGATGAAGATGGGAAAGAATGTTAGAAGAATAAGCATTTGTTTGAACAAGCATACAGGCGATGGAGGAGAGAGGACGTGCAGTTGGGTGTGTGTGTGTGTGTTGGGGTGTGTGCGTGTTGGGGTGTGTGTGTGTTGGGGCGTGTGTGTGTGTGTTGGGGTGTGTGTGTCGCCCCACACCAGGGCTGCGTGTCTGTGTGGTAATGTGCAAGTGTGCAGTGTGGTCTTGGTTGCTGTGGGGGAAGAGGTATTCAGTTGCACCCAACTTACTGTCCTTTGGCACTGTCTGTGCGTGCACACCCTTGTCTTTGCTGGGGCTCCCAAGCTGGAAGCTCCCGCTGCCTTAGCTGCTTCCTTCTGGAAATCAATCTACTTCCCCTTCCAAAACATCTGAAGGAGGGGGACAGTGCCCTCTAGTGGGAACGCATGGGCAGCTGCAGCTTCCTCAGCCCAAGCCTCAGCCCCACTCCACCCAAGTCTGGAAGTCCTCTCTGAAGCACTTCCTGGGGAATGCAAAGGAGGAGGCCCCTGCCCTCTGAGAGCTCAAGATCTGGCAGGCAGGAAAAAGATACACACAGGACAGGACACACGGGTTCATGCAGGAGAAGCCTGAGGACAGCAGCTGAAGGTGGGGGAGTCTCTCCTCATCTCTGCAATGACTTATCTCTGGTTGCCCTGGGTGTTCCTGGCCTTCCTTGCTTCCTGTTCCTGCACATGGTCTCTTGGTCCTGCTCTTTTGCTCTCGGTCATTACTCATAGCTGTAGGGCCTTGAGCAGAACTGGACCCTTTAGTCTATTCCCTGGGTGGGCACTAACAGCGCCCTGTGGAGTCGGGAGGATTCTTGGAGGAGGTAACATGTGAGTAGGATCTTGAAAAATGAGTAGGAATTCTCCAGATGGAGTCCAGGGAAGGCACAGGACTGTGGATGAGCCTCGTGTGTCTGGGGACGGGTGGTGGTGGCTGGATGCTGGCCTGAGGTGGAGGGTACATTGCTTTCAGCATTTTTTTTTTTTTTTTTTTTTTGAGACGGAGTCTTGCTCTGTCCCCCAGGCTGGAGTGCAGTGGCTCAGTCTTGGCTCACTGCAAGCTCCACCTCCTGGGTTCACACCATTCTCCTGCCTCAGCCTCCCGAGTAGCTGGGACCACAGGCGCCTGCCACCACGGCTGGCTAAATTTTTTTGTTTTTGTTTTTTTTTGTATTTTTAGTAGAGACAGGGTTTCACTGTGTTAGCCAGGATGGTCTTGATCTCCTGACCTCTTGATCTGTCCACCTCGACCTCCCAAAGTGCTGGGATTACAGGCGTGAGCCACCGCGCCCGGCTGCTTTCAGCTTTGTGGGGCTACAAGAGAGGACTAAATTTTGCCAGGAGGCAGTGGGGAGTGAGAGAAGGTCTTTACTTTTTTGAGATGGAGCCTTGTTCTGTCGCCCAGGCTGGAGTGCAGTGGTGCGATCTCGGCTCACTGCAACCTCCGCCTCCCGGGTTCAAGCGATTCTTCTGCCTCAACCTCCCAAGCAGCTGGAACTACAGGCGCGTGCCACCATGCCTGGCTAGAGAAGGTCTTTAAGCAGAAGAATGGTCAGAGTCACACAACTCGAACTAAAGGTGGGGAGAAACTGCAGGGAGGCAGGGAGACCAGCTGAGAGGCTGTTGTTTAGGCAAAAGAGGAGGGCAGTGGCAGAAAGAGGAGGACAGTGGCTGTTGTTTAGGCCAGTCTGAGGGCAGTGGCAGAAGGATGGAGAGGGGCGAGAGCTCAAGACTCTGCCTCTGAGGCCTCTTTGTCCCTGGCAGCAAAGCTGAGGCCAAAGGTTCCACATCACTCAGTTCTGCTAGAACCTGACACCCTGCCTCACATCCCCAATACACTCTAGGGTCTCTGCAAATGGAGAAGGGAAGATGGTGGGAGCAGGGAGGGAGAAGAGAGGAGGAGTAAGGGGAACATGGCCTGGGGCTAGGGGATGCTTAAGGAATGGGGAGGCCCAAGCAGACCCACCTAGCCCCGGTCTAGCCCCACTGCTCCTCCTCTGGCCCTGCAGAGAAAGCGTTAATCTGCTATACCTCCCTCCCCCGCTTCCCCTCCTCCCCTCGGGTCACCTTCTTGGCCCTGGAGACTTGGCTGGTGGCTCAAGTTCCTCAACCAGTGGCCCTGAGTAATCAGAACACACAGAGGGGCCAGGGGCCTGGGGGCAGGGAATGGTAAATTAGCGGTAGGGGAGCCTCAGAGACTGAGGCCGGGAGTCTGCAAGGCTGAGGGTTTTGGTGGGAACCCCAAGTTGGTTCCCAATACTCTCTACCTGACCCAGGTCCCCCTGCCCCACCCCCAGCACTGATCTCAATTTCTTCCACCCACCAGAGAATTCCTCGAACAAACTAAACTGTTCGAGGGGCGGGGGGCAAGCCAAAAAGGGTAGTGGTGATCTGCCAGGAAGCTTTCCCACTGCAGGAGACAGGGTCCCTCCCCCTAGTGCCGGGAACCGGTCAGAAATGAGTCTGTGGTCAGTGAGAGACTGCTGCTAATGGAACCTGGGCTGGCCCACAAGCCACAGGAGGGGTAGGGGAGAGGAAAGGAACCAAAATACATCTCAGCATAGGGGGGTAGGACGAGGGCTGGTAATGCTGTCCCGAAATAGAGCTGGGGCCAGGGAGGGAGGGGAAGAGAAACAGGGTCGGGGACTGGAATTGGAGGTCTGAGAGAGTACCTGGTGGTGGGGCACGGAGGGGCTCAGGTATCCCAGAGGAATAACTGGACGAGGGAGAATAAGGGAGAGGACCCAGAATTGGGATGAGGACACTGAGGGATATGCTGAGGAACAGATTGGAGGATGACAGAGAGCATGAGTGTGTGTTGTGTGTGTCCTGGGGGGGTGGGGACTGTGGTCGCTGTGATCATCATGGCAGTGGGCGCAAAGGATGGTGCTAGGTCCCGTCTCACCTGGGAGGGGTGGGTTCCAGGAATCCCAGCCCTAGGCTTTTCCAGGGTTTCCACTCTGTCCTAAACCCTCTCTGTGCTGCCGGAGCTGGTGACAGGAAAGGGGCTCCAGCCCCCTGCTCTCCATCAGCCTCCCTTTCCCACTGCCATCAATTATTCATCAGCCCAGACACCCGCCCTCCCTGGCAGGGCAGGCTGGTCCTCCTCCCATGCCCCGCCCCAGCCACACTGCCACAGAGGCCCTGGTGAGGAAGGACGGCCAGCCAGGCTGAGATACCTGGCTGATGGGCTGGGTGGCTGGCTCTGCCAGACTCTGCCTGGAGTCACATCGCCTTCCTCTCTGGCACCTTCCCCCTTCCTCCTGCAAATCCCTGGCACCAGGAAGCCCCTGGAGAAAATGCCCATCCAGATCTTCTGCTCCATGTCATTCTCCTCTGGAGAGGAAGCCCCAGGGCCCTTGGGAGATATTTGGGATCCCCGCCACCATCAGCAGCAGCAGGACATCTCAGAATCGGAAGAGGAGGAAGAAGAGAAGGAAAAGGAGGCAGTGAGGAAGGAGGCCAGTGAGGGGCATTCACCCATGGACTTGGTGGCCTTTGCCAACAGCTGCACCCTCCATGGCACCAACCACATTTTTGTGGAGGGGGGTCCAGGGCCAAGGCAGGTGCTGTGGGCGGTGGCCTTTGTCCTGGCACTGGGTGCCTTCCTGTGCCAGGTAGGGGACCGCATTGCTTATTACCTCAGCTACCCACACGTGACCCTTCTAAACGAAGTGGCCACCACGGAGCTGGCCTTCCCGGCAGTCACCCTCTGCAACACTAATGCTGTGCGGCTGTCCCAGCTCAGCTACCCTGACTTGCTTTATTTGGCCCCCATGCTGGGACTGGATGAAAGTGATGACCCCGGGGTGCCCCTGGCTCCACCGGGCCCTGAGGCCTTCTCTGGGGAGCCCTTTAACCTGCACCGCTTCTACAATCGCTCCTGCCACCGGCTGGAGGACATGCTGCTCTATTGCTCCTACCAAGGGGGACCCTGCGGCCCTCACAACTTCTCAGTGGTGAGTGGAGCCCCATGCCTGCCACAGTACCCCAAGAGTGTCCGCCATGGCTGTCCCTGACTGTCACCTCCTGGGGTTGGGGCTGGGGCTGGGGCTGATGACTATGCTGCCCCCTACCTCATCTGGCTGACACAGGCCAGAGCTCACCCAGGAGTCCGGGGCCTGGAGCTGGGCTGGTATTCCCAGGTCCACACCAGTGCTGCTTTTCCTGTTAGAATCTTGAAACACGTCTGTCTTAGTTGGTATTTTGCTGCTGCCTCCCAACATGTCCTCCAGCTTTACCTGCCCTTCTCAAGACTTCCTCATGGTCCAGCAGGGCCCGGGACCTTGCTCCATCTGTGAGGTCAACCTTTGATCTGTTGGTGGACGCCAGTGCCTGGCCAGTTGTTCACTATTTTGACTAGCACCCATGGACTGAAGCTGGGGTGGGTGCTGCCTGGTCTCTGGTGGTACAAGAGAAGGGAGTGAAAGGGAGACAGTAGAGGGGTGGGGATATCCCCCAACCCCACCCCACCGTGGCCCTTGTCAGCATCTCCTGCAGCAGGGACTTCAGTGCATCTTCACTTGGTCTTCCTGTGCCCTCCTATGGACACCCCACCCCCACCAGCTCTGTGTGTGTGTGTGTGTGTGTGTGTGTGTGTGTCTGAGGGTAAATAACAGATCTCTAAATCATATCCCTCTCCCCAGCTTTAAGTGGCCAGGGACCCTCTTCCTAGGGGAAGCTCTCACTGGGAACTGTCCTTCTGCTTGGCCCCCCACCCAGGGGTCCAGGGCTTTCCCTGCTAGGGGGCCACCTGGTACCCCACTGTCTCTCCTAAGTTCATCTTCCAGGTCTGTCTGGCCCGACTGCTCTCCTGCCCCACCAGCTCCCAGATGCCAGGCCTTCCCTGCCCCACACACCCATCCCTCAGTCCTCCACCCCCTCCCTAGCGTAGAGGCAGGGGGTGTCATCATACCCGTGCATCATGGGATGACTGCAGGCATACAGGGGCCTGGGGGTTTGGGCCACTGGGCCTCAGAGAGGCCAGGAGCCATAGGAATGTGTCTACCTCTGGGCCTGAGAGTAGAGCAGACAGTTCTCACCCAGGCCCACCAGGTGGCAGCAGCAATCCACTGTACAGCAGCCCAGTCCTCTGAACCGGCACAAGACAGGGCTGCTAGCCGGCCTCAGACACCTCTAATCCCATACAACTCCGGATGGAGTGTAGGCATGGGCATATGTCCAGCCTGGAGCCTGTGGCTGGGTGCCGCAAGACCTGGTCATGGGGCTGGGGACTAGGAGCCCTTGGAGTTCTCTCTTTGCCTCATCTCTGGACCTCACCCACAAAGTGGGGAGAGCAGTATGTCTCCTCTTCTGGAGGTCAATGGAGGAGGCTGTTCTAGGAAGGGGGAAGGGGGCAAAGACCGTATTCCCTAGTAACCTACTGCCATTGCTGCTCCAGTCTGGCCTGAAACTCTTTTGTCTCTCCCCTGCTCTGGGCTGTATTGACTCACCTTATGACCTGTTTTGTGGACTTTGTCACCATCCAGCAGTAGTAAAAGCACAGCCACCCCAACTTGGGGACATTCAAGGAGGCTGTGGGGAAAAGGCCAAGAATAACTGGTTTACTTTTCTCTTTGCAGCTTTTTAATCAGCACTGTGACCAGGGCTGCACTGGGGCATGGAGTGGGGAGAAGACTGGGGAGACAGCCCCTGGGGCTGAGATATCTTCTGAGGCCCTCCTAGTTTTGCAAAAGCATTAACGCACACACCATGGCCTGGGGGCTCAGTCCCAAGTGCTGGAAGAAGAGGTGCTGGTGCTTGGTTGAGTGTGGTCCTTGGCATGGCAACTGGGTCTACTTTCAGGTTCTGCTGATAATGGGATAATGGAATAATGATGGACCCAAGGGGCTAGGGGCTGAATGAAACCAAAAAACTGAGTTTGGCTGGGCACGGTGGCTCATGCCTGTAATCCCAACACTTTGGGAGGCTGAGGCAGGCGGATCACCTGAGGTCAGGAGTTTGAGACCAGCCTGGCCAACAGGGTGAAACCCCGTCTCTACTAAAAATACAAAAATTAGCCGGGTGTGATATTGTGCACTTGTAATCCCAGCTACTTGGGAGGCTGAGGCAGGAGAATCACTTGAGCCCAGGAGGCGGAAGTTGCAGTGAGCTGAGATCGCACCACTGCACTCCAGCCTGGGCAACAGAGCAAGACTCCATCTCAAAAAAAAAAAAACTGAGTTTGGGTCTTGGGGAAAGCAGAATTTCAGATTCCCAGAGTGAAATCTAGGAGAAGAGAAGATATGTCTTGGAGGGCCTCAGGAGCTT
Source organism: Pan paniscus (assembly GCF_029289425.2). Classification (NCBI taxonomy): domain Eukaryota; kingdom Metazoa; phylum Chordata; class Mammalia; order Primates; family Hominidae; genus Pan; species Pan paniscus. The sequence goes on along the minus strand of NC_073259.2, from coordinate 44,112,814 downwards.
GGGCCTGAGGAAAGTGTCCCAAGGAGGGGCCGTGTTAGGATCCTGGTGATGAAAATGTATATGTCAGGGTCCTGGCGGGAAAAAGACAGCTACTTGATGATTTAATTGAAGACTTTAACAAAGGGACTGCTGACAGAGCTGGGGGCAGGGTTAAGGAAACGCATAAGGGGGACTGAGGCAGTGAGCAGTACTAGGAAATCGTTATCACTTCTAGGCTGAAGAAGCACAAAAGAAGACAGTGCTCTGTAGGGAGCCCTGGCAGGATCTGTAATCATGGAGGGCCTAAGCCACTACTAGAGCTACAGAGGGGCGAGGGCTGGGGAAGGATTCATACCCCAATCTTTCCTCCTGCCTTCTGAGCCATTACCAATACCTCCCAACTGTCAACCCCAACTAGAAGCCCATGCAGGTGGCAAAGGAGCTCAGGCGATGCACCCTACCAGGAACAGTTTTCCAGGGCACACAGAGGGCAAGAAAGGGCGAGAAACAGGTGGGAGAGGGGAGCAAATGGAGAATGGGCTGCACGGGAGGAACCATTCCCAAAGGGTGTTGAGATTCCAACAGCTGGGGTGGCTAGGAACAGCCCTTGGTGAGTAGAGGGTGCTGGCAGGACTCTTAGGCTCTCCACTCTGCCCTCGCCAGGTCTTCACACGCTATGGAAAGTGCTACACGTTCAACTCGGGCCGAGATGGGCGGCCGCGGCTGAAGACCATGAAGGGTGGGACGGGCAATGGGCTGGAAATCATGCTGGACATCCAGCAGGACGAGTACCTGCCTGTGTGGGGGGAGACTGGTACGTCACCCACTTCAGGGGCCCCTCTGCATGGCTCTAGGCCCCAGCCTCTGCCAGGGGATTCCTGGGCTTCACTGTGAGACCTGGGCAGGGCCCGGGCTTTCCCCTCTCCCCCCAGCATCTCACCATCTGTATCACTGACTCTACCTGATTTCCACACTCACATCTCTCTGGCTCCCACTTCCTGGTTCAGTTACTCTCCAAGGTAACCAGCCATCCTCTTCCATCAATGCCGCCGCCACTCTATAAATAACTCCCTCTCTTCTCAGGCTGCCTGCCTGTCTGGTCTCGGGGGGCCTTGGGGCAGAGAGAGATGGGGGAAAAGGGAAAAAGGGAGTGGGAGAAATGGAGAGCATCTGAAACAGTGACACTCTGGGAGAAAGTATTTGAAACATCAAGATGCAGAGCAGAAGCCAGGTAAGAAAAGAAGTGTGTAGGATGCAGGGGTCATCGGAGCAGCTCAGAGCTGGTAAACCCAGAAGGAGGCTGGGGGTGGGCTAGGACCCTATAGACTTCCCCCACCCCAGCCCCAGTGCACCCTATGCTTATTTCCAGGAGAGGTAGGATGTCCCCAGGTCTGAGGGGTGTTAGGGAGTCAGGAGCCCTCCCAACCCACACACTCCTCATTCCCCTAGACGAGACGTCCTTCGAAGCAGGCATCAAAGTGCAGATCCATAGTCAGGATGAACCTCCTTTCATCGACCAGCTGGGCTTTGGCGTGGCCCCAGGCTTCCAGACCTTTGTGGCCTGCCAGGAGCAGCGGGTGAGAGGGCCATGGGAGGCTGGTCCTGGGGTGGGGTATTGAGGGGTCCAGATGGAGTGGTGGGCAATCAGTAATGGGAAGGACAGGTGAGCAAGGACCTGGGTGGTAATCTGGCTAGTCAGAAGCATGAGTGATCGAATGAACAAGAATGCTCTGTAAACTCTGAGACCTTTGGAGGCTGCAGAGGGAGAGGGGAGCAGAACTCCAGAGATCTGCATCTTGTCAGAGGAGTCCATCAAGCTGATTTGGGGAGAAGTCCCCGCACTCCCCCAGCTCCCCGGCTCTCCCAGCAGCTCATCTACCTGCCCCCGCCCTGGGGCACCTGCAAAGCTGTTACCATGGACTCGGATTTGGATTTCTTCGACTCCTACAGCATCACTGCCTGCCGCATCGACTGTGAGACGCGCTACCTGGTGGAGAACTGCAACTGCCGCATGGTGCACATGCCAGGTCAGGCCTGGGGCTCCGAGCATACTCCTGGGGTCCCTGGGCCTTTGCTGCCCTTCACTAGCTCCCCATCCATATCAATCTCCCAACCCCAGTTCCAGCCCACCCCATCCCACACCCACCTGGCTCATGTCTCTCTGACCTCAGTTCCCGCCTGCACCCCCAGGGATGGGTGGGAAGGGTCTAGAAGGTATGGACCTGGAGTGGGTCACTTCTGGGGCAGCATGGGGGCCTGCCAGTCCTCCCTTCCCATCTTCTCCCAGCTTACACCTTCTAGGCCTTTGATACTACCACCATCACCAGACCCCTTGAATCCCCATCCTGCATCATTATCTTTTCTCCTCTGTAGGGGATGCCCCATACTGTACTCCAGAGCAGTACAAGGAGTGTGCAGATCCTGCTCTGGGTGAGCGCCCCTGGCCTGGGGCAGTCTGGGGGAGGGAAAAGTTGCTGCCAGCCACGTGCGCAGGAGTTTCAGGTCACGCTCCCAGAAGCCTCACATAACTCCTGGACTGGGCTGCACCCTCTCTTGTGTCTGACATTAAAGCTGAGAATGGTCAGTCATGGTGGCTTACACCTGTAATCCCAGCACTTTGGGAGGCTGAGGTGGGCAAATTGCTTGAGCCCAGGAGTTCGAGACCAGCCTGGTTTCATGGTGAAACCCTGACTCTATGAAAAATTTAAAAAAAATTATGTGGGCATGGTGGCATGTGCCTCTAGTCCCAGCTACTCTGGAGGCTGAGGTGGGAGAATTCCTTGAACCGGTGAGGTGAGGTTGCAGTGAGCCGAGATTGCACCACTGCACTCCAGCCTGGGTGACAGAGCAAGACCCTGTCTGAGAATAATAATAATAATCAATAAAGTTGAGAATAGCATCTTCAGAGGCCCCTATGAAAAATGAACAGAGGTCACCTGGGAATGGCCTTCATCTTCTTTCATCAGCCGCTCAGCTGGTTGACCCTGGAGGGTCCTGAGGAAGTGAGATATAAGAGTAAGAAATATCCATGGGGAGGCTTGGTGAGAATTAGCACACGGTGGACACAGCTGTGAGGGGGCAGCTGGGGTTCTCCTCACTCTCCTAGTTCTCTCTATCTACATCGTTGGTTCAGTGGCCTGCAGGGTTCAGCAGGTAAAGTCCTCAAACATGCCTTAGGCTGGATGGTGAGGTAGGATGTTGGCAGAGTTTAGCATCCAGGCAGGGTGAAGGGCAGGTCACGGAAAGAGAAAGGGGCCCAGAGTTTCTCTGGGCAGAGCTAGGATGTGCATGTGGGAAGGTGCTGGCAGAAGGGCACCACTCAACTGGGACCTCTCACCTGGCTGAGTGCAGACTTCCTGGTGGAGAAGGACCAGGAGTACTGCGTGTGTGAAATGCCTTGCAACCTGACCCGCTATGGCAAGGAGCTGTCCATGGTCAAGATCCCCAGCAAAGCCTCAGCCAAGTACCTGGCCAAGAAGTTCAACAAATCTGAGCAATACATAGGGTAAGGGCTCTGGCTGGGTAGAGCAAGGCCCTTGGGTTGGGACTGTGGAATGGATGAGTGGGGTTTGATGGGGGTGGGGGCTGGCAGGCAGGGGGAACTTGAGATAATACGGGGAAGGTCCAAAAGGCAAGCAAAGAGTCTAGGGTGGGTATGCAGGGAAGATCAAGCCAGAATAAGCAGGGAAGCACCCCTTTATCCTCCCTTTTCATCCTCATTGTTGTAACCGGAGTCACTTTATACTTGATGCATACTGCATATGGTACAGAACATTTTTTCATATATGCCATCTCATTTAATCCTAAAAGGCAGGTATCTCCATCAGCATCTCATTTTATGGATATGGAAACTGAGATTCAGAGAGGCTGCCTTGCCAAGGTCACCTGGTTAGTAAGAGATAGAGATATGACTTGAACCTAGGTCTCCTCCCCCAATCCCTGTGCAGGGAGAACATCCTGGTGCTGGACATTTTCTTTGAAGTCCTCAACTATGAGACCATTGAACAGAAGAAGGCCTATGAGATTGCAGGGCTCCTGGGTGAGCTGCTGATGACACCTGTCCCCTTCTCATGCCATGGGCATGGCGTGGCTCCCTATCATCCAAAAGCAGGGTGCTCACTTCTGTCCCATGAGGGTCCTCCACCCCAGAGGCCCTTCCCCAAACCCTGTTGTCTTGGTAAGTGGTGAGGGAAGGGAACTGAGCCTTCTCTTAGGGCAAAGTGGAAAAGAGAAAAGACAGGCCTGTGGGCATGAGGGAGGGGTAGGCATGGAAGTGGAGACTATTTCATATGCCCCTAAACTAAGAGGGTTGTGGTATTTTGTAAACGATTATTTTTCTTGAAAAACACCTGCTCGTTTTAGAAAGGTAGAAAAACGCAGAAAAGCATAGAGAAGAAAACAAAAATTCCACCTGAATCTGGCTTTGCGATCCTTCTGTGCGAAGGCTACCAATCCCTTTGAGAATACAACTTGCCTGCCCCAGTCCCAGTAAACCCTGCTGCCCCCACGATGTCCTGACCCCACTGACCCCCCTGGCCCCTGCCCCCGCAGGTGACATCGGGGGCCAGATGGGGCTGTTCATCGGGGCCAGCATCCTCACGGTGCTGGAGCTCTTTGACTACGCCTACGAGGTAAGCGGGGGCGAGGCCCGGCGCGGGGCCACGTGGGGGCGGGGTCCAGCCCGCCCACCTGCCCCGTCCCCGTCCTAGGTCATTAAGCACAAGCTGTGCCGACGAGGAAAATGCCAGAAGGAGGCCAAAAGGAGCAGTGCGGACAAGGGCGTGGCCCTCAGCCTGGACGACGTCAAAAGACACGTGAGGGAGCGAGCGAGGGCGCCCTCCAGCCCGCCTGTGCCTCCACCGCCCCAGGAACCCCTGTCCACCCCCGCCCACCCGCCTCTGCCACCACCTTCTCTCCTTTGCCTCCCGAATGCCCCAGCACTACCTGAAGCCCTTCCGAGGGATAACCCGTCCCTGTCCTGTCCCCTTCCCCCAGAACCCGTGCGAGAGCCTCCGGGGCCACCCTGCCGGGATGACATATGCTGCCAACATCCTACCTCACCATCCGGCCCGAGGCACGTTCGAGGACTTTACCTGCTGAGCCCCGCAGGCCGCTGAACCAAAGGCCTAGATGGGGAGGACTAGGAGAGCGAGGGGGCCCCCAGCTGCCTCCTCACATCTGCCCTGGGGACTCCCCACACTCCGGGGCAGATCTTTCCTCTTGTCTGTGGTAAGGAAGGAGTCTTGACCATAGAGTCCTCTCTCTGCCTCTATCCCATTCTTTTTACATTTAACAAAACTAATCTAAAAAAGAACTAAAAAGGGAGAACGGGGCAAGGGACCTCAGGCTGCCCCTCTCTCCTCCATGCTGCCTCCCCTAGCTCCCAGCCTGAATTCTGTCTATCTAGCTGTCTGCCATCTGAGTGTCCATCTACATTCTGCTGCCACCAGTCACCAAAGGCCCTTCCCAGTGAGGGGTGGAAGGGATCTCTGGGGTCTGGAATTTGGCCCCAAACCAGAGAATGTACCTTAAGGGGGAGGGCTAGTGTGGGGGAGGGAGGCTTCCCCAGCCTTAAGAGACCCTCTCAGCCCAGTGACTGTCCCCAAACCCAAGTCTCCTGGCAGGAACTAAAACCTCAGCCCCACTCTCTCACACCATGTGGAATCTCGTGGGGGTCGGGGATCCCCTTAAGAAGTGGTAATGGGGACAAGATGCGGCCCTGGTGCTGTAGGCTACATCCTGATACCTGTAAGTTCACCCCCACCCCACAGCTACTGGAGAGAAATCCCAAGAGGCAGCCCTTCCTCACCATCCCATTAAAGACCTGGCTGGTTAGCGTCCAGCTCAGGGAGAAGGGCGCTAGTGCCTAACCTCACTGGTCCCTCTCCCGGAGGCCCTTGTAGAGGGCCACGTCCATAAATTTTCTTATGGAACTCTCCCACATCCTCTTCCCCAACTTCATTTGCTTCTCTCAACAACCTCATCTGCATTTTCTATTTCTATATGATACAGACTCTATATTGCTATATCTCTGTATATACTTTCCCAGCCCTGTCTGTCTCCACCCCATCCCCTCTTGTCTCTGAGAACCATTCTCCCACCCCAAGTTCCACCTTCTATGTTTCTACTCCCTCCCTGGTCTCTGAATGCCTTCGCCTGTATAAAGAGTTGGACTCTCTCCCCTGGTGTCTGTACTGTGTACACACATCCCTCTGAGAAGCACAAGGAGACGACACGCGCATTGTAACCTTTGCACTGTCTCAGTGGCGACAAAGGAAGCTGTGAATCACAAGCTCTGCCTCTTTCTGGCCTCACCCTGTCCCCCAACCCGGGCATCCTCGGCCCTCCCTGCAGCCTTAACATTCTCTTCCCCTGCTCCTCCTATCCCATTGCCCTTTGCCCAGCTGACAGTGGCATCCCCAGGGAAGGGGTTGCTGTAGAGATAGCCCCCACCCAGGGGTTGGAGGTCTACCCTGGACACTAAGCCAAGTGTGTCAGAGACAGAAGGGAGCTGGGGATTGGCGACTCCTGAAGTTGGGGCAGTGGGATGCTGACAGGCAGAAGCTGAGGTCCTCAGTCAGTGGCCTTTCCTCCTTCTGGGTGCCCAGCCCCCTTTCCTCACCTGATACCCAAGCCCACCACTTTTATTTTCTGGTGAGGTGGGTTTGGGAGGAAAGAGAGGCCTAGAGGAGGAGTTGAAAGCTCTGCTGTTGTCCCACCCTATCTTAATGAGAGACAAGTGAGGTGGAGGGCCTGCCCCCCCTCCCTCCACCAGACACTCCTTCCAGGCCTGAGCCCCAACCCCTCTTCAGGCCTTCCTTCCCTAGCTGTGTCTTGGTCTTCAATCCCAGAACAGGACCTGTGAGCAGCTGCATTGGCCTGGAGCTGGAGAGTAAGGCTATAGGATCTTTGGAATCTCTTGGTTCCTAAGAGTTTCCTCAGAGATCATACCTCCCCAGAGGGAAGCAGGAATGAGGCCAAAAAGTGTGCATTGGATAGGGGAACAGCAGGCAGGGCTCTGGGTGACGCATGCCTCTGGTCTAATAAACTGGGTTTCAACCATCTCCTCTTCAGTGTTGTTCTCTTATTTGAAAAAGTATTTAGATATTCTCACTAAGTGCCTAAAGCTGAGCTTGGTTTGGGGCCAATTAGGGGATGAGTAAGGAGAAGGTTTGAGTAGGGACACTGTGGTCCCCCTGGGATGGGACAGGCTGACCATTATATCAGGAATAGTTTGAACCACTGGGCAGGGAAAGAGGGAGAAGTCAAAGGCAACAAAGTTCCAAAACAGAATCCCCAATACAAAGGATGCTTTAGAGAGAGAGAGCAGAGTCAAAATTCAAGATAAACTGGAACTTATCATAAAATCTGGAAGCAGGCTGGCACGGTGGCTCATGCCCATAATCCCAGCACTTTGGGAGGCTGAGACAGGTGGATCACTTGAGGCCAAGAGTTCGAGATCAGCCTATGCAACATAGTGAAACCTCCATCCCTATTTTTTTTTTTTCTTTTTTGAGATGGAGTCTCGCTCTGTCGCCCAGGCTGGAGTGCAGTGGCGCGATCTCGGCTCACTGCAAGCTCCGCCTCCCGGGTTCACACCATTCCCCTGCCTCAGCCTCCCGAGTAGCTGGGACTACAGGCGCCCGCCACCACGCCCGGCTAATTTTTTTGTGTTTTTAGTAGAGACGGGGTTTCACCGTGTTAGCCAGGATGGTCTCGATCTCCTGACCTCATGATCCACCCGCCTGGGCCTCCCAAGTGCTGGGATTACAGGCATGAGCCACCGCGCCCAGCCCCCCATCCCTATTTCTTAATATTAAAAAAAAAAAATCTGAGGCCAGGCACAATGGCTCACACCTGTAATCCCAGCATTTTGGGAGGCTGAGGAGCACAGATCGCTTGAGCTCAGGAGTTCGAGACCAACCTGGGCAACATGGCGAAACCCCATCCCTACCAAAAATACAAAACAGCCTGGCATGGTGGTGCATGCCTGTGGTCCCAGCTACTTGGTAGGCTGAGGTGGGAGGATCACTTGAGCCTGGGAGGCGGAGGTTGCAGTGAGCTGAGATGGTGCCACTGCACTCCAGCTTGGGCGAGAGAGAGACAGACCTCATCTCAAAAAAAATAAAAAATAATAATCCGGAAGCAGGTTAGGTCAGAGAGAAAGTTAGGACAAAGTTCCCACGTGAGGTACTTATTGAGGCACTTTATCTGTGGAATGAGTCCCGGGCTATGAGCAAGGGTATCTGGAATCTTGGCTTCGGCTTTATGGCTAACTTGCTGGTTGACCTTTGCCAAGTCATTCACCTGTGAGTTCAGCTTTCCCATTTGTAAAATGGAATAAACTGTGTTTCCCTCCTCAGCCCCTGATAGTTATAGCAGTAAGAAAACGAAACGAAAAGCAGTCAAAGCGTTTTGTAAAGTTAACGCCATGCGCCAAGATGAAGCTATTACTCCAAGCCCCTCTTCATCAGAGGGCTCGAGTTGGGGTTGAGACTGGGGCTGAGGCTGTGGTCCGTCCCCCTTTCCAGGTCCTTGTCTTCCTCCCGTCGGCCTGGGGGCGCCCGCTCACGCGGCCTCTCTATTGCAGAGCTCTTCTCTATGGTTTTCCCTCCCGGACCGTGAAGGCGGGAGGGCGTGGCCAGCACGCCTTTTCCGCTAGTCGCCCCGCTCTAGCCCGTAGTCTCGCTGCCCTGAGCCTCCCGTGCCGGCCGGCCGGCCGGGGGAACAGGCGGGCGCTCGGGGGGCGCTCGGGGGGCGGGGGGAGTTCCGGTTCCGGTTCTTTGTGCGGCTGCATCGGCGGCTCCGGGAAGATGGCGGCCCGGGCGGGTTTCCAGTCTGTGGCTCCAAGCGGCGGCGCCGGAGCCTCAGGAGGGGCGGGCGCGGCTGCTGCCTTGGGCCCGGGCGGAACTCCGGGGCCTCCTGTGCGAATGGGCCCGGCTCCGGGTCAAGGGCTGTACCGCTCCCCGATGCCCGGAGCGGCCTATCCGGTGAGTGGGGCAGGAGGAGGGGCGCGCGGGCCGGGGGCGGGGCCGAGCGGGGACATGGGAGTGACAGGGGTGGGGGGAGAAGTAGGAGGGACTCCCTTGGGAGGGGTTCGGGCTCTGGGTGCGGGTTGGGGGAGGCAGTGCGCAGAAAGAGAGGGGGAGGCAGTTACACACCTGCTCCTAGGGGCATTGTTTCCGTGGGGAGTCGGTAGAGAACCTGGGTGGGTGAAGTGGGTCCAGGGATACCTATATGAGGGCCGGAGTGCAAAGGGGCTTGAGCAGCTCCAGTGATCAGAGGAACACAGAACGTGTAGCTGACAAATTGAGGTCAGCTTCTAAAGAGATAGTAGCTAGCAGAGTAAATGTGGAACTGGCGATGTCCGATGTGTCCCATCCAAAATAGACTGAGAATTTGAGTATAATCTGGCTCTCGCTTAGCTTTTGGACTCTATTTTTCTATGGAGTCACTACTGGAGCAAAGGGTTCTCCTCTCATTGTCCTCCATTCCATCCCTAAACCTTACTTCATTCAAAGATCTCAGGCGTTCCCTGCTTTTCTTTCTTGATGGGGTTTAGCAGGTGAAACCATGACATCTCTGGGTCCTCTCCCCTCTGTAGAGACCAGGTATGTTGCCAGGCAGCCGAATGACACCTCAGGGACCTTCCATGGGACCCCCTGGCTATGGGGGGAACCCTTCAGTCCGACCTGGCCTGGCCCAGTCAGGGATGGATCAGTCCCGCAAGAGACCTGCCCCTCAGCAGATCCAGCAGGTCCAGCAGCAGGCGGTCCAAAATCGAAACCACAAGTAAGATGGTCCTGGGGCAGAGGGAGGGAGGGAGGGAGCCTGGGAGGACACAGGTGGTGGGAGTACCTGAACCAAGAAGTGGTGGTGCTGTGTCAGCAGATGGTGCTACAGAACTCATCCTTGAGAATGCTTGGTGGTGGTGGTGGTGGTGGTGGTAGTTCTTTGAGAGAAGCTTTGCAATCCCTTCACATTACTATAAATGGACGTGCTGACAGCTTATTTTCACGTTCTGACTAGTTCTGTCCCAACCTGATAATAGTATTTATTCCCAACAGTGCAAAGAAAAAGAAGATGGCTGACAAAATTCTACCTCAAAGGGTGAGTCCAGGCTATATGTCTTCTGGAAAGTGTGGTGAGTTTGAGTATAGAGATGATCATCCTAGATTTCAATTAATTTTTCTGTTCCTAAGATTCGTGAACTGGTACCAGAATCCCAGGCCTATATGGATCTCTTGGCTTTTGAAAGGAAACTGGACCAGACTATCATGAGGAAACGGCTAGATATCCAAGAGGCCTTGAAACGTCCCATCAAGGTAACACAGGAAAGTACTAGGCAGAGAGCCAAAGGAGAGGACCCAGGAACCTTCAGCAGAATTAGGATGAGAAATCAAAGGCACAGCACAACTCTCCTTGGCATTTAAATTGCATCTCTCCCTTCCGCCTACAAACTGAGAATTACATTAGGAGGATAAGAACAGAATGGCAAAGGGGGAGGGGCTCTTGATGTCTCTTGCACTACAAATATACCCTTGTCCATGTTTTCGCTGTAACTGCTCTGCTACCTTGGGAACCTGGCACCTTGCATGACTTTGTCCACCTGGCATCCCACTATATGCACTTGTACTTAGGCTGATGGCCAGTACTCCTCTTCTAAATGGAATCTTCATCCACCCACCCAAGGGACTGGGTAGACAGTAAGCCAGTCTGTTAGGAGTAATTTTGGGGTTTGGGGAGACCGTTGTCTTCAACATCAGACCACTGAAGCCCCACGATCAATCCTGTTTCTGCCTTCCTCAGCAAAAACGGAAGCTGCGAATTTTCATTTCTAACACTTTCAATCCGGCTAAGTCAGATGCCGAGGATGGGGAAGGGACGGTGGCTTCCTGGGAGCTTCGGGTAGAAGGACGGCTCCTGGAGGATGTGAGTTCAAGGTCCACAATGGTTGGCATCTAGGGTGGGAGCTGCTGGGAATGAACAGTGTTGTCTGGTCAGCAGGAAGCCTAACTGGTGCTCACAGCTCCTTTTGGGAGCAGTAAGGAGAGGGACACTGTTCCCTGCACTGAAAGACAGTGGTCCTTTGTGTTTGCCCCCACACCTTTGGCCCTCACTGGTATCATATGGAGAACCTTATTGTCCTGGGATCTGATTTGTGGTTTACCTTCCTCTTGGTGCTGCTGGCCATTGGATTTAGCCATATCTGTAGATTATTTAGTTTTTTTTTTTTTAATCGAGTTTGCACTTAATTTGAGGCTGTGTTTCCTCTCTGAGTCCTTGTGGTATCTCTATCTTCTCAACTTTCATTGGAGGCACCCCACAGTTTAAGTAGGATAGATTTCTCTTGACAGGCTCTTTGTTGCTTCCTGGGGAGCATCAGCTGACAGGTGATAGTCCCCAAACTTCCCACCCCAGAAGCTCCTCGGGGAAGCTCACCTTTCTCTCATTCCCTTACATTCTCTGGCTCTTATTTTTAGCTGCTCGCAGGCAAGCTAATTGGAATGCACTTTTGCAGGAGAACCAGGGCTCAGTGTCAGAGCCTCCTTCTCTATATAGGTCCGGTCCATCTGCTGGTGGTGTCATTCTGTCCAAATAAAGCTGTTTTTGTTCTGGCTGCTTATTGCCTGTGATTCATTTCCCCTCTAGAGTCAGACTTTTCTCTGTTCAAACTCGCTTAGTTATGTGCAATGGTTTGCTTAACTTGCCTCATTTCCCTTGGGCAAATGAGATGGGTAAAACAGTGACCCTCTATGTGTTCTAGGCTGCTTCTTCAGGGTTCTGTTGCTACCATGATTGGTTTAATACCTGCAGATGCCTATTTTGCCTATCTCTCTTAAGAGATATTCAGAAGATATTTTTTGAGTTTTTTCCCATTGTTGTTGGGGTTCCTTTTTCATAGGATTTTGTCTTGGGAAGTTTCTTTTGGCCTTTCCTAATGTGATTTTTATTTTCTCTCTTCTAGTCAGCCTTGTCCAAATATGATGCCACTAAACAAAAGAGGAAGTTCTCTTCCTTTTTTAAGTCCTTGGTGATTGAACTGGACAAAGACCTGTATGGGCCAGACAACCATCTGGTAGAAGTGAGTAGTTCTGCCTTCTAGGCTTTGACTCTGATTGGAGGATGATGGACTTGGGAGCCGTATTTTAATGTCTAAGGAGAGGGGGAGGTATAAAGTAGTCACTCTAGGTGTACACAGTACCGCTCCAGGTGTACAGTTTGCACATTGACCTCTAGGTGGCACTAGCATGTTTAGTTAGGACCAAGGGCTCTTGTAACCTAACTTGTCCCATCTTTTTAATGTTACTATCCTGGTCACTGCCACCTCTTTCAAGGGAAAGTCTACTGGTGGCCTCTTGTATGTGCCAGGCCATCTCTGTATCTTGCTTGTTAATAATGGTGAGATGTATTTATCCATTTTTCTTGGCAGCAGTTGCTGTAATGAGAGTGATTGACTGATAGGGTACTAGTACTTGCCAAGGTTACCATTATAGATCTGGGACTTCCTCTTGGTTTCTGCTCTGTTTACATTTACATTCCAATTCACCAAAAATCCTTTATTATGATGCCTGATTGCACAACGTTTTGAAGCCCATGTTAGCAACAGTATTCTTTGGGAAACAGGCAAAACCAGAATGACAGTCCAGCCAGCACTCCAAGTGAACTTAACCTGCTCCTTTCTTTGCCAGTGTAGCTGCAGCCCCTTAACCTCAACCACTAAGAGACATGGGGAGGTCTTTACCATCTAATAAGGGAAGTAAGTCATAGAATCAATAGAAACTTGTAAATATATTTAATTTTATAGCAGTAGAGTATAGTGGCTAAGGATGTGGACTGTAGAATCAGACACATCAGAGCTCAAATGGTGGCTCCACCACTTATTGGCTGTTTGACCTAGGCAAGTTACTTTATTATGCTGAGCATTAGTTTTCTCATCTGTAAAATAAATATAATTGTGCCTATCTTGTATAGATGTTCGGGAAGTGAGATAATCCAGGTAAATGTCTTAGAATACTCTCACACATAGTAAGTACTCAGTAAATGATAGCTATGTTACTGTTCACATGTGTATTATCCATTTTGTGGATAAAATTATCACTGGACATTCAGGCTTATTTAAATGCAACCACAAACAATTAAAAGGTTAATCTACTTATACACAGACAGTAATCCCAAAGCCATATGCAGTTTTTTAAAATGCTTCATGCTATTACTCTTCTCCATTAGCCTCAGTAATCAAAGTTGAATATTCAGTCATTACAGAAGCTCTTCCCTCCCACCCCAGCTCTTCCTCTGGGAGAGCACCCCCTGACATCTTCCTCTCTGTAGTGGCACAGGACCGCCACTACCCAGGAGACCGATGGCTTTCAGGTGAAGCGGCCGGGAGACGTGAATGTACGGTGTACTGTCCTACTGATGCTGGATTACCAGGTATTCTGTGGTGGTGTGAGGGGGTCCAGCTTTCACAGCCACATCCCATCAGCAGTCTCACTTTAAAGAGTTTATGTCTAGTTGTGAATAATTTGCCACTTTGGCACAGAGATAGAGTCTTAGTCATCTCTGAGTTCTTCCTAGAATTTTTCTGTCCCAGAAAAAGCACTACATTATTTGTTGAATAGCTTGAATGTATTGCTGCATATAGACGCAGCTAACTAGCTTCATCCCCTATACCCTTTGGTTCCCTGCAGCCTCCCCAGTTTAAATTAGACCCCCGCCTAGCTCGACTCCTGGGCATCCATACCCAGACTCGTCCAGTGATCATCCAAGCACTGTGGCAATATATTAAGACACATAAGCTCCAGGACCCTCACGAGCGGGAGTTTGTCATCTGTGACAAGTACCTGCAGCAGGTAAGTAATGGACCCATTCTTTTGCTAGAATCCATTAGAACACTAGTTATGCTCAAACTGCTAACCTCGTGCTTCTCCCCTTTGCTACAGATCTTTGAGTCTCAACGTATGAAGTTTTCAGAGATCCCTCAGCGGCTCCATGCCTTGCTTATGCCACCAGAACCTATCATCATTAATCATGTCATCAGGTAGGCCTGTGTGTGGGAGGCAGTGCTGTGCCGGAGCTGCCTTGTACCAATTTGCACAAGCCAGTTGTCAAATTTTCAGGAATTTTGCAAACAGATTGTTAAACACAACTGTTACTGACAATTAAATTATATAAACTTATAATTAAATATATTAGACTAAAAGTGGGTAACATATACTCAAAAAGTATAACTTCCTAATTATTACATTTTATTGTATTTGTGCTTTTTTTTTGTTGTTGTTGTTGAGACAGAGTCTCACTCTGTCACCCAGGCTGGAGTCCAGTGGCGCGATCTTGGCTCACTGCAAGCTCCGCCTCCTGGGTTCACGCCATTCTCCTGCCTCAGCCTCCCGAGTAGCCGGGACTACAGGCACCCGTCACCACACCTGGCTAATTTTTTGTATTTTTAGTAGAGATGGGGTTTCACCATGTTAGCCAGGATGGTCTCAATCTGACCTCGTGATCTGCTCGCCGAGCCTCGTGATCTGCCCGCCTCGGCCTCCCAAAGTGCTCGGATTACAGGCATGAGCCACCACGCCCAGCCTGTATTTGTGCTCTTGAGGTTATTTTTGCCTGTTGTATCCATCTGGCGGAAATATGATATAATGATGTGCTTATGTGTTACTGTGCATCTCTTCCCATGAACAGTAATGTAATGTTGGTAGCTTGAAATCAGAATTTTTTTTTTTTTTTTTGGGGATGGAGTTTCACTCTTGTTACCCAGGCTGGAGTGCAATGGCACAATCTTGGCTCACCGTAACCTCTGCCTACTGGGTTCAAGTGATTCTCCTGCCGTAGCCGGGATTACAGGCATGTGCCACCATGCCTGGCTAATTTTGTATTTTTAGTAGAGACCAGGTTTCTCCATGTTGGTCAGGCTGGTCTTGAACTCCCGACCTCAGGTGATCCGCCCGCCTTGGCCTCCCAAAGTGCTGGGACTACAGGCGTGAGCCACTGCGCCCGGCCTTTTGTTTTGTTTTGTTTTGAGATGTAGTTTCGCTCTTGTTGCCCAGGCTGGTGTGCAGTGGCATGATCTCAGCTCACTGAAACCTCCGCCTCCTGAGTTCAAGCAATTCTCCCTCCCCAGCCTCCCACGTCGCTGGGATTACAGGCACCTGCTACCATGCCCAGCTAATTTTTTAATATTTTTAGTAGAGACGGAGCTTCACCATGTTTGCCAGGCTGATCTCAAACTCCTGACCTCTGGTGATTCGCCCACCTGGCCTCCCAAAGTGCTGGGATTACAGGTGTGAGCCACCGCGCCCAGCTGAAATCAGAATATTTAAAGCCCAAAGATAAGCAAATGCCACACATCTGGGCACCTCCTCCCACTCTCCTTTGGAAGATCAGTTGTTAAACATGTACCAGCTCTTCACTCATGGAAGGGCTCAGCAGCCATCTTTTCTCTGGATGGTACAGCATTCTAGTCCAAGCCTCCCAATTCCATTACCTCTATTCACTTTTTTGTTTAGAAGCTGCAGAGCAAGGCATCTCTAGATAGGGAGTGAAGAAAATTTCCTTCTCAAAGCAGCGTGTCTCTGTAGTTGGATATAGTCTCTTTGTCTTCCTTCCTTTATTCCATATTAATTCCGGTAAGGGCTTTCTTTTCTTTTCTTTTCTTTTCTTTTCTTTTCTTTTCTTTTCTTTCTTTCTTTCTTTTTTTTTTTTTTGAGACAGAATCTCACTCTGTTGCCAGGCTGGAGTGCAGTGGCACAATCTCGGCTCACTGCAACCTGTGCCTCCTGGGTTCAAGCGATTCTCCTGCCTCAGCCTCCCAAGTAGTTGGGATTACAGGCGCATGCCACCATGCTTAGCTAATTTTTTGTATTTTAGTAGAGATGGGGTTTTACCATGTTGGCCAGGATGGTCTCGATCTCTTGATCACGTGATCCACCCGCCTCGGCCTCCCAAAGTGCTGGGATTACAGGTGTGAGCCACCACACCCGGTGGGCTTTTTTTTTTTTTTTCTTTTGACCCTGAACCTACAAGATGACAGAGAGGGAGGGGAAAAAAAGAAAAAAGATAAGACCCTGAACCTTCACTTACACAGTAGTAACTCCTCAACCTATAAATTAGGTCAGTAGAAGTTGGTCTGTCCTATATTCCTATGCTTAAAGTTAGACCACTTTTAATTTTGTGTTTGACTTTATTTTTGGGGTCAATTTTAGTTTAAAAGGGAGAAAGCCAGGCACGGTGGCACATTCCTGTAGACCCAGCTACTCCAGAGGCTGAGGTGGGTAGATCACTTGAGTCCTGGAGTTTGAGTCCAGCCTGGGCAACATAGTAAAATCCTGTCTCTGAAACAATAAAAAAAGATTTGTTTGGCTGGGCGCAGTGGCTCACGTCTGTAATCCCAGCACTTTGGGAGGCCAAGGTGGGTGGATCACAAGGTCAGGAGTTCAAGACCAGTCTGGCTAATATGGTGAAACCCCATCTCTACTAAAAATACAAAAATTAGCTGGGCGTGGTGGTGGGCGCCTGTAGTCCCAGCTACTTGGGAGGCTGAGGCAGGAGAATCGCTTGAACCTGGGAGGCAGAGGTTGCAGTGAGCCAAGATTGCGCCACTGCACTCCAGCATAGACAACAGAGCAAGACTCCATCTAAAAAAAAAAAAAAAAAAGGCTTCGTTTGTTTAAACATACAGAGTCTTGCTCTGTCATCCAGGCTGGAGTGCAGTGGCATGATCTTCGCTCTCTGCAACCCCTGCCTCCCAGGTTCAAGCAATTCTCGTGCCTCGGCCTCCCAAGTAATTGTAATTACAGGCGTGCACCACTTTTTGTATTGGGGTTTCGCCATGTTGGCCACACTAGTGTTGAATTCCTGGCCTTGAGTGATCTGCCCGTGTTGGCTTCCCAGAGTGCTGGGATTACAGTTGTGAGCCACCGCACCTGGCCAAAGAAGTTTTAAAAATTATTATTATTATTTCTTTTTTGAGACAGAGTCTCTCTCTGTTGCCCAGGCTGGAGTGCAGTGGTGTAATCATGGCTCACTGCATCCTCGACCTCCTGGGCTCAAGTGATCCTCCCACCTCGCCTCCTGAGCAGCTGGGACCACAGATGTGTGCCACCACGCCCAGGAATTGTTTTGAAATTTTTTGTAGAAACTGGGGTCTGTGTGGTGTAGGCTGGTCTCAAACTCGTGGGCTCAAGCAGTCCTCTTACCTGAGCCTCCCAAAGTGTTAGGATTACAGGCATGAGCCACCATGGCTCGCCAAATTTTTTTTATTTTTAGAGATCGTCTCACTCTGTCACCCAGGCTGAAGTATAGTGGCATGAACTTGGCTCACTATAACCTCTGCCTCCCGGGTTCAAGAGATTCTCCTGCCTCAGCTTCCCCAGTAGCTGGGATTACAGGCTTGAGCTACCACGTCTGGCTAATTTTTAGTAGAAATGGGGTTTCACCATGTTCCTGACCTCAGGTGATCGCCCACCTTGGCCTCCCAAAGTGCTGGGATTACAGGCATAAGCCACCACGCCTGGCTGCCAAATATTTTTTTTTAAGGGAGAAAGATATATAGGAGACTGTAGCAGTGATTTCCTCTGGAGAGGAAGGAACTCCTTTTCACAGGATACCTTTTGTACTGCTTGAATTTTTACCACTGACTTTTTAAATAAATCAACTTTATTGAAGTATAATTTATATATAACAAATTATACCAATTGAAAGTGTAGTTTGAAGATTTTTGCCAGATCTGTACACCATGTAGCTGCCACAATAAAGTGCAGAACATTTCTGTCACACCCGAAAGTTCTTGGGCCCTTTTACAGTTAGCCCCTTTTCTCTTCATCCTGGGTCATCTTTTTTTGACCCTGTGTAATTAGGTCTTAGGGGACAAGCTCTTTACCAGGCCCCTTTGGTTTCCTGTCCAGTGTTGACCCGAATGATCAGAAAAAGACAGCTTGTTATGACATTGATGTTGAAGTGGATGACACCTTGAAGACCCAGATGAATTCTTTTCTGCTGTCCACTGCCAGCCAACAGGAGATTGCTACTCTAGACAACAAGGTAGGGGTCTGTGCCCTGGATAGTTGGGTACCACCAGCCCCTATCACAGCTTCAAGGCCTCCTTTTGGTTCTTAGTGTTCATTCAAAATACGGTGACACCCAGTATATGTCAGGTACTGTGCTTGGTGCTGGTTTGAGCTAGACTCAAATGAATTCTGATTGTGGGGATACTCTCAACAGCACTGAGCCTCAGTTTCTGATTTGTGGAATAGAGACCATAGTACCTTTTTTTTCCTTTTTTCTTTTCAGGAGTCTCGCTCTCTCGCCCAGGCTGGAGTGCAGTGGTGCAATCCCGCCTCACGGCAACCTCCACTTCCTGGGTTCAAGCGATTCTCCTGCCTCAGCCTCCCAAGTAGCTGGGATTACAGTCACCCACTATCACACCCGGCTGATTTTTGTATTTTTAGTAGGGACGGCGTTTCACCATGTTGGCCAGGCTGGTCTCCAACTCCTGACCTCAAGTGATCTGCCCGCCTCAGCCTCCCAAAGTACTGGGATTACAGGCGTGAGCCACCACGCCCAGCCCATAGTACCTATTTTAATCAGGTTGCTATGACGATTAAATGAGGGAGTGTGTGTAAAGACTTGAGACTGTATCTGGCACATAAAAACAACAAATGGTAACTTCTGCTACTATTATTGTTATCTGGGTTGTTATTATTAGACGCAGTCCTTGCAAATAAAGCCAAAAGTGCTTTGGGAACATGAAGGAGAAAGGGAGGCTTTGCTGGAAGAGTTGATGCCCCAACTAAATCTTTTCTTTTTTTTTTTTTGAGATGGAGTCTTGCTCTGTCGCTCAGGCTGGAGTGCAATGGCATGATCTTGGCTTACTACAACCTCCGCCTCCTGGGTTCAAGCAGTTCTCCTGTCTCAGCCTCCTGAGTAGCTGGGACTACAGGCACCTGCCACTACGCCCAGCTAATTTTTGTATTTTTAGTAGAGACGGGGTTTCACCATATTGGTCAGGCTGGTCTTGAACTCCTGACCTCAGGTGATCCACCCGCTTCGGCCTCCCAAAGTGCTGGGATCACAGGCGTGAGCCACCGCGCCCGGCCCCAACTAAATCTTGAAGGACAAAGTGGGTGTTAATGAAAGGGCAAAAAGGATAGTAGTGCTGGGGGCATAGGAGGCAGAAGACGTTCCAGAAAGAGGGAATAGGGCATGTAAAGGTCCAGAGAAGAGAGAGAGAGCCTGGTGTCTTAAAGAAGTACGAGCCATTTAGTATGCTAGATGCAGCATAGAGTGCCGAGGACGGGATGTTTTGGGAAGGAAAGCTAGATAGGGAGCCAGATGCCTAATCATGAAGAACCTTTGATTCAGGGAAAGCTGGTTTATGTTTCATCCTGAAGACTGTGTAAGACAGCTGGTTGAGAGATCATTACCAGTGGAGGGACTGATGCTATTTGTATATAGAATGATCACTTGCAGGAAGGTGAATGGAGAATAATTTGTCAAGAGGGCAGGGCTGGAGGCAGGAAGCCCAGTTAGGAGGCTGGTGCAGTAATCCATGTGAGACGTGTTGAGGCCCTAAATTTACAGTCCCGACAGTGAGGGTGGAGATAAGTAGATAGATTTGAGAGGTGTCAAGGTGGAATTGAAGGAATTTGGCCACTGTTTGGATTATTAGAGTGAGGGATGAATGAGAAGGAAATGTTATGATGCCTCCCAGGTCTCTAGCTTGGGTGGACAGTAGTATTTACTATGACTGGGAAGAGGGGAGGAGGAGGAGCAGGTATTGGAGAAAGGGTAGTGAATTTAATGTCAAGTTTAAGCAGTTGGATTGGTTGGAGTATAGAAGATAGACTCTGGGCTGCAGACTGGGGACTCATTACCCCGTCAGTGGTAATGGAAGACATACAAGTCAAAGAAATTGCCGGGAGGAGTATGCAGAATGAGAAGAGAGTTGAGAACAAAACCCAGAGATGAGAGCTTATGAGACAGCCCCAGATGCCAGTCCTTTTCTTCCTGAGAACACTTTTGGACCCATTTGTGCTGTGGAGTAAGTATTCATCATGTAGCTTTGCCCATAGTGGGCACTGGGGAGACCAAAAGGAAAGCTTTCCTCACATGGGGTATACAGAGAGACAGAAACAAGGGCAAATTACCTGCTGAAAGAATGCCAAGGGTCGGAGCAGTTGGAGCTCTATATGATAGTGCCAGCTGTGGGCAGCATGGTGACTAGGTTGGAAGTGGCATGTGAAGTTGTCAGGCACCACCTGCCATTTAACTTCTCATTTTTCTAGTTTGAAAATGGTATGAGCTTCGTTCTTCCTTTCAGATCCATGAGACAATAGAAACCATCAACCAGCTGAAGACTCAGCGGGAGTTCATGCTGAGCTTTGCCAGAGACCCTCAGGGTTTCATCAATGACTGGCTTCAGTCCCAGTGCAGGGACCTCAAGGTAAAGAACCTAGGAGAGGTCTGAAGGGACTTAGGTCATGTAGCAGCTGGTAGGAGACCCAGAGGAAGGAGTGAGGGGCCAGATTTTTCTTTAGCATGTTCCAGGGTCCATTTTGCAGTTAAGCAGGGAAATGGGGGCAGAGCCATCAAGTGTTGATTTAGTGCTTGCTTTGTCTGTCACTGTGCTTCATCTTGTCAGGGATACAGAGTGGAAGACCTGATCTCTGCTTTCAAAGCAGCCTACATTCTGTCTGAAGAAACTAGGCTAGTATAGCCAGGCACGGTGGCTCACACCTGTAATCCCAGCACTTTGGGAGGCCGAGGCCAACGGATCGCTTGAGGTCAGGAGTTTGAGACCAGCCTGGCCAACATGGCGAAACCCCGTCTCCACTAAAAATATAAAAACTTAGCCAGGCGTGGTGGTGCGCGCCTGCAATCCCAGCTACTTGGGAGGCTAAGGCAGGAGAATTGCTTGAACCCAGGAAGCAGAGGTTGCAGTGAGCCAAGATCGTGCGGCTGCACTCCAGCCTGGGTGACAGAGCGAAACTCTGTCTCAAAAAAAAGAAACTAGGCTAGTATGATACAAAGTAGTAAATATAAGACATTATCAGGCCAGGTGCGGTGGCTCACGCCTGTAATCCCAGCACTTTGAGAGGCTGAGGAGGGCAGATCACCTGAGGTCAGGAGTTTGAGACTAGCCTGGCCAACATGGTGAAACCCCATCTCTACTAAAATAAAAAAATCAGCCAGGCGTGGTGGCGGGTGCCTGTAATCCCAGCTACCCGGGAGGCTGAGGCAGGAGAATCGCTTGAACCTGGGAGGTAGAGGCTGCAGTGAGCCGAGATTGCACCACTGCACTCCAGCCTGGCTGACAGAGTGAGACTCCATCTCAAAAAAAAAAAAAAAAAAGACATTATTAGACTGACCAGGACCAATAAGATGATTCAGATAAGGGAGATCAGTGAGACTAGAATCTCTGGGGAAGGCTTCATGGAAAATTTGGGATTTGAAGACGTTCCCAGAAAGGGGAGCACAGTAAGCTCAGGCAAGAAGATAGGAATGGGCACAGAGTATGAACTCATCCGTTGTCACCCCTCCTGTGCTGACTGTGACGAGTTAGAGAGGCTGAGCAGAGGAGCAAGGGAAAAGGGATGCCAGGAAAGATCCCTGAACAAGGCAACGACTTGTTGATTGCAGAGGTGACTGGGTGTTGTATCAGTTTGCTGAGGCTGCTGTAGCAAACTACCACAAACTGGGCAGTTTCAAACAACAGGCTTGTCTCACAGTTGTGGAGGCTGGAAGTCCAAAATCAGTTGTGGGCAGCACTGCTTCCTTCCGCGAGCTGGGAGGGAGACTCTGTTCTGTGCATCTCTCAGCTTCTGGTACCTCAGGCGTTCCTTGGCTTGTAGGTAGTGGTCTCTGTGTGACTTCACGTTGTCTTCCTTCTGTATGTGTCTGTCTCCATGTCTAAATTTCCCCTCTTTATAAGGGAACCTACCGGTCATATTAGGGGGTACTCTAATGACCTCATCTTAACTTGAGCATCTGCAGAGACCCTATTTCCAAATAAGGTCACATTCACAGGTACTAGGGGTTAGACTTCAACATTTTGGGGAAGGATACAATTTACCCAATAATGGGTGTGAAGGAAGGAAACAAGCCTTTTCTCCTCTCTCTTCCTCCACCCTGCATCTCCATTTCCCTCAGACAATGACTGATGTGGTGGGTAACCCAGAGGAGGAGCGCCGAGCTGAGTTCTACTTCCAGCCCTGGGCTCAGGAGGCTGTGTGCCGATACTTCTACTCCAAGGTAAGTACATGGGGTGCACGGGGGAAATTGACAAAAGGCACGGGGTTTTCACCCCTGATGGGGGTCAGTGGTGTTAGATACCAACTTCTGGTTTGTCTCATCTTCCACTCCCTTCACTATTTTCTCCTTAGGTGCAGCAGAGACGACAAGAATTAGAGCAAGCCCTGGGAATCCGGAATACATAGGGCCTCTCCCACAGCCCTGATTTGACTGCACCAATTCTTGATTTGGGCCCTGTGCTGCCTGCCTCATAGTATCTGCCTTGGTCTTGCTTGGGGCGTTCCAGGGGATGCTGTTGGTTCAAGGACAACACCAGAATGAAGAGGGTCTCACAAGACACCTGTTATCCTCTTCTTTCACCCTATCCCTTCCCACCCCCAGCTTCCCTTTGCCCCACAAAGTTCCCATGTGCCTGTACCCTCCCCTGGTCTACATAGGACCTCTAGATAGTGTTAGAGAGAGAACATGTAGTGGTAATGAGTGCTTGGAATGGATTGGGCCTAAGGCCAGGTGGTCTTCAAGGGGACCAGCTACACTGATCCTGCCCTTCAGAGACCCAGGAGTTGGGAGCTTTAGCTCCTTCTCCAAGACTCAGGCCTGTGGGCACTCTATAAGCTAGTTGATCTTGGCTCTCCTGATAACAGAATCCAATTTCCTTCCTTCCCTCCACAGGTTTGGAACAAACTCTCCCTTCACTTGTTGCCCTGTAGCACTACAGAAACCCTGGTTCTTGGGCTCCACTGAGCCCCAGGTCAGTCCCCAGCCCTCTGGGTTGGCCTGCTGTCAGTGCTTCTCTCACTCCTTAGTTGGGGTCCACATCAGTATTGGAGTTTGTTCTTTATTGCTCCCTCCCAGACACTCCCTGTGGCTGCCCTTTGTGATTCCCTCAGATCTGCCCTAATCCCGGGCATTTGGGTGGGGGAATCTTGCCTTTCCCTTTCAGAGCCCCAGGGATCTCATCTGGGGAACTGTCATTGCCAGCAGAGGCTGTTCCTTCCTGCTGTTTGGAGATGTGACTCATTCATTCACTCACTCCACCCTGCCTCTGCATCCCTTAATGGAGAAACAGGCCTAAAACCAAACGGGTAAAAAGCCCTGGGCCATCCCTGTCTTCCTGTCCCTTGTCTGCCCAGTTGACACCTACTGGTGACTTCTAGGGCACTGAGGAGTGAAAGCGCCTAGGGCTGGAGAATAGTGCTGAGTTGGGTTTGTGACTCTTCCCTCTCCCTGCCTCACAGGATTGTGACTCCCCAGCCCCTGCCCTCAAAGCTTCAGACCCCTCAGGTAGCAGCAGGACCTTGTGATCTTGGCCCCTTGGATCTGAGATGGTTTTTGCATCTTTCCAGGAGAGCCTCACATTCTTCTTCCAGGTTGTATCACCCCCGAGTTAGCATATCCCAGGCTCGCAGACTCAACACAGCAAGGGTGGGAGACAGCTGGGCACAAAGGGGGAATTCCGTTCAGCATGGGCTCTAAACCCACAGAACTGACAAAGCCCCTGCTTCCCCACCCCCTCCTCAGGCTCCTGCGAGCATACCCCCACCCCCAAATCCCTCCCTGTTCTACACTGGGGACAGCAGAATTTTCTCCCCGTCTTCCCCTTCCTGCCATTTTCCCTCCCTTGAAAGGTTGACACTGGACAACCTTGGGGCAGCTGAGCCCTGGCCGCCTCCTGGCTGGAACCATGAGAAGGAAGCTCAGTACTTCCCACAGTGTCCCTGTTGATAACTGTTTTTATTAACTGAATTGTTTTTTTCATGGACCAAAATTTTTTTTGTACTGTCCCCTTATTGATGTTACCCAGTTTTAATAAAAGAATCTTCTGAAGTATGGGTCCTCCTACCTACTGTGAGAGAGCTCTTCCCTGAGCTCTTCTTCCTTCAATACCATTAGCCACGCTTGTAGTGTTTGTTCATTTTATTTGACAAGTATTTATTGAGCACCTGCTATGTGCTAGTTGTGATGCTAGACACGGGAGATAAAGTGGAAAATGAGATTTCTACTTTTGTGGACCTCAGGGTCTTACCTTAAGAGATTGCTGTCTGCCCCAGTGGTCCAAGCAGCCTAGTTGCTGGTTGGGATTATTGGGCTTCACCACTGGATCTTAAGAGCCCTTTCCCGACTTGCTAGGCAGGTACTAACAGGTTGGTGGCAGTCATTTTCCCCCTTGTCCATCTGAGCTCCCCAGAGCACCTGTTGGCTGGAGTGAGCCATAGATGCCCGTGATCCCTTAGGTTTGACGAACCTGAGCCTTCTTTGGAGGAGTTTCACTTCTTCCCCAGGGCTTCTGTTTAGATGTGGGCAGGATCTGGACGACCAAAGACATTTTTGCTTTTCGTGCCTGCTACTCTTTTTTTTTTTTTTTGAGACGGAGTCTCACTGTTGCCCAGGCTGGAGTGCAGTAGCGCGATCTTGGCTCACTGCAAGCTCCGCCTCCTGGGTTCACGCCATTCTCCTCCCTCAGCCTCCCGAGTAGCTGGGACTACAGGTGCCCGCCACCACGCCCGGCTAATTTTTTGTATTTTTTAGTAGAGACAGGGTTTCACCGTGTTAGCCAGGATGGTCTTGATCTCCTGACCTCGTGATCCGCCCGCCTCAGTCTCCCAAAGTGCTGGGATTACAGGTGTGAGCCACCGTGCCCAGCCTGTGCCTGCTACTCTAAGGTTCCGCTTTCATGGTTCAAGTAAGAGTTCAGTTTTTGTTTGCCTGTTTTGAGATGGAGTTGTGTTCTTGTTCCCCAGGCTGGAGTGCAATGGCACGTTCTCGGCTCACTGCAACCTCCGCCTCCCAGGTTCAAGTGATTTTCCTGCCTCAGCCTCCTGAGTAGCTGGTTCTTAAGAGCACCATGGAAGTTCTGTGTTGTCATCCTCATACTGTAGACAACTAGCCCCTCCTTGGCAGAGTTTGGAAGACAGCTCAGGAGGGATTCCCATTAGCAATCACTTGAAACTCGCCTGCAGTTCTGCCTGCTTCCCACCTGGGGGCTCATGACTTTTTTCCTTTGTCATTATGCAAGAATGGGGTTTGGAATATAGGATCAGAGTACAACCACTTTCCAAAGTTGTAGTTTAAAAATTATCCTTTGCCTGTTTGGATGGGAACATTCTAGTATTGCCTGTTCAATATATGTAATCAAACCCACCAAAAAATCCAACCACTGTTCCTACTCCGGAACTTGGGGTTTATCAGACTTGAGAAGGGAAAGCAGAGAGGAGTGGTTGGGCTGATAACTAGGAGTGGAGAAAATTGATGTCAAGGACATTGAAATGGCATCTGTTTTTACCCAGGCTAATTACATGTGTAATGAATGGCTGATGAACCATTATTAATTTCAAGCAAATCTACAGTTTGCTCTTGGGAAAAGAGCTCTAGTGATACAGATAACTTCCTGTGATGAGCCAATTCTGAATCTCTGCACCCTCTTTATTCCCATGTAAATGAGCACATTCTTAGTCTCCACACTACCTAAAATGATTGTAGGGGCAAAATGAGAGAGGGAAGCATTTAGGCAAAAACAAGGGGGTTATTTTATGCATAAACATCCATTCTTTGGGGCTCCCATCATTTGTGCCAGGGACAGAAGCATCCTTTCTCTTCCATCACCCGTAATCAGTGCTCCCAGCTGGCAGCCTGGCACTGGAGCCTTCATCTCAGTGCCAGTGCAATAAAGGAGTGGTCTGTGGGAGGCTGTTTCTGTATTAGGTATAACATTGTGCTAAGAAAAACAGCCAACTACTGATTTCATGTCCGTTTCCCTATGGGAAATTACTGGCCATGGAAGGAGAATATGGTTGGTTTTTCCTGGGCAGTCCCTGGAACTTAGAAAGCCATTTCTCCCCAGTCTTGACCTCCTGCCTGCTTACTCCTACCCATGGGTTGCACACAGACTCCCCTGTAGCCCAGTGCTTGTTACCAGTTGCTGGCCAGCAACAGCCCAGGGGGATGGCAACACCCACCTAGCCGTCTGCCAAGCCAGGAGGTCAGCACATGAGCACACGGTGGTGTCTGCCCTCTAGGCCAAGGTGCACAGTGTTAGGAGCCTCTTGCTCCACTCTCCAGATCAGCCTGGAAACCAGAGCTTCCCTCGTCTTAGACAGATGGCCATGGGCGATGCAGAGCCCTGAACTGCTGAGTATGCTCCTTCCATTCTCGCCCTTCCCCAAAAAACATACACCAAACTTACCCCCAATCACAGCATCTGAGACCACAAAGCCCCACGGACACAGCTGCCCCGGGTACTGCCTGCCTTCCCCTTTTCTGGCCTCTGCAAACTAGCCATTCACCTGATGAAGCCCCTGGGGCAGTACCTTGGAAACCCCTGAGAGGAGGAGTTGAAGGAGGCTCAAAGCCTTTCAAGGACAGTGTGCACTCTGCCTGCCTCCTATTCTCTCCTGTCCTCTTAAGCCCAGAGTCTACAACAAAATTGTGTACCGCAATTCTCAGAGCTCTCTAACTTTAACCTTTCCCACCTTCCCTAGAACACATTTTTGGGTGGGGATCATCTGAGAGGCCCATGGATGAGTCCCCAAGATGACCTCTGTGGGTGACCAAGACAATCTTGTCTTTTGAGGCACCTGGAGTCTCTTATCCTTTTTTGAGCTGGGCTGTCCTCAAAGCAGGCCCTTACCTCTTATGTGGCCTCATCTTTAGAGGCGGGAAGTGGGCCCACATCCCCCACCCCAGCCCTGCAGTGGAGCTAGCGTGGGCCTGCTAGAGGACAGAACTGTGGAACAGGGTCCTGCGAGGGTATGTGGCAGGGTGGGGGGGGGATACGGGGTTATGGAGGAGCCTACCTCTGAAAAGCATTCCCCTAGCTGCTACTGAAGCTAAATACAATTTATTTCATGCTGGGGGACAGAAGGGAGCAAGGGAGAGCAGTCACCTGCTCCTTATCTGGGCTATTTTCTTAGCAGACCTCAAAATGAGACCATGGTGGGGAGGGGGTGGGAAGCTGGGCTGGGGCCAAGGGAAGAAGCTTGCCAGCACTGTCAGCCGATGAGCCCAGGAGAAAAAGCTGGGCCTAGTCTCTGCCCCATTCCTGTTCCCCACCTGTCTGTACCCCTGTCTCTCCTTTCCCTGGCTCTGCCAGACTATCTCCCTGGGCGCCAGCCTCCCCACCCACCCCTGGAGGGCGGGGCTTGGCTGCACCCACGTGTGGTGGAGTTAAATGCTCCTAGCCGGCAGAGGAGCTAGGGAGTGTGGCACTGAGCCGGCTCAGGCAGAGACGCGGCACCATGGCTAGCAAGAAAGTCTGCATTGTAGGCTCCGGGAACTGGTAAGCAGCTCTGTCAAGTGATATGGGGGAAGGGTAGGCCCCCCAAGACAGAGGTGGGTAGGAGGCAGAATGGGTGGGAAAGGCCCTCAGGTTCCTGTTCAGCCCCTGCTGCTATCTTCTATCATAGCAGCACAGGACAGACGGTGCCCGGCCCTCTCCTGACCCCCGCCTGCCTGGGCAGCTGCACCTGTTCACCATGGGAAGGCGTCTCCAGAGCTCTCTATGTGAAGAGCCGCTTGAGTTTGGGGGTGGGAAGATGAGAAGGGGGGCTCCCTTCTCTAGTAGCAAAGGGTGAGGAGACTGAGTCTCCTTTCTACTGCCAGGTCACTGGGGACTATTTGTCATGGGAGTGGAGGTGATAAGGAAGCTAGGTAGGAGTGAACAGCCTGGGGGGCTGCTGTGAGATCCTGAGGTGGGGCGCTGCCCCAACTCCTGCCACTGTTCCCTCCTCCTGTACTTTCCTGTGCTCCCCCTCCCACCAGGGGCTCAGCCATCGCCAAGATCGTGGGTGGCAATGCAGCCCAGCTGGCACAGTTTGACCCACGGGTGACCATGTGGGTATTTGAGGAAGACATTGGAGGCAAAAAGCTGACTGAGATCATCAACACGCAGCATGAGAATGTCAAATACCTGCCAGGGCACAAGTTGCCCCCAAATGTGGTGAGCCCCAACACCCTGCGAAGAACAGGGAGAGGAAGGGAGGGCCAGGAGTCGGAGCCGACCTTACTCAACAGGTGCCTCCTGCTGAGAGGGCCGCTTCAGGTGCAGCAGGACTTGGGAAGGTCTCAGGAGGGCTGCTCTGGGCCCTTTCCTGAGGACTGAGGAGAACCTATGCTTTCCCCTCACAGGCTCCCAGGCGGGTGGGTGGGGAAGGGATGGGAGAACAAGTTGGTCTCCATGGCAGCCAAAGACTGGGCTCCCAGACTTGGGGTCCGGTAGTGCCTGCCTCCGGCACTAATCCTGTTACTCATTCACTGAGTGAGTAGCCGACTTGGAGGCTGCTCCTTGGACTTATGGTCTTTGGTCAAATCCACGTGGCTCTCCCCACCTGGAAAGGGGAAGCAGGGAAGAGAGCAGAAAGGCTGGGGCTCCCCCTTCCCAGCTGGGGTTCCTGAGGAGCTGGGTGATGAAATCTTATTTGAGCTCTTTCTTTTGCCAAGCCCAGGCTGCTTTTGGCCTCCTGCACTGTCCCACAGCCAGGGGATAGGAGAGTGCTGGGATGAGGTTTCCAGGAGTCCTCAAGAGCCCAGGACAGCTGGAGGGAGACAGAGTGGTAGCTGGGGGGAGGGAGTAGAGTGTCTTATTCCTCCAAGTTCAGTCCTTCTAGATTCAGTCCCAAACAAGCCTTCCTGCTCCCCTACCAGCCTCACTCTTTGGCTCCCAGATCTCCTGAATAGGGTTCCACAGGGGCTAGGGGAGGTCTGCCAGGCCCGCAAGCACTTGGTCACCCCCACAGGTGGCTGTCCCAGATGTGGTCCAGGCTGCAGAGGATGCTGACATCCTGATCTTTGTGGTGCCCCATCAGTTCATCGGCAAGATCTGTGACCAGCTCAAGGGCCATCTGAAGGCAAACGCCACTGGCATATCTCTTATTAAGGTGCCAGGGACACCTTCATGTGGATGGGGGAGGGTGCGGCTCACTGTTGTGGGGTTCAGGGTGGGTGAAGCAAGGAGAACAGAAAATGGCAGACGCAGGCCAAGAGTTTGCTGGAGAAAAGAGAGGCAGTTGGCTCTGGAGAGGCTTAGGAAAGCAGTGAGGTGCTGGGTTGGAAGGGAGGCTGAAGGGAGGAGACAAGAGATTGGTTTGGAGGTCCTCTCGGGGAGTTTCAGAGGTATAAAGGAATGCCTGGGAGATATGAGAAGCGGGCTGGTTTGAGAAGTGTGAAGAGTAGCTGGTTTGGAGCAGTGACTGGTCACTGAATGGCAGTTTGTTGGGGCAGTCAGGCGGGGTTGCCTAGGGATGTGGAGGGGACCCATTGCCTTGGAGAGGTAGACTGGTTGAGGGTATGTGGCAGGACAGTTGGTCACATGCTGTCTGGCCTCCTCACAGCAAACTTGAGCTGGGTTGGAATGGGGCAGGACCTGTCGGGAGGGACACAGATGAGCAATGGATTTGGAAGGGACAGAATTTCTGGGCAGAAGCCCGCAGGTGGGCCCAAAGGGCACCTGGCCTGAGCTCCATCCTGTGCTCAGGGGGTAGACGAGGGCCCCAATGGGCTGAAGCTCATCTCGGAAGTGATTGGGGAGCGCCTCGGCATCCCCATGAGTGTGCTGATGGGGGCCAACATTGCCAGCGAGGTGGCTGATGAGAAGTTCTGTGAGACAACCATTGGTGAGAGCCCCCTGCCACCTGCATACACAGTGCATCTAGTTGCATCCCCTCCCCAAACTGCCCCAATCCCACTTAGCCATCTCTTTCCCATAAGGCAGAGAAAGGAAAATACAAGCATCAGAGGTGAAGGAGGCTGGGACACCCCCAGGGAAGGGGCTTCAGGGCCTGCTTAGGGAAACACAGTGATGAGCCCTCCCTCAGAGTTGGTGCAGTGGCACACCTGTGGTCCCAGCTACTTAAGAGGCTGAGGCGGGAGGATCGCTTAAGCCCAGGAGTTTGAGTCCAGCCTGGGCAACAGAGAGAGACTCCCATCTCTATAAAATAAATATTTTTTAAAAAGAGTCCTTCCCTCAAAGCCTTGCCCCCTCCTCACTTTAGGCTGCAAGGACCCGGCCCAGGGACAACTCCTGAAAGAGCTGATGCAGACACCAAACTTCCGTATCACAGTGGTGCAAGAGGTGGACACAGTAGAGATCTGTGGAGCCTTAAAGGTGAGAGGGGCACAGAGGCAGCTATGGGGTGAGGAGAAGGCCCCAAAGGAGGTCTGGCTGAGCTCTGCAAGGCTGCAGGTACTCCAGGCTCTCACTATTGAGCAGTGGTTCCCCTTTCCTACCATGTCCCATGCATATAGGAGGAGCTGCAGAAGCAAGGCCAGGGCCATTCAGGCCGGCTGATTATTCATCATCAGACCGTGGACCCCCTTGCTCCTTTCCCACTTTAGCCCCGTGTGGGACTCCCTACCCTCTGGCTCCAGGAGGTGGTCCAGGGGGACAAGGAGATGCCCAGGCTAATGGGAGACAAAACATCCATGACACCCAGACAGACTAATGGCCAGAACTATGGATCCTGGACAGCTGTTGACTTGAGGGCTGTACAACGGAATGGTCATAGATGGGAAGGTCAGCTAGAGAGAAGAGTGGTTTTCAGAAAATGTCCTCGAGGAGGGAGTATGGGGCAGGGCTTAAGAAAGGGGGTACAGCAAGGGGGGAAACCAAGAGGCGGAAGTAGGCTTCTAAAAGGCCACACACTATACCTCTCTTCTGCAGTGGGTGTCACGGCTGATGAAATGAGTATGAGGGGGCTCCACATGGGGCCTATAGGAGGGGGTCTTTTCTCACCTATGACCTCCACTCCTTCAAGAATGTAGTGGCCGTGGGGGCTGGCTTCTGTGATGGCCTGGGCTTTGGCGACAACACCAAGGCGGCAGTGATCCGGCTGGGACTCATGGAGATGATAGCCTTCGCCAAGCTCTTCTGCAGTGGCCCTGTGTCCTCTGCCACCTTCTTGGAGAGCTGTGGTGTTGCTGACCTGATCACTACCTGCTATGGAGGGAGGAACCGGAAAGTGGCTGAGGCCTTTGCGCGTACAGGAAAGGTGGGCCCCGGGAGAAGGGAGAACAGAGGGGCGGCTCTGTAGGCATCCAGGTAGAGGTGCTTGGTGGGAGGCATCTCTGGAGCACAAACATTAAGACTGTTGTGCACATCCCCATCCCTCTTTTCCTCCCAAGACCCCACTCCCATCTGAGCTCCAGTTTCTCCACCCCCTACTGACAACCCTTCTCTCCCATTTCCATCCACTCATCCTGTTTTCTGCACAGTCCATTGAGCAGCTGGAGAAAGAGTTGCTGAATGGGCAGAAACTGCAGGGGCCCGAGACAGCCCGGGAGCTACACAGCATCCTCCAGCACAAGGGCCTGGTAGACAAGTAAGTATTGGCCACAGCCCCACTGATTAAGGGAGCCACGGCCAGAAGTGCTCACCCTGTTCATCATCTTCCTAAACCTGCCACAAATCTGTGAAGTGGACAGAAAGGGGAGTATTACCTTACATTTCAGACAGAGTCCAGAGCTTGCAGAGCCTGGCATGCCCATTGTCCGCCAGCTAGTTCATGGTCTTTGAACTCCTTCCAGTCTAGTGCTCTTCACACTACATTACCTGGATCCCTTTGTGCCCCTCCTTCCTTGTCCTCTGCTCTGGGGTTGGAGCTCTGGGGCAGCAGGAATAAGCTCATCCCACTTCTGTCCATCACCCCTAGTTTGAGTCTCTTCCCCAAGGCCAACCCATCTGTTCCCTGAATCCTGTTCTGGGTGCTGAGGTGTAAGGAGAAGGATGGGCTCTGCTTCAAGGTGCTTGTTTTCAGAAAGACAGTGGGGGTGATTGGGCTGATCAGAGCAGAGCTGTGCTGGTCTGAGAAAGACTCCTAGAAGAAGAGAGTATGAAACAGGTTCAGAAGATCCACTCATGACTGGTCAGGGTAAAGCTTGGAAAAGGGAGCAGCTGGGCAAAAGGACAGTAAGAAGGAAATGAGTATTTATTAAGCACTTTCACATCATACCTAATTACATCTTCACATACACAATCATTCCTTTGTTATATTGGCCCCATTTTACAGTTGGTGACACTGAGGCTCAGAGAGGTTAAGTGGGTTGCTCAAGGCTGGGTGTGGTGTCTCACACCTGTAATCCCAGCACTTTGGGAGGCCAAGGTGGGTGGATCACGAGGTCAGGAGTTTGAGCTCAGCCTGACCAACATGGTGAAACCCCATCTCTACTAAAAATACAAAAATTAGTCAGGCATGGTGGTGTGTGCCTGTAATCCCAGCTACTCAGGAGGCTGATGCAGGAGAATCGCTTGAACCTGGGAGGCGGAGGTTGCAGTGAGCCAAGATTGCACCACTGCACTCCAGCCTAGGCGACAGAGCGAGAGTCTGTCTCAAAAAAAAAAAAAAAACAAAAACAAAACAGTGGGTTGCCCAGTTGGCACAGAAAATCCAAGCCAGAGAATCATGCAGGCCAGTTCAACATAGTAGGGAGCAGGGCAATTAGCAATCTGACCTTAAACCTAGGGCTAGGGAGTTCACATTCTCAGAAGGTAGAAACTCACAGCCATCCTTCTGAGCTCCAAGGTGGGAGGGCAAGGGACAGGAGGGTTAGGCAGTGAGTGGGGGTGGGGGTAGAGTGGACCAGGAGTGGGAGGCTAAGCTGAGCCTTTCCCTCTCCAATCTAGGTTTCCCTTGTTCATGGCTGTGTACAAGGTGTGCTACGAGGGCCAGCCAGTGGGTGAATTCATCCACTGCCTGCAGAATCATCCAGAACATATGTGAGTGGGGCCAGGGCCCAGGCCAGGCCGCTTTTTTACCCCAGTGGAGACCAGCAGAAGCCTGGGGTACCTAGTCACCAGGATCTCCAGGACTCCCAGGGAGCAGAGTCTTCTCATCTTTTCACTGGAGGACAGGAGGCTATGGGGCCCAGCTACGCACCTGGAGATCCTGAACTGTCAAGCCACTGGCAGCCTCATGCCACCACATTTGCCAGAAATGCAGTTGCCCTGTCCCTCTCCAGATGTGGGGCTTTCTCCATATCCTCTGGGAGGGGTGGAATCAAGCCCCAGTGCTGCCTGCTTGGTGGCAGGGGTGATGTATGTGGAGAAGGGTTGGGGGAGAGGCCGGTAGGGCAGGGGCTGCTAGTGGCTGTCTCACATACACCAGGAATCCTGTTAAAGGGCTGAAGAAGTATCTTAGCCACAAGAGCAATGAGGCAAGGATTGTCAGGGAGGGGTCTGGGCTTCTGAGCTGATGCAGGCCCCAAGGACCCCTTTGCTGACCTCTGCCAGGACCCACACAGCTTCGATGGATCTCAGTGTTTGTTAACAAAATACAAAGATCTCAAAGAAACCCCTTTTAGCTTCTCCTAGCAACATCTGTGTCCTCAGAAACCTCTGGTTCTCCCCCTTCCCCCTCCCCCAGGCTGCCCTGGCACCCAAATTGCTGCCATGCTGGCATCTGTAGCTCGGTGGCTTGACATTCTCCCCAGGGACTTCCCGGTTCCTAGTTCTTTGCCAGCTCCTCCCCACTCTGTGCGACCTTTCCAAGCCTTCCCTCACCCTCCCCGCCAGCACCCTCTTTGGGGAGCAGGAACTTAATCTGCTGACAGAGCTACACCTTTCATAACAGGCTCAGATCACTCAGCTCCCTGTGACCTTTGTATTCACCCAGGCTTCCTTCTCAGTAGCTCTAGCTGGGGGAGGTGTCAGCTGGGCCCCTCCTGTGCTATCTCCCCAGAGGACATCCCTGACTCCACCCCTTTCTTCCTCCCAAACTCTGCACCTCTTCCTCAGCTGCTCCAGACCGGCCAGGGTAACCAGCTAACCATGCCTGGCATCTGGAAGCCAGCAGGCTAGAGGGTGGCCCAAAGGCTGATGAACGGTAGGGAAGGGTGAGCAGATTCCTATGTTGGTGGGCACCAATATTCCAAGGGCAGCTCTCTTTGCTGAATGAGGGCCTTCTCGTGAGGTACTGACAACACCAGCAACTCGGGAGCTGGGAAACTCAAGGAGGAGGAAGAAAATCAAAACCACCCTACTCCCTGGGGTGAGGAAAGAACAGGAGGGGAGGAGGAGGAGTGTGCTCTGCACTTGCCTTGCTCCAGGATGGGGTGGCAGCAGAGGAATGTCACAGGTCAGCAGCCTAGGCCTCCAGCTATAAATAGTCCGGAGGGCCCCAGAGGCTCCCGCCCGTCCAGCAGGGCTGTCAGCTTCCTGTGTGGCAGCACCTGGCACACTGGCTCTGGCCAGCATTATGCTAAAACCCTGTTACTCTCCAACGATCCGGGGAGGCGGGCTCCTCTCTGCGCCTATCCCTTGAGAATTCTGTCTTACCAGTGAAGGGTGGGGCTGCCCAGATCAGGCAGCAGGAGTGAGGGGCAGTCACCCCAGGCCTTGCTGAGCCCAGGTCTGGGTACTGAGTGTCCAGAGCTGCCTCCCCAGGAGGTTAAGGTGGGGGCAAAGGGGAAGCTTCAAGCACTTTGCCTACTTTTGTTCACTCCCCAGTGCACTGTGACTCAGGCCTTCCCATCAGGCCTATTTGTCTACCCAATAAAGTGTGTTTTTTCCAGAAACAAGAAGAGTTGGGAGAGGGAGCTTCAGTGCATGTGGCAGTGCGTGTGCTGGCGCGTATCATTGCACGTATGTTTTCCCTCTTACCGTAGGAAAAATGAAAAAAGAAATCCCTCCTCCATAATCGCAGCTACTCCAGGGGTCAGCTGCGGTGCCCACTCAGTCCCCATCCCTCTCTCTCCCCTCCCGCCAGCGCCCCCTCCCGCCCTCGCCGCAAGCTGGCCCCGGCCTTGCCGGCCCTTCTTAGGGGCTTTATCATGCCTCCTGCAAGAATAGAGATCACACACGGGACGGAAACGTTAGACTCTCATCCCTTGTGCCCATTCCTTGGTCACGGGCCAAGCTGCCGCATCCTTGGCGGTCCAGGCATCGCGGTGCCCCTCGGGTCCCTACCTGGACTAGGCCCACAGCCGGGCTCTAGGGGGCGCGCGATCCACCTCCAGAAGGCCGGCTGCGAAAATCTACCCAGCTACTGGCGACGTCACCGCACCGTAGGCTGAGGATTGGCTGACTCTGATTTAGCATCCTAAAACTTCCGGTTCCAGAGCTTGGCTCGCCAAAGACCCTCCCTCGAGGGAGAGAAACCACAGCCCCCAGAATTCAGCGGGCCTCTCCGAGAGCACGGCGCGTCTGAGGATGCGTAGTAAGGATAACGGGCCCGGAAGCCGGAAGTTCAAAGCCGGCCTCCAGCCAGAGTGACTGCCTGCGCGGACTCCCGCCTTAGTGGGCGGAGTTGTGCCGCGTCTGATGCGCAGTTCCCTTTATAGCGTGGCAAGCCGAATCCTAGAGGCTAACCCGGCAGGTGGGAGGGAGAAAGTTGCTTTCTGGACCAATAGCTGAGGCGTTCAGGGTTGTCCAGGGACGCTACCCTCACGTGTCTGGTTCCGAGTGCTGCGTTCGGCTGTGCTGGGAAGTTGCGTAGACAGTGGCCTCGAGACCCTGCCTGCCTGAGGAGGCCTCGGTTGGACGCGAAGGAGCTGCAGCATCCAGGTACGCTGCCGGCTAGGGCCGAGAAGGGGCTGCCAGTCCCGCTGCCTGCGCGCCCACCTGGGTCAGTCTCCGCTTGCCGCGTCCTCCCATCCCCTAGTCTGCAGGCCTGGTGCCCTTGAATTCACCCGCTTCTGTTGCGTTGCGGACCGCGAGCTGCACTGCTTCCTGCCCAAGCCCAAGCTCCTCGCAGCAGTAGGTCAGCCTTGCTAGAGCTCAGCGCTAATCCTGTCAAACCTCGACTCCTGCCTGGCGTCTCGACCCTCCACGCTCCAACTCTGCCTCTTCCTTGCTTTATAGACCTCTGCGTCCTGATAAGTGGCTCTCCGGGGCACCCTTCGTGCATATCGGCTATCCAGCTCCACCTCTTGACCGCTTTCACTTCCTGGAATGCTCTCACTGCTCCTCTTCTCCAGCCCACCCTTCTAAAAAGACAGTTCCACTCCCACCCCGATTCCCACCCCTACACCTTTCTGCTAAGTTTTCTCAAGCCCCCACCCTGTCTTTGAGCTGTTGTCTCTGAACTCTCACAGTGCCTCTCCATGAGACCATAAGCTCCTGTATGACAGAAGCCATGTTCTTTTTAGCGGCCTCCGTAGCATAATGTACTTTATTTTATTTTATTTTATTTTATTTTATTTTATTTTATTTTATTTTATTTTGAGACAGGGTCTTGCTTTGTCGCTCAGGCTGCAGGTGTGCGCCACCACGCCCGGGTAATTTAAAAAAAAAGGTTTTTGTTGTTGTTGTTGTTGTTGTTGTTGTTGTTGTTGTTTTTAAATAGAGAAAAGGTCTCCCTATGTTGCCCAACCTGGTCTCCAACTCCTGAGCTCAAGCCATCCTCCCGCCTCGGCCTCGCAAAGTGTTGGGATTACCGGCGTGAGCCACCGTACCCGGCCGATGTACTACTCTCTAAGTGCCAAATAAAAAGTAGATAAAAGATGATGGATACCTTAAAAGCCCTGAGTTGACCACTATGCAGTGTATGCATGTAACAAAATCGCACTTCTACCCATACGTTTACGCAATTTTTTTTTTTTTTTTTTTTTTTGAGACGGAGTCTTGCTCTGTCGCCCAGGCTGGAGTCCGGTGGAGGGATCTCGGCTCACTACAAGCTCCGCCTTCCGGGTTCATGCCATTCTCCTGCCTCAGCCTCCAGAGTAGCTGGGACTACAGGTGCCCGCCACCACGCCCGGCTAATTTTTTGTATTTTTAGTAGAGATGGGGTTTCACTGTGTTAGCCAGGATGGTCTCGATATCCTGACCTCGTGATCCACCCGCCTCGGCCTCCCAAAGTGCTGGGATTACAGGCGTGAGCCACTGTACCCGGCCGTTATTTTATTTATTTATTTGTTTGTTTGTTTATTTATTTAATTTATTTTTTTGAGACGGAGTCTCGCCCTGTCGCCCAGGCTGGAGTACAGTGGCGCGATCTCGGCTCACTGCAACCTCCGCCTCCCGGGTTCAAATGATTCTCCTGTCTCAGCCTCCTGAGTAGCTGGGATTACAGGCATGTGCCACCATGCCTGGCTAATTTTTGTATTTTTAGTCAAGACAGGGTTTTATCATATTGGCCAGGCTGGTCTCGAACTCCTGACCTCAGGTTATCTGCCCACTTCTGCCTCCCAAAGTACTGAGATTACAGGTGGCTCACGCCCAGCCTTTTTTTTTTCTTTATTATCATTATTATTATTATTTTTAGAGACACAGTCTTGCTCTGCAAGTGCAGGGCCGTGATCACAGCTCACTGCAGCCGCCAACTCGTTGGCTCAGGCAAGCCTCCCACCCAAACCTCCCTAGTAGCTGGGACTGCAGGTGCATGTCACCACACCCAGCTATGGTTCTCAATTTTTATTTTAGCCTAACACACTGGAAAGATACAGTACACCTCCATCAGTGGCAGTGACTTGATTGAGCAGTGGTTCTCAACCAGGAAGGGGGATGTAGTTAAATGAAAAAAAAAAAACAGGTGTTTATGGAATTTTTTTTTTTTTGAGGGGTGGAGTTTCACTCGTTGCCCAGGCTGGAGTGCAGTGGCGCGATCTCAGCTCACCACAACCTCCGCCTCCTGGATTCAAGCGATTCTCCTGCCTCAGCCTCCTGAGTAGCTGGGATTACAGGCATGTGCTACCCCACGCCTGGCTAATTTTTGTATTTTTAGTAGAGATGGGGTTTTTCCGTGTTGGTCAGGCTGGTCTCGAGCTCCCAACCTCAGGTGATCCGCCCTCCTCGGCTTCCCAAAGTGCTGGGACTACAGGAGTGAGCCACTGCCGCCGGGCCTTGGAATTTCCTACCTGCCTTTTCTCCTTAATTGTTGCCTTATTTGAACTGTTGCTCCCTTGGCCTCTCTCTCTCTGGTCTTATCCTCTCCTTTGGTTTTGCTTATTACCTCCATATGTATTTGAAACATAGCTTCCCTTCTAAGCTGTATCTATCTAAATTTGTATTTCCATCCGCCTGATAGACATCATCACATGAATGTTGTGTTGAGTATCTTAATTTTTTTTTTTTTTTTTTTTTGAGATGGAGTCTCACTCTGTCGCCAGGCTGGAGTACAGTGGCTGCAACTTCCGCCTCCTGGGTTCAAGCAATTGTCCTGCGTCAGCCTCCGGAGTAGTTCCGACTACAGGCGGGCGCCACCATGCCCAGCTAATTTTTGTAGTTTTAGTAGAGATGGGGTTTCACCATGTTGGCCAGGATGGTCTCAATCTCTGGACCTTGTGATCTGCCCACCTTGACCTCCCAAAGTGCTGGGATTACAGGCGTGAGCCACTGTGCCCGGCCGGTTTTTTGTTTTTTTTTTAAAATAGAGATGGGGTCTCGCTGTGTTGCCTAGGCGTAGTCTTGAACTCCTGGGCTCAAGCGATTCTCCTGCCTCAGCCTCCCAAAGTGCTGGGATTACCAGTGTGAGCCACCGTGCCTGGCTGAGCATCTTAATTTTTTTTTTTTTTGAGACGGAGTCTGGCTTTGTTGCCCAGGCTGGAGTGCAGTGGCGCGATCTCTGCTCACTGCGAGCTCCGCCTCCCGGGTTCATGCCATTCTCCTGCCTCAGCCTCCTGAGTAGCTGGGACTACAGGCACCCGCCACCATGCCCGGCTAATTTTTTTGTATTTTTACTAGAGACGGGGTTTCACCGTGTTAACCAGGATGGTCTCGATCTCCTGACCTCGTGATCCACCCGCCTTGGCCTCCCAAAGTGCTGGGATTACAGGCTTGAGCCACCGCGCCCGGCCGAGCATCTTCATTTTAACGTGTTCAAGCCCAGCTCATGATCCTCCTTTTTTTTTTTTTTTTGAGACAGGGTCTCCCTGTCACCCAGGCTGCAGTGTAATGGCATGATCTCGGCCCACTGCACCTCTACCTCCTGGGCTCAAGCGATCCTCCAACCTCAGCCTCCTGAGTAGCTGGGACTACAGGTGCATGCCACTACGCCCCACTAATTTTTGTATTTTTTGTAGAGACAGGGTTTCACCATGTTGCCCAGGCTGGTCTCAAACTCGTGGGCTCAACGATCCGTCTGCCTTTGCCTCCCAAAGTGCTGGCATTACAGGTGTGAGCCACTGCACCGGCCACATGATCTTCTTGATGGACACTGTCACCACCCTGTATATACAGTGATACATACCTCTTCTCTTGTTTCTTATTTCTGTTAACAGTATCCCAGTCTACAAAGTTTCCTAACTTGGAGGTATTAATATTTTCAGCTTTGCCCTAATTCGCTCCATTGATAAATCCTTTTCTACTTCCAAAGTATCTTCTGCATCTGTTCTTTCCATTTCTACTGCTACCACTGCTTTAGCTCAGAATCTGAAGAGTTTTTTTTTTTTTTTTTTTTTTTGAGACAGAGTCTTGCTCTGTCCCCCATGCTGGAGTGCCGTGGCGCTCTCTCGGCTCACTGCAACCTCTGCCTCCCAGGTTCAAGTGATTCTCTTGCCTCAGCCTCCTGAGTAGCTGGGGCTACAGGCATCCGCCACCACGCCTGGCTAATTTTTGTATTTTTAGTAGAGACAGGGTTTTGCCATGTTGGCCAGGCTGGTCTCGAACTCCTGACCTCAGGTGATCTGCCCGCCTCAGCCTCCCAAACTGTTGGGATTATAGGCGTGAGCCACTGCGCCCGGCCTGAAGAGTTTTTGCTAATTGGATATTAGGGAAAACCACAGGATGGATTAAGACAAGAGAGGGAAGGTAGGGTTCTAGACAGCAGGATTATGTCTGTTAGTTGGTTTTATGTCACTTTTCTAGCCAAGCTGTACCATCCTGTTTTTGTTGGTTGGTGAATGCTTCCAGCTCTTTTCCTCCAGCCCTTGGAAGAGGTGGTCCTATAATTGTTAAGCATCTAGCTAGGGTGATGAGTAGGAATAGGAATAAGTGACAGGGAAGTTGAAGGCTGCAGGGCTCTTTGCAGGGGGCTTAGCGTTCAGCTCCATGGGTGTGTGTTTTGTTCACTATCGCATGCACAGCTTGGGGCCATTTCAAACCTCAGATTTCAAACCTGAACACAATCCTTTCTCATCTTGAACTTGTGTCACTTAGTATTCTTCCTCTGACCTTACTTAATATCACTTTCCATAGTGGGATTATATTTCAAAGAAGCTGTGTCTCAGCTCAGCTTGGGGTCCACACTCAAGACCTGCCTCAAAGGCAATGTTCAGCCCTTAGGGTTTACTCTGAGAAGTATTTACATGTCTGTACCCATGTCTGACCCTTCTAAACCAGCGAATCCTGAGCTTTACTTTCAATTTTTTTTTGTTTTTTGAGACAGGGTCTCATTCTGTCACCCAGGCTGTAGTGCAGTGGTACGATCTCAGCTCACTGTAGCCTCGACCTCCTGGGCTCAAGCAATCCTCCCACCTCAGCCTCGTGAGTAGCTGGGACTACAGCCATATGCCACCATGCGTGGCTAATTAAAAAAAATTTTTTTTTTGTGGGGACGGGGTCTCACTATGTTGCCCAGGCTGGTCTCAAACTCCTGGCCTCAAGTGATCCTCCTGACTCGGCCTCCCAAAGCATGGGATTACAAGTGTGAGCCACCATGCCCTGCCTAGGTTCTTGACTTTGTTGTTTGTGTGTATGCTTTGGTGTGTGTGTGTGCGTGGCCATGGTAAGGGGCGGGATTTTAAGTGTCTCTGCCTACAGTGCTGAGAGCCATTAAGTGGAGAGCAAGCTGCCAAAAACTAAAAATAGGGCCCTCT
This sequence comes from Pan paniscus, assembly GCF_029289425.2. Lineage (NCBI taxonomy): Eukaryota > Metazoa > Chordata > Mammalia > Primates > Hominidae > Pan > Pan paniscus. The sequence goes on along the minus strand of NC_073259.2, from coordinate 44,071,903 downwards.
TAGGCCTCACTGGCAGGCTTATTGGGCCCAGTTCTCTCAAGGCTCCTCAGGACTGGATCCAAAGGTCCTTGAGACATTCCCCTCTTGGCTTCCACCCTGGCACTCTTTTTCTGTCTCTCTCTTTTTTTTTTTTTTTTTTGAGACGGGGTCTCACTCTGTTGCCCAGGCTGGAGTGCAACAATGCGATCTCGGCTCAACTGCAACCTCTGCCTCCGGGATTCAAGCAATTCTCCTGTCTCAGCCTCCGAGTAGCAGGGACGCAGGCATGCACCACCACGCTGGGCTAATTTTTTTTTTTTTTTTTGAGATGGAGTCTTGCTCTGTCACCAGGCTGGAGTGCAGTGGCACGATCTCAGCTCACTGCAGCCTCCGCCTCCGGGTTCAAGTGATTCTCCTGCCTCAGCCTCCTGAGTAGCTGGGACTACAGGCACGCACTGCCACGCCCAGCTAATTTTTTGTATTTTTAGTAGAGACAGGGTTTCACCATGTTGGCCAGGATGGTCTCGATCTCTTGACCTCGTGATCCACCTGCCTCAGCCTCCCAGAGTGCTGGGATTACAGGTGTGAGCCACCATACCTGGCACCCCCCCCTTTTTTTTTTTTGAGATGGAGTCTCACTCCGTCATCCAGGCTGGAATGCACTGGTGCAATCTCACCTCGCTGCAACCTCCGCCTCCCAGGTTCAAGCAGTTCTCCTGCCTTAGCCTCTCGAGTAGCTGGGATTACAGGCATGCGCCACCACGCCCAGCTACTTTTTGTATTTTTAGTAGAGACAGGGTTTCACCATGTTTGCCAGGCTGGTCTCGAACTCCTGACCTCAGGTGATCCACCCTCCTCGGCCTTGCAAAGTGCTGAGATTACAGGCGTGAGCCACTGCATCCGGTCCCACCTTGGCATTCTGAACACAGTCTTGCCTTTCACTGCAGTTTCTGTCAGTCTTCGTGCAGCTTGCACATACCCCTACCCCGTCCTTGATGGACATCATGCTCTGGTTGTTGTTTCTTTAAAAATAAATATGTATTTTTGGCCAGGCGCAGTGGCTCACGCCGTAATCCCAGCACTTTGGGAGGCCAAGGCGGGTGATCACAAGGTGAGGAGATCAAAACCATCCTGGCTAACACGGTGAAACCCCATCTCTACTAAAAATACAAAAAATTAGCTGGGTGTGGTGGCGGGCGCCTGTAGTCCCAGCTACTCGGGAGGCTGAGGCAGGAGAATGGCATGAACCTGGGAGGTGGAGGTTGCAGTGAGCCGAGATCGCGCCACTGCACTCCAGCCTGGGGGATAGAGTGAGACTCCGTCTCAAAAAATATATCTATATATCTATATATGTATTTTTTATTTTATTGAGGTAGTCTTCCTGACTTTTAAGAAACCTATCTCACTAATTTCAGTCAGTCTTTTAATTTCAATTCCCTCAACAGAGTAGCACCTAGGAACACATTCATAGTCCCAAATTGAGGGACATTTTGTTCCAGATGAGGGATTCTCTACTAAACTTTCTCTTGTTTCCTAGCTTGGAATATCCAGGGAACAGTTAAATTAGAAGTAATTTATCTCATGCAAATATGAGTTAACAATTTGCTGGGGACCCAGTAAGTTTCTTTTTAGCCTGTGGGATAGGTTCTTAGTGTTGGGTTTAGAACGTAGAATTAATACTGTAGAAGGTTAAGTATAATTGAAATAATATAAAAGTACTTTTGACACTATTTCAGTTATATTATGGCTTAAACAAGCTTTAGTGTTGACTTGGAAACCTAACCACCATGAATAAGATCGTTTTTATGGGGAAACAAATTGGATATTGCCTGAAAGGTTCCCATTTGATCTTCCTAGAGAGAATAATTCACTGCAAATGTTTCATTTCTGCTACCTCCATTAGTTCCCTCCTAGCTAGAAAAACTGATGCTTGCTTAATGTTACCAGTTAGAGCAGCCCTGGCTGGTGCAGTGGCTCATGCCTGTACACAATCCCAGCACTTTGGGAGGCCAAGGTGGGAGGATCACTTGAGCCCAGGAGTTCAAGAGCAGCCCTGGCAACATACATAGCAAGACCCTGTCTCTACAAAAGTAGAAAAACTGGGCGGTGTGGTGGTACACACCTGTAGCGTCAGCTACTTGGGAGGCTGACGTGGGAGGGTGGACTTCAGCCCAGGAGGTTGAAGCTGCAATGAGTCATACTCACACCACTGCACTCCAGCCTGGGCAACAGAGTGAGAACCTGTCTCAAAACAAAACAAACCCCAGCAGTCCAGGCTGGTCCATGCCAGTCACTTCTGTCCACAGGCATGGAAGGCCAAATGTTGGCTTTGATGACATTCAGAGACACCTGGTTCCGGGCTTGTTTCTGTATCTTGTAGGCACATTTTATTTGCCCTTTTGAATCATAGAGTTCCTAAATGATATCTTCCAGTATCCCTATGAGACTTTACCTAGATATAGGGGCCATTCAGTATAGAGTGCAGACAGACCAAGCAGGATGCAGAAGTTATGGAATGGCGTTAAACAGGGAGATGGGCTGGGCAGATGAGGCCTTATCCTCAGGTCTAAATTCAATCTGTCTTTGTAGGGGACAAGATGCCAACTGGCAAGCAGCTAGCTGACATTGGCTATAAGACCTTCTCTACCTCCATGATGCTTCTCACTGTGTATGGGGGGTACCTCTGCAGTGTCCGAGTCTACCACTATTTCCAGTGGCGCAGGGCCCAGCGCCAGGCCGCAGAAGAACAGAAGACCTCAGGAATCATGTAGAACTGGGGGACTTTTTCTCCTGAGCAGAGAGGCCCAAGGCATGCTGTGGAGAGACTTCACCTGCCACCATTTCCAGCTCAACAGGACTAGAGCGTTGATGGTTTTCAAACCCTGTTGGAAGAAAGTGCCCATGGTTTCTCTGGTTCTGCCAGTCTGTGCCAGTTTGACAGTTTATGGAGGCTTTTGAATCGTAATAGCAATGTGAGGGTGGGGTACACCTACAGACATTAAATAATTTGCTGTGTCTGTGTCTTGGTGTTTTTTGTTTACCCAAATAGCATATGGACCACAAAAGGGGAGCCTTGACTACCAGTTTTCTGGGTATAGACTGGATTACCATATCTTGAGCTCTTAGCACCCATGAAGTGGGTGATATACAGCTCCAGGAGTAGTATCTGCCCTCATGATCTTAGAGGAAAGGTTGTCCCAGGATTTATATAAATCCCCTGAAAGAATTCTGTAAGGAGCTTTTCTCTGGGTAGAGCCCATTCCTGAGCTGATTACTGGATCTAGGTATCTGGTTACTCTGGCCAGCATGGCCACATGTGCAGCTCTGCATCAAGGAGGGTAGAGGCCCTTGTTTGACAGCCGTAATCAAACTGCATGCAGCAGAGGAGGATAGTTCCCAAGAGGAAGGGCTGTTGGGCAGTGTGTGGTAAAGCAGTTCACCTCCTTAAGCTCAGTGGGTGTAGTAGAGCATAAGGATAGATTCACTGTGCTACTGCACAGGAAACCTACCTGGAGGTTTTATTGCAGAGATGTGAAGAGGATTTGAAAGAAAACAAAGTGCTTTCAAGACCTCATTAGGAAGTGAGAGATCCTTGCCACCATTCCATTTTGAGCTTTGAGGCTCAGCTGGTTCACCTCATTCTTGGTGATTGCCCAGAATATCAGCCTCTCTGGACACCTATCCTCTCCCATACACTCATGTGCAGACTGCACTGACCTTTGCCCCTGCTCATAAACCTCTTCCATGATTTTAAAACACCAACTTTCAGCTGGGCACAGTGGCTCACACCTATAATCCCAGCACTTTGGGAGGCTCAAGCAGGAGGATCCCATGAGCCCAGGAGTTTGAGACCAGCCTGGGCAACATGGTTGAAACCCTGTCTCTACAAAAAAATTTGAAAAGTCAGCCAGGCATGGTGGTGCATACCTGTAGTCCAGCTGGAGGATCGCTTGAGCCCAGGAGGCTGAGGCTGCAGTGAGCTCTGATTGTGCCACTGCAGTCTAGCCTGGGTGACAGAGACCCTGCCAGCCAAAATCCATCCATCCATATATACATACCAACTTTCCTATATCCTCAACCCCTGTACTCCCATCTTTGTGTCAGCCTAGGCATTCCTGCCTGCTCTGCTTTCCCACAGTAGGGTCATAATTCTCCCAGATCCTCAGTGCCACTTTCGAATATTACTTTCCCTACCCAAGCATCAGATTAGTCCTTTTTGACAAACTTTCTTATATTCTCATTTCTACCATTCTAGACCTTGGAGACTTCAGGTCTCTTGATTCCATTTTTCCCCAATCTGTCAGCCCCCTTTGCCTGCACTGCTTCCTTGTCCAGCATATGCCCATAGATGATCCCCTGAACAACTCACCAGCACCTGCAGTCTCTGCCTTCATCTGTCTTGTTACCAAGCCTGGACCTTGCTCCTTTAATTACCCTTTCTAACTCACCCTCTTCTTTCGAGTATGTAAACTTGCTTAAGGCCCTCTATCCCACACCAAAACAGCTATTCAAGGTTTGTTTTTTGTTGTTGTTTTTTGTTTGTTTAGATGGAGTCTCGCTCTTTCGCCTAGGTTGGAGTGCAGTGGCGTGATCTCGGCTCACTGCAGCCTCCACCTCCCAGGTTCAAGCAATCCTCCCACTTCAGCCTCCATGAGTAGCTGGGACTACAGGCGCATGCCACTGTGCCTGGCTAATTTTTGTATTTTTAGTAGTGACAGGGTTTCACCATGTTGTCCAGGCTGGTCTTGAACTCCTGACTTCAAGTGGTCCTCCCGCTTCGGCCTCCCAAAATGATGGGATTACAGGCGTGAGCCACTGTACCTGGTCCCTGGGGTAGTCTTGTACAACAAATTGTCCTAAGTCCTGCACAACTATCAGATGTCCTAGATATTTGGTAGGTGAAAAAAGTTTATATAATAATTAGCTGAGCATATAACCTAACTCCCTTTTACATAAAAACAAAGTATTTTTTGTACAGTTCTGCAGGCATGCAACTAAATGGAGGCAAGACTGTACAGTAGTTTGTTCACCATTTCAGAAAATCGTGCCATTAATGGCTGAGCTGGCTCCTGGTGTTTGAGTCTCTGATACAACAGAATATATATCAGTCTGCACAGGATAGTAGAGTGTTTTAAGGCCAGGCACAGTGGCTTACGCCTGTAATCCCAACACTTTGGAAGGATGAGGTGGAGGATTGCCTGAGCCTAGGAGTTAGAGGTTACTGTGAGCCATGATTGCACGACTGCACTCCAGCCTGGCAACAGAGTGAGACCCTGTCTTTTTTTTCTTTTTTTGAGACAGTCTTCCTCTGTTACCTAGGTTGCAGTGCAGTGGCGCAGTCTCGGCTCACTGCACCCTTCTGCCTCCCGGGTTCAAGCGGTTCTCCTGCCTCAGCCTCCCAAGTAGCTGGGACTATGTGTGTGTGCCACCACACCTGGCTAATTTTTGTATTTTTAGTAGAGATGGGGTTTCACCATGTTGGCCAGGCTGGTTAACTCGAACTCCTGGCCTCAAGTGATTCACCCGCCTTGGCTTCCCAAAGTGCTGGGATTATAGATGTGAGCCACGGCGCCTGGCCAAGACCCTGTCTCAATTAAAAAAAAAAAAAAAAAAAAGGTAGGGGGTGTGTTGTAAATATAGAAAGTAGCCCAAAGGCTGGGTACCATGGCACATGACTGTAATCCCAGCTACTTGAGAGTCTGAGATGGGATAATCACTTGATCCCACCCAGGAGTGTGAATCAGGCCTGGGCATCATAATGAGACTATTTAGTCTCCAAAAAAGAAAAACAAAAACCCAAAAAACTCAAAAGGTATTGGGCTGTATAAATGAGAACCACTGGGTACAGGGTCAAGGTCAGTGCAGTGTCTTGGTTTGGGTGGCTAAAGCAAATTACCATAGATGGTAATAGCAATTTATTTCTCATAGTTCTAGAGGCTGAGAAATCCAGGATCAAGTTGCCAGCAGATCCAGTGCATCATGAGGACACACCTCCTGGTTTGCAGATGGTCATCTTGCTGTGTCCTCACATGGCAGAAAGAGGAAGCAAGCTCTCCTTGTTTGTTTTATAAGGGCACTAATCCCATCACGAGAGTCCATCCTCAGAACCTAATGACCCCCTGAAGAGCCCACCTAATGCTGTCCCACTGGGGGTTAGGGTTTTGACATTGGAATTTTGAGGAGGACACAAACATGCAGTCCATAACACATTCCCTCTCATGATATGCAAGACCTCTTTTTTTTTTTTTTTTGGGGTAGGGTCTCCGTTGCCCAGGCGGGAGGGCAGTGGCATGATCATAGCTCACTGCAGCCTCAACCTCCTGGGCTCAAGTGATCCTGCTGCCTCACCCTCCTGAGTAGCTGGGCTACAGGCACATACCACCACACCTGGCTACTTTTATTATTTTTGTAGAGATGGAGTCTCACTGTTTCCCAGGCTGGTCTCAAACTCTTTGCCTCAAGCAATCCTCCCACCTTGGCCTCTTAAAATGCTGGGATTACAGGCATGAGCCACCACACCTGGCTATGATGGTTAATTTTGTATGTCAGCCTGACTGGGTCATAGGGTACCCACATATTTGGTCTTACTCTGGGTGTATCTATCAGGATATTTCTGGGCCTCATTCAATCCATTGAAGGCCTGTACAGAACAGGAAGGCTGATTAAGAGAGAATCTCTGTCTTTGAGGTGGAAAATCAGTCTTCTGCCTTGTGACGTGGACTCAGACTGGAACTCATACCGTCAGCTCTCTTGGTTTTCAGGCCTTTGGAATTGGCCTGGAACTATACCATTGGCTCTTCTGGGTCCTCAGCTTATCACCTGCAGATCTTGGGACTTCTCAGCCTCCAGAACCATAGAAGCCAATTCCATATAGTAAAGCTCTGTCTCTCATCTATATATCTTATCGGTTCTGTTTCTCTGGAGAACAGACTAATGCATCCATATTGACAGGAAAATAGTTCATTCATTGTAATTGCTGTATAATATGCCACTGAATGAGCATATCAATTTGTTCCATTACCCTAGTGAAGTGTTATTGGGTTGTTCCCACTTTTCCCCTCTTATAAATCAATAGCAATGCAGTGAGTATTTTGTATGTTTACTTGGGCCTATGTGTTAGTTTCTCCAAAGGAGGAAATATCACTGGTATTTAGCTTTACCAGTTGTTAAGTTGCTTTTCCGAAGTGGTTATGTGAATTTCACTCTCACCAGCATTTCCCTATTCTGTTGGTGTTGAGTGGTTCTATTAATTTTAATTTACATATCATTGATATCTGATAAGGTTGAGGACTTTTTTTTATTGATTTATTGGCCATTAGTATGTTTACCCTCTGGGATTTTCCTATTTATATCCTTCCCTCACCCCCACTTTTTTTTTTCGAGATGGAGTCTTGCTCTGTCGCCCATGCTGGGGTGCAGTGGTGCGATCTCGGCTCACTGCAACCTCTACCTCCCGGGTTCAAGCAATTCTCTCTCAGCCTCCCGAGTAGCTGGGACTACAGGCACATGCCACCGTGCCAGGCTAATTTTTGTATTTTTAGTAGAGACAGGGTTTCACCATGTTGGTCAGGCTGGTCTCGAACTCCTGACCTGAGGTGATCCACCCACCTCAGCCTCCCAAAGTGCTGGGATTACAGGCATGAGCCACTGTGGGCCCCACTTCTCTTTCTATTGAGTTGTCTTCTTTGAAAAAACAGTTTGTAGGCAGTACTTTATATATCCTGGATAATAGTATTTTATTAGTTACATGGGTTGCAGGTTTGACTGAAATCATCTTTTGGAGTTTTTATAGGGTGAGGGTGGCTGTAGAGTTCCATGTTGCCTGCATCATATGTCTCTCCAGAGCAAACCTGTGGACAGTGGATCTGAGACCACTTTTTAGAACCTTCTTGGCTGGGGATTTGGTGGGAGTGGTGGTTTTCCAGACCATACGGAAGAGCACTCATTATTCACATGAGAAAGGTTCTAAAATTGACATAAGGGGCAGGCCCAGGATTCAGAATTTTCAACAATCTCCTGATCTCACAAGCCTAGGCATTCAGACTTCCTTGCTTCTTCCTTTCACCACCTGGGTGGGGTTTTTTTATGGTTTCCCCTCTTTCACTAAGGCTGTTGCTCTTTCAGGGTCCCAGCTTTAACTGGGGGTTTCAGTTTCCTGCCTGGAGCCAGTCTTGTCTTTAGTTGTCAGTATTAAAACAAGTCCTTAAGGTACGTTTCCCTTATCCCCTCAGTAATTGCATCGGCTATTTTCCTGTCTGCTCCAGTTTTCAATTCCTTTGTCTTTAGTCTTTCTTGGAAGCTCTGCTATGCATTTTTAAAAAACAGCTTAGAAAATACTTCATCTATCATTTCTAGATGTTTGTCTCAGTTTATTTTAGTCTGCATTAAGCTAGAACTGATACCTTTCATATACTCTCATGTCTCTTCTAAACATAATACCCTTCCCTTCCATTGCTTTTTTGCCTGGCAAAACTCCACCTAACTCTAATGGCCCAGCTTTACTCTCAAGTTTTCCTCCACCTTGCCAAGAGTAATTTAGAATAGTTCTTATCACATTGCATTTTATTTCCCCCTTACTGGAGTATGAGCACTTTGAGGATAGAAACCAGATCTTGTTCATCTTTGTGTCTATAGCTCCTGCTATAGTGCCTATCATAAAGTAGGTACTTAATGACTATGTTACTGAACTGAAAATATTTTCCTGCATGAATACTGGATTTTTTTTTTTTTTTTTTGAAATGGAGTCTCGCTCTTGCTCTGTTGCCCAGGCTGGAGTGCAATGGTGTGATCTCAGCTTACTGCAACCTCCGTCTCCCAGCTCCAAGCAATTCTCCTGCCTCAGCCTCCTGAGTAGCTGGGATTACAGGCACGCACCACCACACCCAGCTAATTTTTGTATTTTTAGTAGAGACGGGGTTTCATCATATTGGTTAGTCTGGTCTCGAACTCCTGACCTCATGACCTACCTGCCTCAGCCTCCCAAAGTGCTGGGATTACAGGCATGAGCCACCGCGCCCGGCTTTTTTTTTTTTTTGAGACAGAGTCTCACTCTGTCACTCAGGCTGGAGTTCAGTGGTGTGATCTTGGCTCACTGCAACCTCCATCTCCCGGGTTCAAGCGATTCTCCTGCCTCAGCCTCCCTGGTAGCTGGGATTTCAGGTGGCAACCACCGCACCTGGCTAATTTTTGTATTTTTAGTAGAGATGGGGTTTTGCCATGTTGGCCAAGCTGGTCTCGAACTCTAGACCTCAGGTGATCTGCCTGCCTCTGCCTCCCAAAGTGCTGAGATTACAGGTGTGAGCCACTGTGCCTGGCCATGAATACTGGATTTAAAGTCTGAAGAACTTCATTTATCACCCACCAACTAAACTTACGTAATTATTTTTAGGATTAGGATGGACAATCTGGTTTTTTGTCTTTGTTTTGTTTGAGACAAACAAAACAGTATGTCCACTCTGTCATACAGGCTGGAGTACAGTGGCATAATCACGGCTCACTGCAGTCTTGACCTCCAGGCTCAAAAGATCCTCCCACTTCAGCCTCCTGAGTAGCTGGACCATAGGTGCATGGCACCACTTGTGGCTAATTAAAAAAATTATTTGTAGAGATGGGGTCTCCCTTTGTTGCTCAGGCTGGTCTTGAATTCCTGGCCTCAAGCAGTCCTCCTCCCTCAGCCTCCCAAAGTGCTGGGATTACAGGTGGTAAGCCACCACACCTGGCCTTTTTAAACAACTTCTGAGACTAGGTTTCCTCATTGTGGCATATTGAATCTTTCATAGATGGCTGCAGCAATGTCTCCCATTCCACTGGTCTTCAGTGACCTTGCCACTTCTTCATCAAGAGGTAGAGTCTCTTACCACCCTGCCTTGCATCTGGGCAGTTCCTGTGATTACTTTGATCAGTAGCATACAGTGGAAGTGATGGGTGCCACTACTAGACAACACTGTTTTTTTGAGACAGGGTCTCATTCTGTTGCCCAGGCTGCAGTGCAGTGGTGCAGTCATTGCTCACTGTAACTTCAAACTCCTGAGCTCAAGTCATCCTCCCACCTGATTCTCCAGAATAGCTGGGACTACAGGTGTACACCATAACACTTGGCTAATTTTTAAATTTTTTGTAGAGATGGGGTCTCACCTTGTGCCCACGCTGGTCCCAAACTCTTGGCCTCAAGCAATCCTTCTGCTTTGGCCTCCTCAAGTGTTGGGATTACAGGCGGGAGCCACCATGCCCAGCCTAGACAACACTCTTAAGTGTCCTAGCAGCTTCTGCTTCCTGCCTCTTGGAACCTAGCCACCTGTGCAAAGCCCAAGATAATGGAGAGGCATGTACAGGCACTTCAGTTGACAGCCCTGACTGAGCTCCTAGGGAAAATCCAGCATCGACTGATAGCCAGGCAAAACTAGGTAAGTAAATCATCTTGGACGTCCATTTCAGCTGCATCTTCATTCAAATAAATAACTCCATTCCCAGCTGCAATCTGACTGCAACCACATGAGATACCTCCAACTGAGCTCAACCAAACAACCACGAGCAATAATAATATTCTGTTAAACCACTATGTTTTAGGGTGGTTTGTTACATATTAATAGATAATCACAACACTCATTTATGGAATGGGGATAATCCTACTTCTACAGCAGTGTTTTCTTTTTTTTTTTTTTTAACATACTTGGCTTAGCCAGTGTTCTTTCTTTTCTTTTTTCTTTTTTTTTTTTTTTTAACAGAAGTGTTTCAAACCTTTTAGTTATTGTTGTATGTGAAATCACTTTTGCCAGGCGTGGTGGCTCACACCTATAATCCCAAAATTTTGGGAGGTCAGCATGGGTGGATCACTTGAGGTTAGGAGTTCAAGACCAGCCTGACCAACATGGGGAAACCCCATCTCTACTAAAAACATAAAAATTATCCAGGTATGGTGGCACGCACCTGTGGTCCCAGCTAGTCAGGAGGCTGAGGCAGGAAAATCACTTGAACATGAACCGAGATTGTGCCATTGTACTCCAGCCTGGCGACAGAGCAAGACTCTGTCTCAAAAAAAAAAAAAAAAAAAAAAATCACTTTCTAAGCAGTAAAGCACTATACAAACATAAGTCGTTTTTCAGTTAATAATAAAGCTACTTGGGAGGCAGGAGGATCGTTTGAGCCCAGGAGATCGAGGCTGCAGTGAGCTATGATCAAGCCACTGCATTCCAGCCTGGGTGACAGAGTGAGACCCTATCTCTAACAAAAGAATAATAATAAAGTTAAAACCCTTTTATAGCTAATAGATGAGAGGTAACGCCTTATTTCTTTTAAAAATACTCCTGGTTCTCTGGTATAGATGATGTTAGTCTGTATCTAACCTACTCCACTAATTTAGGTCCCTCCAGGCCATCTACAAAACTGGTTTTATGACAGTCTTGCAGCACCAATAATGGTTATCTTCTAGCTCTGTATTCAAACTCTCTAGAACCCTACCTGTCACCCCCACCCCAACCATATGCACACAGTTCCTTCTCAGAACAAGATTCTGTTCCAATAGTTGGCCCTCATCTTAATTCATTTATCCAATGCAAACTAATATAATCAGTCTGTGCCTTTGGCTGAATGTTTCTGCAACATCTAATCTTCCTCATGAAATCTTGGGAAGTGCTGGTAGACACTGCAGAGTGGTTAATTAGATTATGGTATAGATAGTACGGTGGTTAGGGATAGAGAGGGATAGTAAATAAGATAGGAATAGTAAGGGTTTGACTCCTTACTAGCTGCTTGACTTTAGCAAGTTAACCTCTTTTTGCCTCCTATTGTCATATGTGTTTAATACAGTGCCTAGCATGTAATAAGTCATGTGTTAGTTACTATTTTTATTATTGTTTTATCCAATTGCATCTTTTGTCAGATTAGCTACACCAACCAATCCAGTTTGTATTAACAAGGCAATTGTTCAAATTTCAGAAGGCAAAATACATTTCTCATCTGACTTTCAAAAGCATATTCATTCATATTTCACAACAATTAGTCTATTCAATATAGCAAGTTGAGGAACTAAAAGTATGACCTAATTTTTTTTTTTTTTTTTTTAGACAGAGTCTCGGTCTGTCGCCCAGGCTGGAGTGCAGTGGCACGATCTTGGCTCGCTGCAACCTCTGCCTCCCAGGTTCAAGTGATTCTTCTTTTTCTTAAAAAACATAAAGCTCTAAAATGTAAGCACCCTGGCTGACTCTTCCTACCATGCACAGAAAGGAAAAATTTGGTGTCCAGGGCCTTTTGAATCAGACCTGGAAAAGCTCTTAATTAGCTTATGGATTCAGGAAACTGCAGATAGAGTCACTGAAGAGGTTGAGACAGTAGAGGTGGGTTGAAGCACTTTTAATCACAAACAATAGTATAAGACCGTGAACAGCTCACCCAGTGGCTGTTGCCCTCCTCCAGCCCTCAGCTCACCCTCTTCCCATGCTCCCTCCCTGGGTACCATTGAGTAAAGAGCAGGGTATTGGCAGCTGTCCCTGTTGCTATCAGGTGATTGATAGGAAGGGGATCTAGCTAGGGACCACGGCAATCCTGGCCATCCATCCATGGTTCTGTTTCTATACAACTTCATCATGTGACATATTCCAGCTGTGAAAGAGGAACAGTACAGAAATCTGGGACTGCACTTGACTGCTCCATTCAGATGGTCCAGGGGTTTAGAGTGTCAAGAGCCAAGGGCAAAAAAGGAGGAGACAGTCTGGAGTCGGCATAATTCAAGATGCAGCCAAATGTGGAACTAAGGTGGGTTCAATGGGGACCAGGGAAGGCCTCACGGCCCCAGTCCACAATTGTGCCCCAACCCCGGCAATGAAACTCACACATATGCACAAACGCACATCAACAAACACACAAAAACACACAGAGCAAATAACATTACTGAAAGAACCTGGAGGCTATTAAATACAAAATGGCAGTTTTCTTTCAAAGTGAAAATATTTGCTTCTTTGATACTCCTCAGTGCCTTGCAGTCTCCCAATCACAGAAGAGTAGATATGGGAAGGGCCAAGAGGAGTATGTTGCCAGTGGCCCTACAAGTCCATGTGTGCTGAAGTCCCCATAGCAACCACCTTACTCTTCAGCCCAGTAGCTGCCTCCCATGTGACCATTCACCCGATTGGCACCATTGCGGGAGCTACTGTCACAGGGACTTTTTGTGCAGGTGGTCACATCTTCTTCCTCTGAGCTGCTCTCCACATCACTGCGGTCATCCTTCGATACCTGGGTGGGATGAGACCAAAGACAGAAAAGTGAGGAAAGAACTGTAAGACACCTAAGCTCAGAGACCCAGGTGTGGGCACTGTGTTCCCAGTCTGGTCTGCTTTCTGGACCAGTCTGGTCTGGACTATGGCTACTGTTGTGACTATGCTTTGCCTGCTTTCTAGTTTTCTCCCTTGTCATCTCCAATTCTGTTCTCTGTGGAATTGAAGCTACTTTGGTAGAGGAGTGTGTCTTTCAGGACCAGCCTAAGAGAACTGACATCATTCACTGAGACCTGGTTTAAGTTTCAGACACCCTTTCTCTTCTTCCACTTCAAAGAACAGGGAAGGCCAACACAAACAATACATATGACTGTCAGCAATGCTTCTATCTTCTGGTGGTTGTGGACAATGCATTTATTCATATTGGTTATGCTGTTTTGCTTTATCCCCAAAGCTGATCCATAACAGGCCTTTTTTAGTAGTTTCCCACTCCTGGGCTCAACTACCACTATCCTATGACACTGTTTTCCAATCTTCTTCCCTTTCCCAATAGCAAGATCACTTTTCTTATGAAACTGTAAGACACCTGGCTGGGCATGGTGGCTCACGCCTGTAATCCCAGCACTTTGGGAGGCCGAGGCAGGCGGATCACAAGGTCAGGAGTTCGAGACCAGCCTGAGCAACATGGAGAAACCTTGTCTCTACTAAAAATACAAAAATTAGCCGGGTGTGGTGGCGCGCACCTGTAATCTCAGCTACTCAGGAGGCTGAGGCAGGAGAATCTCTTGAACCCCGGAGGTAGAGGTTGCAGTGAGCTGAGATCGCACCACTGCACTCCAGCCTGGGCGACAGAGTGAGACTCCATCTCAAAAAAAAAAAAAAAAAGAAACTTAAGCATCCCCAAGATACACAGTATAGTGAAAACACAAATGGATTGGCAGTCAATGAGAAAAGAATCCCAGTTCTAACCAATCATGCTACCATCTGTGAATGCTTATTAACCTGGGTTTTTTTGTTTTGTATTATTTTCAAATGAAGCATCTGGATTACAGCAGCATTTCCTAATCTAAATTATCCTGCATATCAAGCAAAGTATTTCAATTTCTCCACCATGAGCCAGGCACAGTGGCTTACACCTATAATCCTAGCACTTTGGGAGGCCGAGGGAGGAGGACAGCTTGAGCCCAAGAGTTTGAGACCAGCCTGGGCAACATGGAGAGAGCCCTGTCTCTACAAAAAATAAAAAATGACAAAATCAGTTGGGCATGGTGACATGCACCTGTAGTCCTAGCTACTTGGGAGGCTGAGGCAGGAGCATCTCTTGAGCCCAGGAGGTCGAGGCTGCAGTGAGCCATGATTGCGCCACTGTACTCCAGCCTGGGCAATGGAGCAAAACCTTGTCTCTAAAAAAAAAAGGGCCGAGCATGGTGGCTTACGCCTGTAATCCCAGCACTTTGGGAGGCTGAAGTGGGCGCATCACCTGAGGTCGGGAGTTCGAGACCAGCCAGACCAACATGAAGAAACCCCGTCGCTACTAAAAATACAAAAAAATTAGCCAGGCGTGGTGGCGTATGCCTGTAATCCCAGCTACTCAGGAGGCTGAGGCAGGAGACTCGCTTGAACTGGGCAGGCAGAGGTTGCAGTGAGCCAAGATCACGCCATTGCACTCTAGCCTGGGCAACAAGAGCTAAACTCTGTCTCAAAAATAAATAAATAAAAATTAAAAAAAAAATCACCCTGGACTCTAATAGTAAAGAACAGAAATCCAGTGAGACCTGTGTCAGACTTCTGACCTCTAGAACTGAAGGATAATAAATGTGGTTTAAGTAAAGGAGAGAAGGAAGTGAAAAGGAACACAGCTGTAACAACTGTTGCCAAGGAGGTGGGCATTTGCTTTGGATCAGCTCCTTGAATTTGTGTTGGATGGGTCTTCTACAGTTGATTATAGCTGTTGACTTCTGAACTCAGATGACTAACTGATTACCTGACCTTTAGGAAATTTCCACTAGAGGGCAGAGTGTCTCTAGATTTGAGGTAAACAGAGACTCAAGAAAAACAAAAAAAAGTAGACTCAATTCTTTCCTCAGTTTAGGAAAAAATCTGGCAACTGCAGCTCTAGTCAATAATGGCCCCAAAAAGTCAGGAGAGAGGGCATGCTCTGAGACAAACACAAGGGAACAGAAAGGAGAGCAGGAGGAAAGAGAACCACATTCAGATGGACATGCCTCACTGAATACTAGAAGCACAGATACACTTACATGCAAGAGATGAAACTGTCCAGCTCCTGCCAGGCATAGAAAAAAGGAAGGAGGTGAGGAAAGAGTGGAGAGTACAGGGTCTAATCCTTCCTGGACAGGTCACCTAGTCAGGAAAGAAAAGCAGGAGAGAACAGAGATGTCCAGTAGCTACAGCAAGATGCACAGGCACACTGAGCAAGTTCTGAGCCAATGGCAGCTATAAGGAATAATGATGCAGGAGATCATCAATATCTAGGCCACATTCCATCACTTGGTCCTAGTATCAGTACCTGCTCAAGCAGAGCCCCTCCCACTTGGGATTCTGTATTCCTTTAGGCTGAAATCCCTAGCCCTTTGACTACAGTCTGACTGCTTCAAAACTTGCAAAGTTCAATTATGAGTTTATCATTAAGTGGCACCTTTCTTTCGCTCTTGGCATAAGATGGGTATTTGAAACACTACATACCCATTCACTTAGGACACTTGCCTCATACACTAGTGGGGTGAGGTGAGTATTTAGTTCCTTATATAAACCATATCTTGAATATCACAGCATGGTCACCTTGTGGTGGCTTGTGAACTACCACACACCACTTCTAGGCAACTTAACAATCTGCTTTTATACAGTTTATATGGTTCTGCATATGATTTCCTTTGAAAAGGGCCCCATGTCAAAAAGAAAAATATGAAATCCACTGAAGCAGGTAGGTAAGGGTAGGAAATGGTTGAGGCCATCTCTTAAAAAACTCTTAACCCTATCATCCTTTAACAAAAGCCATTCCTAAGGGACAGGAAGAAGGTAGAACTTTCCTCTTGCGTCTAAGTCACATCTTAAAAGGTAAAACAGGCAGGCCAGGTGCGGTGGCTCACGCCTGTAATCCCAGCACTTCGGGAGGTCGAGGTGGGCAGATCACAAGGTCAGGAGTTAGAGACCAGCCTGGCCAACATAGTGAAACCCCGTTTCTACTAAGAATACAAAAATTAGCCAGGCATGGTGGCATGCGCCTGTAATCCCAGCTACTAGGGAGGCTGAGGCAGGAGAATCGTTTGAACCCAGGAGGTGGAGGTTGTGGTGAGCCAAGATCATGCCATTGCACTCCAGCCTGGGCAACAGAGCGAGATTCCATCTGAAAAAAAAAAAGGTAAAACAGGCTTGGTGTGGTGGCTCACACCTGTAATTCCATCGCTTTGGGAAGCCGTGGTGGGAGGACTGCTTGAGGCCAGTAGTTGGACATTGGCCTGGGTAACATAGTGACACCCTATCTACAAAAAATAAGAAAATTAGCCAGGCGTGGTGGTGCACACCTATAGTCCCAGCTACTTGGGAGTCTGCAGTGGGAGAATCCCTTAAGCCCAGGTGTGAGGCTGCAGTAAGCCATGATCATGCCACTGAACTCCAGCCTGGGTGACAGAGCAAGACCTTGTCTCTAAAATAAAAAAGGCAAAACACTTACCGAAGAGGTGAAGACTTTGGAGCCCTAGGCTTTTTGCTTGGCCTGCTTGAGTAGATGGGGCTCACCAGGTTTGATGGAGAGAGAACGTCTGTTGAGTAATCCCTATCTTCCATACCCAAAAGAAAGAAGCCATCTTTCATCCTCACCTTTCCCCTGATCAAGGCTTTCAAAGCAATCCGTGCAATTAGGTAGGACCAGATGACATGCAGAACCTGTAGGGTCAGCAGCAGGCCATTGAGGAGCCACCATGAAGCATAAGGCCCGATTATCTCCCAGCTCTCAAAGAGGGTCGTGTTCAGAATCCTAGAAGAGGGAGGCCAATAGTCAAGATTCTAGAGTCAAAGCTCAGCAGACAGGGATGAAGCTGAGTCCTGGGGATGCAGAGCCCTGTGTGTTTTCCTACGAGCCCTTTTATCAGCTGAAGTTCCAGGGACCGTCATCCACAGTAAGAAAATAAAGAAAGGGAGGAGCCTGTTGTGTTTTCTATCCTTAGGGACAGAGAAAGATATATAAATCTTAGGAACTGATGGATTAAGTCACATTATTAATCACTTCAAATATCCAGAGTTTCACGAAATTAGGACAGCAGTGGGACTCTAATCCTAGGAATGACTGAGCTCCTCAGGCACATATAGGATAGGACAGTAGGTAGCTGATTCCCATAGAGCAGTGAATGTAGAAGTGAAAGGAGACAAGGAGAGAGAGGAGAGGGAGGGAGGGAGAGAGAAGAGAGGAAGGGAGAGAGAAGAGAGGGAGGGAGAGAGAGAGGAGGGAGGGAGAGAGAGGGGAGGGAGGGAGAGAGAGGAGAGGGAGGAAGAGAGAGAGAGGAGTGAGTGTGAGTGTGTGTGTGTGTGTGTGTGTGTGTCAGTCAGGGTTGGGACCAGAGCAGGAACACAAGCAAGAAGGGCCTGAGAACTGTATCAACAGTGCAAAAGAAGTCAAAGGAATTACTTAGGCATAAAATGAGGACTGTTCCTGAGATGAGTCAGTCCTGAGAAGCCAACCAAGCCGGGTACTCTGAGTCTGGATCCGACCTTGCTAGAAATACGGTGTGAGGCAGCAGAGGTCCTATGAGAGTCCACAGAAGGTCAGCACAGGCTAAGGTAAAAGCAGGGCAATAGGGTTCTTGTGTTCTATTGGCGAAAGTAGAATAGAATAGAACAGAAAAACTGAATGGGCAAAATGAGAATTGGCAAAAAGGTATCATTAGGCTCATACCTACCACAACTCTACAGCCTACCACTTACCAGAATGGATAGATTCCTAGTCGTGTAACCATAAAAACAGCACTGAAGATCACAAAAAGGGTGTCACAGAGCCGCTGATACTTGGCATAATTGGCCAGTTTGGCTGCCTGGAGAAAGGAAGAAAGAATTGAGCTGGGGAGAAAGTCAGTCCTCACATAGGAAGAAAAGAAGAGAAGAAGAAGATGGAGAAAGAAAGATTGGGTTTTTACCTCCAGCAAGAAGTCTGAGACATCATGTAGACACATGATCAGAGTTCCCACTCGAACCATATTGTTGATGTAGGAGAAGGAGATAAGCCCAATGGTGACCAAGTGATGCACAAACATGATCAGGAAGTCCTAGGAAGGAATGGAAATAGAAGAGGGAGGTAAAAGCTGGGCCGTAGAAACACCAGCCAACCCAACGTCCTGCATTATTCTCTGAGAATCTTACCCCACCCCATATAGAATAGTTTCCATTGGCCGGGCGAGGTGGCTCACACCTGTAATCCCAGCTCTTTGGGAGGGCAAGGTGGTCGGATCACCTGAGGTCAGGAGTTCGAGACCAGCCTGGCCAACATGGGGAAGCCCCGTCTCTACTAAAAATACAAAAATAAGCTGGGCTTGGTGGCACGTGCCTGTAATCCCAGCTACTCAGGAGGCTGAGGCAGGAGAATTGCTCAAACCTGGGAGGTAGAGGTTGCAGTGAGCTGAGATCACGCCACTGCACTCCAGCCTGGGCGACAGACTGAGATTCCGTCTCAAAAAAAAAAAAAAGTTTCCATTCGCTTAGACTCTCCCTTGGCTACCTAGCATTTAACTGAACACTCCCTACATCAGTGACTGACCCATACTCTATGTTAATGCAGCTCAGAGGCCAGCAAGTAAAAATTTCCATTGGTAACTGCAGAATACGTATAGCATGGATGCTAAGCTGACACTTGGGGATAGCATCCCAGTAAGACATACAAGCCTTAGAGTTCCCTGAGATTCTATGACTCTTCTGCTTTAATGAGAGAAACGTCAACCACAAGGACCTAGTGGAAGGGAGAGGTTTGTGGCTCTAATTTCCTCTTGGGTTCAAATGTCAAGTTAGACCTGGGGAAGTCTCTAAATACTTGAGTTATCAGACACATCTGTTAAATACTTCTCAGTTTATTATTTTTAAAACTTAAATATGTATTTCAAACTTTCTTATATGTATCACAATTAAAATAAAATTTTAATAAAGTGACCTGTGTCTTCTGACCATAGGAGAGTAAAAGGCATAAAAATTGAGTATCAAGTTTCTACGTTAGATAACACTAACAACCTGGGTAAGTTTTAATTCATTCCCATAAATGCTAACCCTGGTTTTCTTCATCAAAGATAACCCTGAGTTAGTGACAGATTAGGGTTAGAGCTGCTAGAACCACATTATTTCAGGTAGACACTAATAAAAAGGTAAAGATTCTGCCTTTAAATGACTTAAGTTGTATAAAACTTAAGTCATTTCCAACTCTGTCACTATCTGGGCAAGTCAGCTCACTTCTCTCAATCTTTGCTTCCTAAACAATAGCAGGAAGAGAGCAAAACCCCTTCCAATTGACTTTCTTTGAGTAAGTGGGGTAACCAGAAAGGGAGAACAGAGAGAGCAAGGGTCCCTAATGCCATGTGAAAGCCATATCCAGCTTTTCTGGAATCAGACATTTTTTCTGAATAAGGCATTGCTATCCCCCAATTCTGACTAGTTTCCTGAGCTTTAGATATGTAAGAAGCTTAAAGAAGAATATGGAAAAAAGTATGCTTCTTAGCTGGTTAATTGTTCTCATCCTGGGGCTTCCCTGAATGTCTTAAATATACTTCATCATTAATTCAGTCTCATTTCTGGGAACATTACGACAAGCTAAGAGTCCATCAAACCCAGTTTCTCCTTTTGCAGTCTCAGGGAAGATAATACATCGTAATGGCAGTCATGGAAGCTGCTAGAAAGGAGGATGTAATAAGTTGGGGAATTGAGGGAGCCAACATCCTTACCTTTCTTTTAATGTCTGTAAACTGAGAAAACATAAGGGACCAATAGAAGGCCAATTCCATGATATAATAGTAATAAAGCCCACTTGAAAGAGGCTGGAAGAGAGAAAGAAGTAGTTAGATTACCGGCTAGTCAAAGGTGCATTCCATCTCTCCAACTTTCTGTGCCTTGGAGGACCAATACCCCAAATTATTAGACATCTCTCCTCCCCATTATCTGCCAAGATATGCAATAGCTAACAGACTTTGGATTGGTGTAGAGACTTAAGCCTCTTCCCTTGCTCCTCTGCACACACATCTTCAGCTCTCATCTTGCAGAGATGAGATACAGTTAACACATACTGTAACACAATCAAATCAGTATGTCTAGGATTCTGGGCAATTAGTGCTTTTCACAGGATTAAATACACATAGGCCTTCTCTTCCACCCCTTTAGCAGTTCCTAGACATATTTCCAGTATAGGTTACAACCAAGATGCTCTTACTGGGATTCCAAGTTACCCTTGATACAAAAAAGACGCCTGAACCAGAAAGTACCTCATTAAATACCAGAAACCTGCTTTTCTTTTAGCCCAATTAGGGGGAATTAAATGGGGAAAATCAGAACAAAAAACTCATTGGATTTCATTGCTATGCGGGCCTCAGGAATAGATACCTCATATGACTCTTAGCAGTGGGGGGGGGGGGGGGGGAAATAGATACCCTGAATATGACTTAAAGGGACTCAGTCCCTAATCCCTCAATCCCAAGGAAACGCACCATCTGTCCTGGGGACTGGCAAAGGACCCTCACTCACTCCACCTTATACACATTCAAGACCCCTATCCTGAAACGACTCAGATCCTACCTGAAATGGATAGTTATGCCAGCACTGTCGGATGTCCCAGAACCAAGGTGACTAAGAGAAAACAGATAATCCATGTCAGTCCTCAAGATTCTCACCTGGCTTCAAGATCTACCTCATATAATCCCCTTCTCTCTAGGCTGGGGCAAAAGAGGACAGGAAAGCCCCCAAACAGATTTTAGGGCTCCCTAAAGGATCAATAAATAGCTAGACTGTTCTTCTACAACAGAATGTTATAAATAGAAAAACAATGCTTTGAGGTAAATAAGAACAGTGAGAGCTTTAGGCTAGTTTTAGGAAATATCACTACCTGGAATATATATACAGGAAGACAATGATTCATATGATAACCAAGAAAGATATCTCCATGCCATGTTCAGAAGTCAAAAGTAATCATCTCTAATGGAATAATGATTATGTCCTTTAAGGAGTTTGTCTATATCATCTTTGCTGCTGGATTTCTTATCATTAAATTGTTCATAATACTGTCTTATTATCCTTTCAATGACTATAGGATCTGTAGTGATAACCCTTTCCATATTGATAATTCATATTTCCTTTTTTTGTTGGAGTTGGTCAATTTTAATCAAACCTTTCAAAGAATGAACTTCTGGCTTTATTAATTTTATCCATGGCCAGGCACAGTAGCTCACATCTGTTAATCCTAGCACTTTGGGAGGGTGAGGTGGGTGGACTTCTTGAGCCCAGGAGTTCAAGACCAACTTGGGCAACAGAGTAAAACCCCGTCTCTACAAAAAATACAAAAATTAGCCCGGTGTGGTTGTGCATATGCCTGTAGTCCCAAGTTTCCTGGGAGGCTGAGGTGGTAGCATTGCCTGAGCCTGGGAAGTTGAGGCTGCAGTGAGCTGTGATCACGTAACTGCACTTCAGCCTGGGTGACAGAGTAAGACCCTGTCTTTAAAAAACAAAACAAAACAAAACAAAACAAAACAAAACAGGCCAGGCGTGGTGGCTCACGCCTGTAATCCCAGCACTTTCGGAGGTCGAGGTGGGAGGATCACCTGAGGTTAGGAGTTCAAGATTAGCCCGGCAACATGATGAAAATCTGTCTCTACCAAAAATACAAAAATTAGCTGGGCCTGGTGGCGTACTCCTGTAGTCCCAGCTACTAGGAAGGCTGAGGCAGGACAATCACTTGAACCCAGGAGGCAGAGGTTGCAGTGAGCCGAGATTGTACCACTGCACTCCAGCCTGGGAGACAGAGTGAGACTCTGTCTCAGACAAACAAACAAACAAACAAAAACCCCACAAATGTATCCATTGTTTTTCTAATGCCTATTTCATTAATTTCCACTTACTTACTTTATTATCATTTTTTAGAAATGGGGTCTCACTATAGAGACTGGATCTCGCCATCTTGCCCAAGCTGATCTCGAACTCCTGGGCTTAAGTAATCCTCCCACCTTAGCCTCCCAAAGTGAGGGGAGTACAGGGGTGAGCCACCATGCCTGGCCAATTTCTGCTTATTTTTTATTATTTCCTTACTTTAACCTATTTTGCTTATCTTTTTCAAGAACCTAAAGCAGAAATTTGGATCAACTTTAAACCTTTTGTAATATAAACATTTAAAGCTATAAATTTCCCTGTTTTACCTGTATCCCAGAAATTTTGATATGATTTTTAGCATGATTCAATTAAAAATATTTTCTTATTTCTCTTGTGATTTTTTATTTGATCCATAGGTTATTGAGAAGAGTTGTTTAACTTCCAATTTTTTTTTTTTTTTTTTTTGAGACAGACAGAGACCCAGGCTGAAGTGAAGTGGCATGATTTTGGCTCATTGCAACCTCTGCCTCCCAGGTTCAAGCGATTCTCGTGCCTCAGCCTCCCCAGCAGTTGGGATTACAGGCACGTGCCACCATGCCCGGCTAATTTTTTGTATTTTTAGTAGAGATAGAGTTTTGCCCTGTTGCCCAGGCTGGTCTTGAACTCCTGAACTCAGGCAACCTGCCTGCCTCAGCCTCCCAGAGTGCTAGGATTACAGGTGTGAGCAACCTCATGCAGGCGAATTCCAAATGTTTTCCATGTCTCTCATTACAATTGACTCTTGTAATTTAATTCCGTTATGGTCAGAGAACACATTCTTTAAGATTTCAATATTTTGAAATTTACTGAGACTTATTTTATGGCCCAGCATTAGTTTATCTTTCTACATGCACTTGAAAATTATATGTATCTTCAGCTGTTGGTGTAGTGTTTTATAAATGTCAATAAGGTAAAACTGGTTGATCATGTCATTCATATCTTTTACACCCTTAGTGATTTTTTTTTTTTTTTTTTGCCTAGGGTTTAGGTCAATTACTGAGAGAAAAGTATTAAAATCTTCAAATACAACTGTATATTTGTCTATTCTCTTCCTTTAGTTCTGCCAGTTTTTTGTCTATAATATTTTGAAAACACAATGATATCATTTAGAGAGAAACAGTATGGTATGGGGAAAAAAACATGAACTAAAGAATCAAAAAGCCTGAAATTCTTTTTCCTTCTTTTTCTGAGGCAGAGTCTTGCTCTGTCACCCAGGCTGGAATGTAGCGGCTCCATCACGGCTCACTGCAACCTTGACCTCCTGGGCTCAAGCGATTCTCCTACCTTAGCCTCTTGAGTAGCTGGGACTACAGGTGCACGCCACCACGCCAGGCTAATTTTTGTAGCTTTTTGTAGAGACGGGGTTTCACCATGTTGCCCAGGTTGGTTTTGAACTCCTGGGTTCAAATGATCTGCCCATCTTGGCCTCCCAAAGCGTTAAAATTACAGGTGTGAGCCACTGTGCCCGGCCCCCTGAAATTCTTCTTTGATTCTGACAATTAACTAAAAAGTAGGAATAATACCTGTTTCACCCACTTTAAAGGGTTTATTCCATTTCTCCTCCTTCAATTTTTGTCAAGTGCTTTGTAAACCATTAAGTATTATGCTGATTTAGTTATTACTAGTATTATTAGTATCTTCTAGGGGAGAAGCAGTAAAGTTATAAAGTTACTGAAGTCAGGCCCCAGACAGAAGACAATCTATTAGGATATAAACCTGGGCTGTGGGCATCACAGAGGAAAAGTTGGGGGAAATATAAAGATCTAAAGGTATTTAGGCCAGGCTCAGTGGCTCATGCCTGAAATCCCGGCACTTTGGGAGGCCAAGGCGGGTGGATCACCTGAGGTCAGGAGTTCAAGACCAGCCTGGCCAACATGGTGAAACCCCGTCTCTACTAAAAATACAAAAATTAGCCAGGTATGGTGATATGCACCTGTAGTCCCAGCTACTCGGGAGGCTGAGGCAAGAGAATCTCTTGAACCCAAGAGTCAGAGGTTGCAAGTGAGCTGAGATTCCACAACTGCACTCCAGCTTGGGTGACAGAGCGAGACTCCGTCTCAAAAAAAAAAAAAAAAAAAAAAAAAAAAATCTAAAGGTATTTAACTCTTACTTCTAGAGATCTAGGCATGATTAGAACCCAACAGAGGACTAGAGAAAGTTAAGACTCACCGACCAGAGAAATCTAATTCCATAGTAGAATATACATAAATAAAATGTGAATCTCCACCTGGGTGGGCAAAGAGTAGAGGTTAGACAAATGTCCACTCAAACCAAAGCCTCTGAGGCTACGGAAGTCAAGATAGCAAATTTGGGGATAAGAGTTACTGGTGAGAAAGAGGATCAATTCCTAGAATAGGCAACTACTGTCACTTAAAAAGCCAAAGACAGGGGCCAGGAGTGGTGGCTCACACCTGTAATCCCAGCACTTTGGGAGGCCGAGGCAGGTGCATCACCAGGTCAAGAGATCGAGACCATCCTAGCCAACATAGTGAAACCTTGTCTCTAAGAATACAAAAATTAGCTGGGCATGGTGGCGCGCACCTGTAGTCCCAGCTACTCAGGAGGCTGAGGCAGGAGAATCGCTTGGACATGGGAGGCGGAGGTTGCAGTGAGCAGAGACTGTGCCACTACACTCCAGTCTGGTGACAGAGCAAGACTCCGTCTCAAAAAAAAAAAAAAAAGCCAAAGCAGCATCATCTTCCATTAGGAAAATATTAGGCTGTATCATCAGACTCCCTAGCATTTTTCTTTACATGACAATTACTAATACAGTGCTCACAGACAGGATAATGAGAAAAAGCTCAATAAAATGAAAAATAGTATTTCCCAGAAAAGGAATGCTTCCTAAAAATTGTCAACTTATAGCAAGCAAGCTAGTACTCCCTCTATTAAGGTATACATGTGTTAGTACATCTACTTACATAAGTACAGTTATAAGGATTTACTCCCAATCTATTTAGGAAAAGGGAACAAAATAGAACCACACCTAGCTTAGTGGCAACATGCCCAAGAAACTTAAGGGAATCAGTGTTCCAGTTCCCTTCTTTCCTACCTATAATAGGCTGAGTTAGTTCTCTATATCCATTAACTGTTGTCCTAACAACAGAAGTGATGTTCAAAACAGAAACTTCAGTCCAGTTGTATCCCACCGTCTTCCTTATTCCCTCCCTCCCTCCTTGCGTACTTACATGCTTTCACAGAATTTAGTAAGCGTTGGGGGCTTGTCCTGATTCCTCCGATGGCGAAACCAGCATTGGATTTTTCGGACATTCCAATCCAGCTGCTTTGACAGGCCCTCCAGCCTTTTCTTATCAGGATACTGTGAATGTATAACCAGAGTCAGAACACCCGTCTCCTCATACCCCTCCTTCAATCCCATTGACTAGCTGAGGGACAAGGTATGATAGCCATAAGTGGCTCAAGTGATGTTTATCTTTCCAAGTTTTATCCCAAAGTCATTTTTAGTAAGAAATTTTATCTTACATATCAAGGACCTGTACTGCTCACCTATACATATCCTTGCTTTGTCTCTTCCTCCAGCCCAAGCTGAGTAAAAAAGGATATTAAAAACCCAAATTGCAGGCCAGGCATGGTGGCTCATGCCTGTAATCCTGGGATTTTTGAAGGCTGAGGGCCGAAGGATGGCTTGAGCCCAGGAGTCCGAGACCAGCCTGGGCAACATGGCAAAACCTTGTCTCTCCAAAAAACAAAAAACCCAAACTGCAAAGGCTATCAGTACTGTCTCCATCTCAATTACACAACTAGGCAGTGACAGAAACTGGAACAAGGAAAAACAAAAACCAGATATGGTATGTGTCTGGGGAAAGAGGGGTAAGGGTGGCTGCTGGGCCTAAAACTCAAACATACTACGTATGTAAACTTGACATACGTAGGGCCCAAAGGTTTTCCCTGAGGGGATAAAGCTCTCCATATAGCTACATGGACTACTCAAATATGAAAGATCATCCCATCCTATCCTTACCCTTAGAGGTACGTGCTCTCTATCCTCCCCTGCCCCATGGAGCAACGCCTTATGTGAATATTCCTCTCTGTTTCTTTGCCCACTTACCTTGGTAATAGATATGAACACCTTTTCAAGGATGGCATTGGGTTGGGCCTGATAAGGACCACTGTCCTCGATGCCAATACGGAGTGCACAGGGTTTGGCAATAAATCTGTAATGGAGAAAACCCACGGGCCAATTCTTTTTAAAAAAATTTTATTTATAATTGACACATAATAATTGTACATATTTATGGGGTACAATGTGATGTTTCAATGCATGTATACATAGTATAATGATGAAACTGGGGTAATTACCATATCCATCACTTTCAACATTTATCACTTCTTTAGGGTGACAATGTTCACCAGCCTCAGTCTCCCAAAATGCTGGGATTACAGGCATGGGCCACTGTGCTGGCTGGAAGCTTTTTAGAGATGCATAATCTTGAGCCCATCTCAGACTTGCAAAATCAGAATCTGCATTTTAACAAGATCCCCAGGTGATTCACATGTCCATTAAAATGTGAGAACCACTAATCTACTTCATAAGAATCTTGTAAGTAATTCAGTGAGATAATGTATATGAAAGACCCTGGCACAAAGGAGGTGATTAATAAATGGCAGTTTCCTTACATCAAAAGACCAAGATCTTAATTGGAGGGAAAAGTAGAACTGAGACTAAGCTCTTCCTGCATATAGATATCCTGGATCTTGGATACCTTCCTGCCTAACCAAGAGATTATGGAAATACTTAGTTCTTTCAGGAGTCGAGAAGAAAGAAATCAGGAAGCTAGGAAAGGTGAGAAGGAAATCACCTATTAGCACTCTATCATAGTCTCAGATCTACTAATAAGGCATATAAACTTGGTAAAATCACTTACCTCTTGGGTCTTGGTTTCATCATCTAAAAGAAGAGGTTATATCAAGGAGAGTCCCAAGGATTTAAATTTTTAAAAAGAATAAAAAAGCCGGGCGTGGTGGCTCACGCCCGTAATCCCAGCACTTTGGGAGGCTGAGGCAGGAGGATCACAAGGTCAGGAGTTGGAGACCAGCCTGGTCAACATAGTGAAACCCCGTCTCTACTAAAAATACAAAAAAAAATTATCTGGGCGTGGTGGTGGGCGCCTGTAATCCCAGCTACTTGGGAGGCTGAGGCAGGAGAATCGCTTGAACCCTGGAGGCGGAGGTTGCAGTGAGCCGAGATTGTGCCACTGCACTCCAGCCCAGGCGACAGTGTGAGAATCCGTCTCAAAAAAAAAAAAAAAAAAAAAAAAGAAGAATAAAAAATAAAAAGAGGTTATATGAGATGATTTCTAAGATTTTTTTCTATATCTAAGATTCTATGATGTTATCATTGATTGATTATAATTAATTTCCAACTTTTGAATCTTTGAAAATTGAGGAACTATTCCTTGGTTCTTCAAGAAAGATCTCACTCTCCCCCGTAATCAGAGATTTTTAAGAACATCAGCACTAGGAAAACTCTATATTGCCACTTTCAGGATAAGTCAAAACCAGTTTTAGCCCTTAGCATCTTAAGGAGTCCCATAATGAAAATATGACTGGGAGGTGTAAAATGGAGTGCCGTTAACCTATTTTCTTGAGCTGCATTTGAACCTAGAATATATTATCTCTAAAGGAGGGATTGAGAATAAGAAACTTTATCTCCCTCTATGAAAACTTTTTACCTTATCACCAAAGTTCCTGAGCCATAGAGTAATATTTATTCAGAGCATAAAGTTAGCCACATCTGTAACACATTCTCTTTTACACAGGCGGTAAAAAAAAAAAAAAAAAAAAAAAAAAAAATAGTTCCATTCAAAGGCCAATGCCAGTGGATACCTTAATTTACATTTACTGGTATACTATTCTGTATACCAATAATATTTAAACCCCAACTCATGTTTAAACTCCTTGTAAACACAAATAGACTGCTTTTATATTTACCAAGGTACTGTGCTCAGCAGTTGCTCAGTAACTGACAAGCAACATGTTTTAGTGAAACCCACTCTTGTTGTATTGGAGGTCAATTCTGACCCAAAATTAATCAGCATTCAGAAGAGTAAATGAGGCCGTCATTCTTTGTTGTTGAGTTGATGCCATATCAGAGATAAAAATCATCTAAAAACCCTGTCTCCTCCTTTCTCCTATCGACATAATTGCATGAAAATCCAAAGGCAGAAAACAGCCTTTCCAATTCCTACTCTTACCCCTAACCCAGGCTTCTTTAATCCAGAGGCAATCAGGTGATTAAAACTCAGATCTGCAGTTAGACAGATTTTACCAGCTGAAAGACCTTGTGACTGTTACATACCCATAGAATGGAGATAATATCTACCTCACAGGGTTATTTTAAAGATAAAATGAAACAATGTATGCCTACACCAATACCTGACACTTAGCAAACATTCATTAAAGAGTAGCTATTATTATTTCACTATAAACATATTTCAGTCTGGGTACTCTCTGGTACCTCCAGCAGAAAGTGAGAAGCAAGAAATACTCTTTGATATAACAGGTCTATATTCTGCTCACCTCGGTGAAGCCAATTTTAAAATTACTATTATCTGGATCATGGAGTGGACTTAACAATCTAGAATTGTCATTAGCTCACATCCTGCCCTCGTTAGTTCAGAGTTCGGTGAAAAGCATAAAGCTACTCATATCCAGTCAGTTCCAGCTATATGGAGCCTAAGAACATTTGACAGCCGGGCACGGCGGCTCACGCTTGTAATCCCAGCACTTTGGGAGGCCGAGGCGGGCGGATCACGAGGTCAGGAGATCGAGACCACGGTGAAACCCCGTCTCTACTAAAAATACAAAAAATTAGCCGGGCGTGGTGGCGGGCGCCTGTAATCCCAGCTACTCGGGAGGCTGAGGCAGGAGAATGGCATGAACCCGGGAGGTGGAGCTTGCAGTGAGCTGAGATCGCGCCACTGCACTCCAGCCTGGGCGACAAAGTGAGACTCCGTCTCAAAAAAAAAAAAAAAAAAAAAAAAAGAACATTTGACAAATACTTGTTGAGTGTTTATTTTGTGCTACAGAATGAAGCTTTATTATATTTTCCAGATGTGATTGGAAAATAATCTTTTCTAATTTGTGATAAAAATTAAATATAGATTTAGTTATACACAGTTAATGAATTACCTTACTGAAGAAAGTGAAATTATTTGAAATTATAGCTTTTGAGAAAGTATTAATTCTACATCATACAAAAGGCTGGCATTTGGTATAACTTATAAAATAGGTATCTAGGCCAGGCGCGGTGGCTCATGCCTGTAATCCCAGCACTTTGGGAGGCTGAGGCGGGCGGATCACGAGGTCAGGAGTTCGAGACCAGCCTATCCAATATGGTGAAACCCCATCTCTACTAAAAATACAAAAAGTTAGCCAGGCGTGGTGGTGTGTGCCTGTAACCCCAGCTACTCAGGAGGCTGAAGCAGGAGAATTGCTTTTACCCAGGAGGCGGAAATTACAATGAGCTGAGATCATGCCATTGCACTCTCTCTGGCCTGGGTAACAGAGCGAGACTCCATCTCCAAAAAAAAAAAAAAAAAAAAAAAAGGTACCTAGGGTGGTCAATTTCCAGAGCCTGGCATTCATCATTTCTGCTACATCAGCATTTCTCAAAGTGTGGTTTAGAGACCCCTGGGGGATCCAGAGACCCTTTCAGTAGGTCTACAAGGTCAAAACTATCTTCATAATAATTCTATAATTTCATAAAAATCTATTCTCTCTCATGAGAGTACAGTGGAACTTTCCATAAGTTACATGACATATAACAACAGACTGAATGCAGACGCTGACATGAGACTACAGCTGCCAGATATTTTCAAAAATGTTAAAATGCTACTCTTCTCACAGTTTTTTGTTTTGGAAAATAGTTATTTTTCATAAAACGTAATGAGTTCATTGTTATTTATTTATATTGAGACAGGGTCTCACTCTGCCACCCAGGCTGGAGTGCAGTGGTGTGATCACTGCTCACTGCAGCCTTGACTTCCTAAGCTCAAGCGATCCTCCCACCTCAGCCTCTCAAGTAGCTGGGACTACAGGTGTTGGCCATGCCCAGCTAATTAAAAAAATTTTTTTTGTAGAGACAGGGTTTCACCATGTTTCTTTCCCAGGCCATTGCTATTTTTAAATGAATAAATATGGGCTAGACACGGTGGCTAATGCCTGTTATCCTAGCACTTTGGGAGACTGAGACAGGTGTATCACTTGAGCCCAGGAGTTCGAGACCAGCCTGGGAAACGTGGTGAAACCCTGTCTCTCCCCAAAACACAAAAGTTAGACAGGTGTGATAGCTCATGCCTGTGGTCCCAGCAACTTGGGAGGTTGAGGTGGGAGGATCACTTGAGCCTGGGAGGTCGAGGCTGCAGGGCTGTGATTGCGCCACTGCACTTCAGCCTGTGTGATAGAGCCAGATCCTGTCTCAAAAATAAATAGGCTGTATGCGGTGGCTCATGCCTGTAATCCCAGCACTTCGGGAGTCTGAGGTGGGCAGACTGCTTGAGCTCAGGAGTTCAAGACCAGGCTGGCCAACATGGTGAAACCCCATCTCTGCCAAAAAATACAAAAATTAGCCAGGCATGGCGGCACATACCTGTAGTCCCAGCTGCTCAGGAGGCTGAGGTGAGAGGATCTCTTGTTGAACTCGGGAGACAGAGGTTGCAGTGAGCTGAGATCTCACCACTGCACTCCAGTCGGGGCGACAAAGCAGACTCTGTCTCAATAATAAATAAATAAATAGGCCGGGAGTGGTGACTCAGACTTGTAATACCGGCACTTTGGGAGGCTGATGCAGGCTGATCACTTGAGGTCAGGAGTTTGAAACCAGCCTGGCCAACATGGCGAAATGCCATATTCTACTAAAAATACAACAACAAAAAATTAGCCGGGCATGGTCGTGCACGCCTGTATTCCCAACTACTCATGTGGCTAAGGCAGGAGAATTGCTTGAACCCGGGAAGCGAAGGTTGCAGTGAGCCAAGATTGCGCTACTGCGCTCCAGTTGGGGTGACGGAGCGAGACTCCATCTCAAAAAAAAAATATATATATATATATATATGTGTGTGTGTGTGTGTGTGTGTGTAGACATTTTATACATGTATAAATACATGTAGAAAACATGTACATTTTCCCCATTTTTTTTCTAAAACAGTAGACATTGATAGGTACTATCCACATAAACAAAAACTCTTTGGGATCCTTGAAAATTTTTTAAGATTGTAAAGGAGTCCTGAGATCATAGTTTGAAAACTGCTGTGCTAGATGATACTGAGAAATTATACTTTTAGTGTGGCTTTCTGTCTTCTCCAGGATCAATCCACATTTCAAAATAATTTGTCAGACAAGATTTTTCCTTTCCTGGCAGATTTTAGTAAGTAGGCATTTAGTGGTCTATAAAAAGAAGCTACTACTTTCCACCTGTAACTCCAAGAACACAAGTCTAGTGACCCATCCTAACAGTATTAGATTTGTCCTGCTTTGTAGAGATCATTTCACTCTGCCCTTTTCCTGCTCTCCAGATACATGGCAGCAGTTGACCTAAGCCTGGGTTAATTAGGATGAAATTACCTAGTGCTTTCACTTTTTCCTATCAAAGACAGGATGTATATTCACAATGCTACTTTTGTGATTCATTACACCACTGATGAATATGAATTATACACAAATAAAACCAAAGTCTAGATTAAGCTTCTCAACTATTGTGGCAAGTAACACAAATGGGCTATACTTATGCTGAGATATTGATCTTAGCTCTCAGGGTGATCCATGGGGCCTTCGGGTAGCCAGAAACCTTTAGTCTGTAGTCTCTGGCCTCATATACCTTACTGTATAATGCAAATGTTATTTATGTATTTATTTAGAGACAGAGTCTCGCTCTGATGCCTAGGCCGAAGTGAAGTGTGGTGGCGTGATCTGGGCTCACTGCAACCTCCGCCTCCCGGGTTCAAGTAATTCTTGTGCCTCAGCCTCCCAAGTAGTAGCTGGGACTACAGGCGTGCACCACCATGCCCAGCTAATTTTTGTATTTTTAGTAGAGACGGGGTTTCACCACATTGGCCAGGCTGGTCTTGAGCTCCTGACCTCAAGTGATCTGCCTGCCTCGCCAACCAAAGTGCTGGGATTACAGGTGTGAGCCAGCACACTCAGCCACAAGTGTTATTTTTTATGTGTGCAGCAATATTTCCAGATTGAGAAGTACCAGCTTAGATCAATTTCTGGAAAAATATAAAGTGCCAAAGTAGACATATAAAAAGAACAGGAGTTTAAGACCAGTCTGGGCAACATGGTGAGACCCCGTCTCTATAAAAAATTTTAAAAATTAGCTGGGTGTGGTGGCATGTGCCCATGGTCCCAGCTACTGGGGAGGCTGAGGCAGGAGGACTTCTTGAGCCCAGGAGGAGGCTGCAGTGAGCCCTGATTGTGCCACTACACTCCAGCCTGGGTGACAGAGTGAGACGCCATCTCCAAAACATAAAATAATGAAATTAAAAAAAGTTTGGGAGTGAAAGATGAGTTGAGTTTTGTGTATGCTGAATCTGAAGTACCCATGGGACACTGAAATGGAACTGTCTAGGATGCAAATACACTTGGAAAAGGGGCTTGGGTATGATATACAGAGAGAGAGAAAGAACAGAATATACGAATACAAATGAATGAGAATATAAGTGGTAGCTAAATTTGTGGGGGTGGCTGTGATTACATATGAAAGGAATATAAACTTAAAAGAGAACTGAGGTCAGAACCCTGGATAACATCAGCATAAAAGGTGAATTTAGGGGACAGGAAGGTCAGAGGTGGAGTTGTATCAAATAAGGGAAAGACCAAGACAAGGACTTCCGTATCTACTAGATTTGGCAATTTTTGGAGATCTGTAGTAACCTTCACTAAAGAAATTCCAGTAAAATAAAGACTCTAAAACACAGCAGTGAGTTAAAGCAGTTAAAGATATAGGAGGAAAGAAGTAGAAATAGCCAAACCCTCAAGCATTTAGGCTAAGAAGAAAATGGAATGTCCTCAACTTTGGCATCAGAATCACTCAATCTAAACTAATCACATCTAAAACCAATCTCCCTGTGCTTTAGACCCACTCTTTACTG
This sequence comes from Pan paniscus, assembly GCF_029289425.2. NCBI lineage: Eukaryota > Metazoa > Chordata > Mammalia > Primates > Hominidae > Pan > Pan paniscus. Next base: position 44,038,503 of record NC_073259.2, on the reverse strand, counting down.
ATCAGAAATTTCATTCTACTTATCCCTCCTTCTTTCTATTATCTTCAGCCTCACTCTCAACTTTTTTCTTCTCATCAGATCTTAAATATGCTCAAGTTTTTCACATCTTAAAACAGCCCTCCTGGTCCCTAGCACCCTCTGGCCTTCCCCAACCTCACAACTAAACTCCCACTCATTCCTCAACTCTCCTTTCTCTCCCCTCTGGCTTCTGTCCCTACACTCCACTGAAGCTGTTCTTGCCAAAGTTGTCAATGATCTCCATATTGTGAAAACAAATGGATGCTTTTCAGTCCTTTATCTTACTTGACCTTTCAGCAGCATTTTATTAGGTTGGTGCAAAAGTAATTGCCATTACTTTTGATGGCAAAAACCACAATTACTTTTGCACCAACCAAATACATTAATGACTAATCTCCTTCTTGAAATGCCCTTTTCTCTTCCTTACTGCCACTCTTCCTAGTCTTCTCCCTCTAACTCTTTGGCAGTGGAACTAGACTGCCTGGTAAGCACTGCTAGTTGAGTCACCTTGGACAAGTTCCTCTGTGCTTCAGTTCTCTCATCTGTAAAATGAGGATAACAGTAATGCCTACCTACCTCATAAACTTACTAAAGAGGATTCAAGCTTAGCACTTAGAACAATGCCTAGGACAAAGTAAACACTTATTAAACACCCACTTTGAGATGGAGTCTCCCTCTGTCACCTGGGCTGGAGTGCAATGGCACAATCTTGGCTCACTGCAACCTCCACCTCCCAGGTTCAATTCTGCCTCAGCCTCCCGAGTAGCTGGGATTACAAGTGCCCGCCACCACACCTGGCTAACTTTTGTATTTTTAGTAGACACGGGTTTCACCATGCTGGCCAGGCTGGTCCCGAACTCCTGGCCTCAAGTGGATTCACCCACCTCGGCCTCCCAAAGTGTTGGGATTACAGGCGTGAGTCGCCGTGCGCGGCCTATACCAACTACTAATATTATCAAATAACGTATGGCTGTCATTCCTCTATCTCCTTTGCAGTTTATTTTTCCTCTGCCTTTTCCTGAAACATGGTGTTTCCTCAGGGTTCACTTAGAGGTTCTTTTCGTACTCTACACGCTCACCCTCAGTAACCTCATTCAGTTACGGTAGAGGGTCTCAAAGTATGGACTGCAGATCCCTGAGGGTTCCTGAGGCACTCTCAGGGGCTCTACAAACTAAACTATTTTCATAACAATATTATTATTTGCCTTTTTCACTGTGTTGACATTTGCAGTGATTGTGCAAATCAATGGTAGGTAAAACATTATGGTACTTTAGACCAAATCAAGGTAGTGACACCAAACCATACTAGTAGTTACTATACTGTAGAGCTATGTCTTCTCAATTTTTAAAACATGCCAGTTTTGCTTAAGAATGTCCTTGATGAAGCACTACAAATTATTACTTTTATTAAATCTTGACCCTTGAATATATTTTTTAAAAGTATTCTGTGATTGGGCACAGTGGCTTATGCCTGTAATCCCAGCACTTTAGGAGGCTGAGGCAAGCAGATCACTTGAGGTCAGGAGTTCGAGACCACCCTGGCCAACACAGTGAAACCCAGTCTCCACTTATTCTGTGATAAAATGGATGTACCCAAAAGGCACTTCTGATGCATACCAAAGTATATGGCTCTCAAGGAAAACCATTTGTATGACTATTGCAAGCTGAATAAACTAAGTCGCTTTTTCCATAGAATACCACTTTTACCTGAAAGGACTGACAAACTAACGTTATTCAGCTCTGAGTATTTAGCAAACACTTTCTCAAAAATAAATGAGGCCAGATGCAGTGGCTCATGCCTGTAATCCCAGCACTTTGGGAGGCGGAGGCGGACGGATCACCTGAGGTCAGGAGTTTGAGACCAGCCTGGCCAACATAGTAAAACCCCATCTCTACTAAAAATATAAATATTAGCCGGGCGTGGTGGTGGCCGCCTGTAATCCCAGCTACTCGGGAGGCTGAGGCAGGAGAATTGCTTGAACCCAGAAGGCGGAGGTTGTAGTGAGCTGAGATCCTGCCACTGCACTCCAGCCTGGGCGACAGAGCAAGACTTTGTCTCAAAATAATAATAATGATAGTAATAATTATAATAAGTGAGCCCGTCATTTTAAGAAAAGCATTGTTGCCAATGATAAAATTCAAGCTTTCAAGTGAAACTTAGAATGTTTAGAAAACTTTTACCTGCCTTTCAGCCTGACAACTTCTCAATACTTAAGACTTTTCTGATGAGATTGGTTATAATGAGATAAACTAATATGATTTTTTTTTTTTTTCTGAGACGGAGTCTCACTCTGTTGCCAGGCTGGAGTGCCGTGGCATGATCTTGGCTCACTGCAACCTCTGCCTCCTGGGTTCAAGCGATTCTCCTGCCTCAGCCTCCCGAGTAGCTGGGACTAGAGGCATGCACCACCACGTCCAGCTAATTTTTGTATTTTTAGTAGAGACGGGGTTTCACCATGTTGGCCGGGATGGTCTCAATCTCTTGACCTCGTGATGCGCCCACCTTGGCCTCCCAAAGTGCTGGGATTACAGGCAAGATTTTTAAATATTGTATAATGTCACATATTGACATGTGGGACATTTGCATAACTGAATGAACCAGTATTTTCCAAATGATGGATACATGATGTCCATTCAAACTGTAATATAGGCCAGGCATGGTGGCTCATGCCTATAATCCCAGCACTTTGGGAGGCTGAGGCAGGCAGATCACCTGAGGTCAGGGGTTTGAGACCAGCCTGGCCAATATGGTGAAACCCCATCTCCACTAAAAATACAAAATTAACTGGGCGTGATGGCGCATACCCATAATCCCAGCTACTTGGAAGGCTGAGGCAGGAGAATCATTTGAACCTGGGAGGCAGAGGTTGCAGTGAGCTGTGACTGCACCATTGGACTCCAGCCTGGGCGATAAGAGCGAAACACCACCTCAAAACAACAACAACAAAACACAATGAACACAGAACAATGGATTTTAACATAATAAAATGAAAAGCTCATTAATATGGCTTCAGATTCTACCTAGCAATCAACGTTTAAGAAACTGCTACTTGTGGCTGGGCGTGGCACACCTGTAATCCCAGCACTTTGGGAGGCCGAGGCAGGCAGATCACGAGGTCAAGAGATCTAGACCATCCTGGCCAACACGGTGAAACCCCATCTCTACTAAAAATGCAAAACTTAGCTGGGTATGGTGGCACATGCCTGTAATCCTAGCTACTCGGGAGGCTGAGGCAGGAGAATCGCTTGAACCAGGGAGTTGAAGGTTGCAGTGAGATCGCGCCACTACACTCCAGCCTGGGAACAGAGCAAGACTCCATCTCAAAACAAGACAAAACAAAACAAAAAACTGCTACTTGTGTTTTGGTGTAGTATCAAAGATAAATATCAAATTATTTGAAAGGGCTATTAAAATACTTCCTGCTTTTCAATGACAAAGCTGTGTGAGGCCATCTTTTCTTCATATACTTCAATCAAAACAATGTATCAGAAGAGACTGAATGCAGAAGCTGCTAGGATAATCCAGCTGTCTTCTATTAAGCCAGATATTAAAGAGATTTGCAAAAATGTAAAATCAATGCTGTTCTTCTATTTTTTCTTTTGGAAAATAATATTTTTCAAAAGGCTTATTTATGTTAACATGTAAATCAATTTATTATTATTTTTTTGTCTATTTTCTCCCTTTTTGTGGAGAACGAGGTCTTGCTATGTTACCCACACAGGTCTTGAGCTCCTGAGCTCAAGCTATCCTCCTGTCTCTGCCTCCCTAAGTGCTGGGATTACAAGTGTGAACCCCTGCACCTGGCCTGTTGTTATTTTTAATGAATTAATAAGCATTTCTTAAATTTCTTTTTGAGACAGAGTTTCGCTCCGTCACCCAGGCTGGAGTGCAGTGGCGCTATCTTGGCTCACTGCAACCTCTGCTCTCAGGTTCAAGTGATTCTCCTGCCTCAGCTGCCCGAGTAGCTGGGACTATAGGCGTGCACCACCATGCCTGGTTAATTTTTGCATTTTTAGTAGAGACGGGGTTTCACCGTGTTGGCCAGGCTGGTCTTGAACTCCTGACCTCAGGTGATCCACCCACCTAGGCCTCCCAAAGTGCTGGGATTATAGGGGTGAGCCATCGTGCCCGGTCAGCATTTCTTAAATTTCTCAATTTTAATTTAACATATGGTAAAGTTGATGGGTATATGTAACCCACATAAACAAAAGCTCCTTGGAGTCCTCAGTAATTTTTAAAAGTGAAAAACAATCCCTGAGAACAAAAAGTTACAATGTATTCTTCTGAGTAAGTTCTTAAAAGAAGAGGATTCCTTGTATACAAGGTATTGCACTTTTCAAGATACCTATACCACCAAACCCAACATTTCTTGCATGGTCTGTGCTCAAGTGATCTTTGCAGTTTCCTTTGAGGGCCATTAAAAAAAAAAAATGCCAGGCACAGTGACTCAGGCCTGTAATCCCAGCACTTTGGGAGGCCGAGGCAGGTGGATCACGAGGTCAGGAGATCGAGACCATCCTGGCTAACAGGGTGAAACCCCATTTCTACTAAAAATACAAAAAAATTAGCCAGGCGTGGTGGCAGGCGCCTGTAGTCACAGCTACTCAGGAGGCTGAGGCAGGAGAATGGCATGAACCCGGGAGGCAGAGCTTGCAGTGAGCCGAGATTGTGCCACTGTACTCCAGCCTGGGCGACAGAGCGAGACTCCATCTCAAAAAAAAAAAAAAAAAAAAAAATTGGCCCAGCCTGGGCAACACGGTGAAATCTTGTCTCTACAAAAAATATAACAATTAGTGGCCGGGCATGGTGGCTCACGCCTGTAATCCCCAACACTTTGGGAGGCCAAGGCGGGTGGATCGCCTGTGGTCAGGAGTTTGAGACCAGCCTGACCAATATGGTGAAACCCCGTCTCTACTAAAAATACAAAAATTAGCTGGGTGTGGTGGCACACCTGCAGTCCCAGCTACTCGGAGGCTGAGGCAGGAGAACTGCTTAAACCTGGGAAGCAGAGGTTGCAGTGAGCTGAGATCGTGCCACTGCACTCCAGCCTGGGCGACAGAGCGACATTCTGTCTCAAAAAAAAAAAAAAAAAAGGCCGGCCGTGGTGGCTCATGCCTGTAATCCCAGCACTTTGGGAGGCTGAGGTGGGTGGATCACAAGGTCAGGAGATCGAGACCATCCTGACTAACACGGTAAAACCTCGTCTCTACTAAAAATACAAAAAAAAATTAGCCGGGTGTGGCGGCGTGCGCCTGTAGTCCCAGCTGCTGGGGAGGCCAAGGCAGGAGAATGGTGTGAACCTGGGAGGCAGAGCTTGCAGTGAGCCAACATCACGCCACTGCACTCCAGCCTGGGTGACAGAGCAAGACTCCGTCTCAAAACAAACAAACAAAAAAACTATATATATATATAAAACAATTAGTAGCCAGGTGTGGTGGCATGCACCTCTGGTCCCAGCTACTGGGAGGCTGAGGTGGGAGGATTGTTTGAGCCAGGAGGTGGAGGCTGTAGTGAGTCATGATCATGCCATTGCATTCCAGCGTGGCTGACAGAGTGAGGCTTAATACATACTTAAAAAATTTATCAGTATTAGTTTTTAATAGAGAAAATATTGATAGATATAACTCATATAAACAAAAGCTATTTGGGGTCTTCAATAATTTTTTAAAATATAAAGGAGTCCTGAGAGCAAAAGATTTGAGAACCCACTGCTGTACAGCATAGGAATCTCAGGAGTCAAAAAGGGAATTATGTAGCTGGGCCTGTAGTTCCAGCTACCATGGAGGCTGAGGCAGGTGGACTGATTGAGGCCAGGAGGTCAAGGCTGTAGTGACATCAGCCCTGTGAATGGCCACTGAATTCCAGCCTGGGTAATTGTGATGGTTAATACTGAGTATCAACTTAACTGGATTGAAGAATGCAAAACACTCATCCTGCACATGTCTGTGAGGGTGTTGCCAAAGGAGATTAACATTTGAGTCAGTGGGCTGGGAAAGGCAGAGCCACCCTTAATCTGGGTGGGCACCATCTAATCAGCTACCAGCATGGCAAGCAGGCAGAAAAACGTGAAAAGACTAGACTGGCCTAGCCTCCCAGCCTACATCTTTCTCTCGTGCTGGACTCTTCCTCCCCTCAAACATCGGACTCCAAGCTCTTCAGTTTTGGGACTTGGACTGGCTTTCCTTGCTCCTCAGCGTGCAGACGGCCTATTGTGGGACCTTGTGACAGTGTGAGTTAATACTTAATAAACTCCCCTTCATATATATATCCATCCTATTAGTTCTGTCCCTCTAGAGAACCCTGACTGATACAGTAATATAGCAAGATTCCATCTCTTAGGAAGGAAAATTAAAAAAAAAAGTAATTACTGTACTAGAGTCGCAACATCTCAAGCAGAAGTAGGTTTCAGAGTGATTCATTCAATAAACACTTACTGAATAGCTAATATGAATGTACAAAGCACTGCATTAGATACCTACAGTTTCATGGGGGAGACAAGTCCATAAACAGAGCCCAATCTGAAGGTCTTTCCCCAAAAATAAGGCAGTTCATTCAAGATCTCTGAAGTGGTTCTCTTCAAATTCCAGCTGTGACCTGACAAACGTTTCTGACATTATTCACTTTACCTAGATCCTTGACTTCATTAAAGGCATACAACGGAGAATATTAGAGGAGGAAAAAAGAAATTGTCCAAAAAAAAAAAAGATCAAACCTGAAACAATAATTGACACTATCTAGACAGAAGCAAAATAATCTACTGTAGGCCAGGCATGGTGATTCATACCAGTAATCTCAGCACTTTGGAAGGCCGAGGTGGAAGCATCACTTCAGCTCAGGAGTTCAAGACCAGCCATGGCAAAACCTCATCCCTACAAAAAATACAAAAATTAGCCAGGCACAGTGGCACATGCCTGTAGTCCCAGCTTCTTGGGAGGCTGAGGTGGCAAGATGGCTTGAGCCAGGGAGGTGGAAGTTGCAGTGATACCAGATTGTGCCACTGCACTCCAGCTTAGGTGACAGAGCGAGACCATGACCAAAAAAAAAAAAAAAAAAAAAAAAAAAAAAAAAAACTGTAATAGATGTTTTTCTCAAGGAATGCATGTAGATTGTATATTTTTGTAAATCCAATCATTCTAATGTACTAGAAGAATTCTACTGAGAGGACACTAAAGTGAATTCAGGCCAAAGTGGTAGGGTAAACCCACTTGTTCCTTTCATTAAACATATTTACCTTTTTTCAATGGATAATTATACAACTTAATGCATTTGCTTAAAATAGAAACACAAACACACATAAGGGATAACCACTGATTTTGTTGCTCTCTCCAGGGTAGAAATCATGGTTTATTCACCTTTTAATCATTGGCACATAGTTTGATACCTTTTTATTTATTTATTTTTACATTTATCTTGTCCAACTTCTAAAACCATCACATATAGTTTGATATGACATATCCTAAGCTTTCAATAAATAGATGTTGAAGAATGAACAGATGAACAAATGGGTGAAAACTTAATTCTCAACTAAGAGGCAAAGTGTTTCATGGAAGTGTGCCACTTGTAAGGATGAAATTAAAACTCAGCCTTATCCTCCTGGGTCATCAGATAACCTACCAGCTTGGTGTTTATCAAGTGTAGGAGATGACTGATTTCTGGGGAATCAGTAGATATTCAAGTTAACCGATTTCAGTCTATAACTGGAGATTGCCCTAAACACAACCATAACAATCTGATTTAGTTTGAGACACTTTATGCCTGTAATTGCGACTGCTTACTAATGCTGACAATACCCAAAAACTAAAAACTACAAGGAATATCCTTACAAGAAATCTTGTATTTTACAGAAGAGATATAGTAAGAGTGTGATTATTCTCAATGCCTTATCAGAGCTATGCAGTTCTGCATGGACATTTACCTACTTGACAAACTTTCTTATAGATCATTAACACCGAGAAGATAGATGTAAAAAGGCAAAATTATAGAGCAATGCTTGGCTAGAAGCAACTGTCAATCAAAGATTACTCAAGCGGCCGGGCGCGGTGGCTCACACCTGTAATCCCAGCACTTCGAGAGGCCGAGGCGGGCGAATCATGAGGTCAGGAGATAGAGACCATCCTGGCTAACACGGTGAAACCCCATCTCTATTAAAAATACAAAAAATTAGCCGGGTGTGGTGGCGGGCGCCTGTAATCCCAGCTACTCGGGAGGCTGAGGCAGGAGAATGGTGTGAACCCGGGAGGCAGAGCTTGCAGTGAGCCGAGATCCCGCCACTGCACTCCAGCCTGGGCGACACAGGGCGAGACTCTGTCTCAAAAAAACAAAAAATTACTCAAAATAGAATATGACCAGTCACTTGAATATTTCAGAAAATAATTTACATTTAAAAATCTTATTTTTACTAAAATGTCTTAGATTCATTATTTAAAGGAACATCTAATACCTTTGCATCATCTTTTGATCCTAAAAAGTATATCAAATGTGAATTTACATTAAAATTATTTTCTCAATTATTATTAATATTGTCTGAATTACTGTCATCACCATCCAACAGAAATATAATGTGAGTCACATATGTAATTTAAAATTTTCTTTTCTTTTTTGAGACAGGGTCTCGCTCTGTTGCCCAGGCTGGAGTGCAATGGTGCGATCTTGGCTCGCTGCAACCTCCACCTCACAGGTTCAAGCGATTCTCCTGCCTCAGCCTCCTGAGTAGCTGGGATTACAGGTGCCTACCACCACACCCAGCTAATTTTTGTATTTTTAGTGATGGGGTTTCACCATGTTGGTCAGGCTGGTCTCGAACTCCTGACCTCAGGTCATCTGCCCACCTCAGCCTCCCAAAGTGCTGGGATTATAGGCATTAGCCACCGTGCCCAGCCTGTAATTTAAAATTTTCTAATATCCACATTTTAAAAAGTGAAAAAGAAACAAGTGAAATTAATGTTGACAATGTATTTTGTTTAACTTGATATGTCAAAAGTACTGTCAATATGTAATCAATTAAAAATTGAGACCGGGTGTGGTGGCTCACACCTGTAATCCCAGCACTTTGGGAGGCCGAGGTGGGTAGATCACCTGAGGTCAGGAGTTCGAGACCAGTCTGGCCAACATGGCAAAACCCCATCTCTACTAAAAGTACAAAAACTAGCTGGGCGTGGTTGTACACATCTGTAGTCCTAGCTACTCAGGAGGCTGAGGCAGGAGAATCGCTTGAACCCAGGAGGCGGAGGTTGCAGTGAGCTGAGATTGTGCCACTGCACTCTAGCCTGGGTAACAGAGCGAGACTCTGTCTCAAAAAAAAAAAAAAAAGAAAAGAAAAAAGGAAATAAATGGAAACATGCACAAGAAAATGAATCACTACTCTTGTTGTCAGTTACATGACAGGCCAGCGAATGAGTCTGTTCAATCCCCACTGAGAGAATGGCATTGAGAAGGCTCTTTAGACACCCCAGTGAGGTTGCCTTGAAGTAATAAGAGAGAAGAGGGGATTGGAATAATGAATAAGCAGCGGTGAAAGCTCTCAGCTATCTCCTGTATAATTCGCAAAATTACTTTCTTCTGGCAACATAAAGCTCCTATTATAGTACCGTATTTAAAATAAATGAACCTATATAGATCTGATGGTATCAATATTGTCTCAAACTCCTACTTGATCCCAGGGAAAATATGCTCAAGGGACAAAATACTAAGTTTCAAACAATTTTATCTTTAAGATTCAGTTTAAGTCAGATCCAAGAGGCCTACTTGGACTTGGACCACACCTTGGACTATTCTTTCCCTAATCAGCACACAATATTCAAAGAAGCAACAAGTGGAAGACTTTCTTATCTCTCTTTCGATAGGTAACAGTGGGTAGCCTGAGTGTGTGTAAGAGGAAAGGGGAGAAAGAGAAGCTGTAGAAAAGTGTACAACATGCAAACATAGTATGGTGAAATTTAACAACAGAAACAAAGAAATTATAATTTCACCTCTCTTAAGCCAAATATCTATTTCAGATTGAAGAATTAGATTCTGGGTTACTCCTCAGGGCATCTGAGTGGACAAGAATAGACCCTTCTCAATCATTCTGTAAATACTCACATGCTGCACTGAGGCACTGTGCAAGAGTACAGTCCACTGCAATGAACCAGTCAACAGAGGCCCACAAAGGCAAGCCTCTGTGCTTTGGTGGGTAATAATCACCTTTCTGCAGTTCTTTAACAAAATAGCTAAATATGCTTAACTTATGGTCAGATGGCTTTCCAAGTCATCCCCATCAGGTGAGGCTACAGTTCTCTATAGGGAATATGGAAACTTAAAAAATATTTAATAAATGCTCAGTGTGGTTGATGAGAAGGAAGAGAAAGTAAGACCAAATTGTACCCTCTATATTTATTCTTTGGGAGATTCCTGAAACACAAATAGAGACTATGTATCTAGGCACATAGAGTAAGATGCATTTAAATATGCAATGATATGAAACAAACAAACAAAGCAAAGTTGGCCAGATGCGGTGGCTCACGCCTGTAATCCTAGCACTTTGGGAGGCCGAGGCAGGTGGATCACTTGAGGCTGGGAGTTGAAGACCGGCCTGGCCAACATGGCAAAACCCTGTCTCTACTAAAAATATGAAAATTAGCTGGCTGTGGTAGTGTGTGCCTGTACTCCTAGCTACTCGAGAGGCTGAGGCATGAGAACTGCTTGAACCTGGGAAGCAGAGGCTGCAATGAGCTGAGATCAAGTCACTGCATTCCAGCCTGGGTGAGAGAATGAGACTCCGTCTCAAAAAAAGAAAAAAAAAAAAAAGCAAAGTTCAAGTTAAAAGGATAATGTTAAATAACTAAGAACAGGATGAATACAGATTTGTTCTTCTTCTTCTTCTTTTTTTTTTTTTTTTGAGACAGAGTCTCACTCTGTTGCCCAAGCTGGAGTGCAGTGGCATGATCTCAGCTCACCGCAACCTCCGCCTCCTAGGTTCAAGCGATTCTCCTGCCTCAGCCTCCCGAGTAGCTGGGACTTAAGGCGCGTGCCACCACACCCAGCTAATTTCTTGTATTTTTAGTAAAGACAGGGTTTCACCATGTTGGCGAGGCCGGTCTCGAACTCCTGACCTCAGTTAATCCACCTGCCTTGACCTCCCAAAGTGCTGGGATTATAGGCGTGAACCACCATGCCTGGCTGATTTGTTCCTTTTTTTTTTTTTTTAAATGTATATGAAGTGTGTAACAGGAAGTAAATTTGTTCTTCAAATACTAGAATACTAGAACAAGAGGTTAAATCTTAACACTTGAAAGGGGGTTTAAGGAATAGGAAAAGATGAACGGCCCTATCAGTGAAAGAGAACTGGGCTGGGGAAAAAGACCAGTTGTATGTTGCAACCTCTAAAAAGCTGAAGGATGTTTCTAAGCCTTAGTAACTGTCTGTAAAAGGAGGTCGGAGTTCTAGCTTTTAGCAGTCTATGATTACTACATAAATCATTTCTAAAAAACTAAATAGGTAGGATTTTAGAATGAGAAAAGGTATGCAAGTATTCTGGGCTCTGAAAAAAAGAGAAAATGTAGGAAAGATGACTAATTGTCCCAATATACCTCTTTATTTCTCTCTCTCTCTCTCCTTTTTTTTTTTTTTTTTGTGATAGAGTCTCGCTCTATTGCCTAAGCTGGAGTGCAGTGGTGTGATTTTGGCTCACTGCAACCTCCACCTCCCGGGTTCAAGAGATTCTCCTGCCTCAGCCTCCCAAGTAGCTGGGATTATAGGCACATGCCATCACGCCCAGCTAATTTTTGTATTTTTAGTAGAGATGGGGTTTCACCATGTTAGCCAGGTTGGTCTCGAACTCCTGACCTCAGGTGATCAGCCCGTCTCAGCCTCCCAAAGTGCTGGGATTACAGGCATGAGCCACTGCGCCCGGCCTCTCTTTCTTTAAGAGACAGGGTCTCACTCCTTTGCCCAGGCTGGAGTGCACTGGTGCTATCATAGTTCATTGCAGCTTTGAACTCCTGGGCTCAAGCCATCTTCCTGCATCAGCCTCCTGAGTAGCTGGGACTACAGATGCATGCCACCACATCTGGCTAACATTTTTATTTTTTGTAGAATCAGGGTCTCGCTATGTTGCCCAGGCTGATCTCAAACTCCTGGTCTCAAGCAATTCTCTCACCTTGGCCTCCAAAGTGTTGGGATTACAGGTGTGAGCCACCATGCCAGGCCCCAATATTTATTTATTTTTGAGACGGAGTGTCGCTCTGTTGCCCAGGCTGGAGTCCAGTGGCACGATCTCAGCTCACTACAACCTCCACCTTCCAGGTTCAAGCCATTCTCCTGCCTCAGCCTCCCAAGTAGCTGGGATTACAGGCGCCCGCCACTACGCGGGGCTATTTTTGTATTTTTAGTAGAGATGAGATTTCATGTTGTTGGCCAGGCTGGTCTCAAACTCCTGACCTCAAGTGATCTGCCTGCCTCGGCCTCCCAAAGTGCTGGGATTACAGGTGTGAGCCAGCATGCAAGGCCATGCCCCGATATTTTTGATATGCCTTCTATTGCATTCTACAAGTGGCTCTAGGCCAGGGGCAGTGGCTCATGCCAGTAATCCCAAAACTTTGGGAAGCTGAGGCAGGAGGATGGCTTGAAGCCAGGAGCTCAGGCCTCTACAAAAATTTATTTTATTTATTTTTCTGAGACAGGGTCTCACTCTGTCACCCAGGCTGAAGTACAGTGGTTTGATCATGGCTAACTGCAGTCTCAACCTCCCGGGTTCAAGCAATCCTCCTGCCTCAGCCTCCTAAGTAGATGAGACTAGAGACTATAGGCATGCACCATCACACCCAGCTAATTTTTAAATTTTTTTGTAGAGACAAGGTTTCACCATGTTGCCAAGGCTGGTCTCAAACTCCTAGGCTCAAGTGATCTGCCCTCCTCGGCCTCCCAAAGTGCTGGGATTACAGGCATGAGCCACCATGCCCAGCCTCTACAATTTTTTTTTTTTTTTTTTTGAGACAGAGTTTTCCTCTGCTGCCCAGGCTGGAGTGCAACAGTGTGATCTTGGCTCACTGCAACCTCTGCCTCTCCAACTCAAGCAATTCTCATGCCTCAGCCTCCTGAGTAGCTGGGATTACAGGCATGTACCACTATGCTCAGCTAATTTTTATATTTTTAGTAGAGATGGGGTTTCACCATGTTGGCCAGGCTGGTCTCGAACTCCTGGCCTCAAGTGATCTCCCTGCCTCGGCCTCCCAAAGTGCTGGGATTACAGGTGTGAGCCACCATGCCCCGCTCCCCCAATTTTTTTTTTTTTTTTTTTAATTAGCTGGGCATAGTGGTGTGCACCTATGGTCCTGGCTACTTGGGAGGCTGAGGTGGGAGGATTGCTTGAGCCAAAGAGGTCGAGGCTGGAGTGAGCTTCGTGCCACTGCAGTCCAGCCTGGGTGAGACTGAGACCCTGTCTCAAAAACAACAATAAGAGTGGAGTGGTCTATTTTCTTTATGGAAGACCAGAACGGTAAAAGAGGAATTGGCAATTCAGCAGTGAATTATATTACTGAGGTAATGGGTCTTAAAAGAAACAAAATAGCAAGAGTGCTTCTAGGGTTAAACTTTCCTAAGAGCAAACATGAGACAAACAAGGTGCCTGTCCTTACTAGCCAAGAATTATCATACTAGAATGCTTTCAGCTCAGTATTCCCATCCACCTGTACTCCTCTGACACTGGAGCACCATAGAAACACTCAGAATTCCCACAGGTAAAGGATCCCTTCCAGCAGCTCTGCCAGGGGATATATGTCTTCAGCCATCTGAGGGAACACTTTGGAATCTCAAGAGATACGTAAGTTTATATAAAATGGGTGTTTATAAGCAACAAACTATTTCCTCTTATCACTAACATGGGGAAATTTCCATATTGGCACATATTTATATGAAAAGCAGAGATGTTTTTCTATGAAAATCACCTTTTAAAAAAAATTTTGTCCTGACTTGTGTATTTTCCTTTGTAGTGATTACATTGCCTTCCTCCTTTTTTTTTTTGGCCCTCATATACAGAGACTATCGAAGAGAGTACCTGGATCTAGTTTATTCCAAAGACAGACAAGCAGTTTGTGCCTCCACTCCAGGATGACTAAATACAACGATTACACGTAAAAAGACAAAACAAGGCCGGGCGCGGCGGTTCACGCTTGTAATCCGAGCACTTTGGGAGGCCGAGGCGGGCGTATTACGAGGTCAGGAGATCGAGACCATCCTGGCTAAGACGGTGAATCCCCGTCTGTACTAAAAATACAAAAAATTAGCCGGACATGGTGGTGGGCGCCTGTAGTTTCAGCTACTCGGGAGGCTGAGGCAGAAGAATGGCGTGAACCCGGGAGGCGGAGCTTGCAGTGAGCTGAGATCGCGCCACTGCACTCCAGCCTGGGCGACAGAGCGAGACTCCATCTCAAAAAAAAAAAAAAAAAAGAAAAAAAGAAAACCTTGCTACACCAAGTTCCTGAGGGCCAAGGAAAGCCATTTAGATCTTTGGGTTTCATTTGCTTCACTTAAGCATCTTTATTTTTGCACTTGAACGTCTGGCAGAGCATTTTGATGATGATGCACAAATACTACGAATAAATGGATGCGTGACTAGCTAAATAGAACACAAGATTTTGAAAGACTTGAGTCAAAAACAGTAGGCAAATCAAAGAAGCAATCCCAAACAGATGCTATCTTTCAGAAATTAACAGATTATTTCACCTGCAACATATTCCCATCCTAGAAAGGGCATTCCTGCATTACAATCATTTATGCTTGGGTAAAGGCAAAACGAACAGATGTCCAAGAACCACCCTCATTACCTGGCCTATGGCAGAAACATGTCTCCTTTCTTGGAGTCTGAGTAGACTTGATCAAAATCACCCACAGGTATAAATTCACATTATAATATCACACACCAAAGCCTCAGTGAATATCTTTATCTTGGACAAACATATGATCCATTCACTTAAAGGTGAAATCACGTGGTTGAACAAAGTATATTGCAATTCTGCTAAACTCATTTAGAAGCTGGCTTAAGGCCGGGTGCGGTGGCTCACGCCTGTAATCCCAGCACTTTGGGAGGCAGAGGCGGGCGGATCACTTGAGGTCAGGAGTTACAGACCAGCCTGGCCAACATGGCGAAACCCGGTCTCTACTAAAAATACAAAAAGTAGCCAGGGCGTGGTGGCGCCTGCCTGTAATTCCAGCTACTCGGGAGGCTGAGGCAGGAGAATCGCTTCAACAGGGGAGGCGGAGGTCGCGGTAAGCCGAGATCGTGCCATTGCACGCCAGCCTGGGCAACAAGAGCGAAACTCTGTCTCAAAAAAAAAAAAAAAAAAAAGAATCTGGCTCAATATAGCTGTCCTCTGATAAAGCCCTGTGGCTCTCCTCCATGCCTTCGAACACTCCTCCTTCCATTTCAGGCCCCAAGGCCTGTTCTGCAACTAATCTGACATCTTTCCATTACTTTGGAAGCCTAGGGCTCCACCACACCCTATCCCAACCAGATTTCTACCCTCCTACCAACAAACGTGCATGAGTTGACATACCAAACCAACTCTTAGGGCCAAACTAATCCTGTTCCCCCCAATTCTCGGAAACTCAAGCGTCCTAACAAATCTTAAGAGTCTGATGAGTCCATTCCTTTCCCTTGGAACGTCTGGCCCTTGCGTTGACCCCTCGGCTTCCATGGTCACAATTAGCTCTGGTTCTCCTGGCCCCTTCCTATCCCTCTCTTCGGGGCCTCTGCCAGAGCTCACGCTGAACCTGTTTCCTCATCTGTAGGACCCTTGGAGGTTGGGAGGAGGCCTATATAACCCCCCCAATCCAACTCCGGATCTAACATTGAAGGGTCCCAGCATTCCCCTAGACCCTCACTCTTTCTCTTGCCCACGCCCCAAACTCCTTCTCCATCTAGGCTACCACCTCGCCCACGCGCCTAGCATCACCCGCCGCGGCCCAAGCTCCCCCAGCCCCTGCTTCCGGGCTTTCCTTGCAGTTCTGCTTCCGGCCCTCGGCCCTTCCCACAGCGGGGCGCCCCCGGCCCGCGCCCGGCCCCCGAGCCGCTCGCTCCCGGGCTCTCACCGCTCGAAGAGCAGCCTCACGAAGAAGATGCCCGCCGCCAGCGGGAACACCGAGAGGATGTGCCGGCCGCGGGGGTAACCGTAGCCGTCGGCCGGCCCCTCCAGATCAGCCCAGCTCACGTTCTCGGGTAGCCAGAAGCGCTCGCTCCACAGCCAGCCCCACAGCAAGCTTAGGGGTCCCTGCGCTGTCGCCATCTTACGCCCACCCCGAAACCACCGCCGCCACAAGCGTCAGCTGCCGCCACAGCCAACGGAACCCGCGGGGAGGCGGCCCCAGGGCGGGGCCCGGCCGGCGGCCACCCCCTTCCGGCCCCTTCTGGTCACTGCCACGGATCCGCCCGCCTCCCTGGCAGGGCCGGGCCTCTTCACCGCCCATCTCTCCTCCCGGCCCATTTCCCTCACTGCAACCCGGGGACCGCCTCCGGGGATCCACGCCCCTTCCCGAGCCTCTGACTCGCCCAGCCCGGCCCTGGGACCACGCCTCGGGCGGCCCTGGGCCCGCCCTCTTTTGCTGCTGGTCTAGGCCACGCTTCTACTCCTCCCTCACTCTTCCATCCAGCCACGGCCACACCCCTTATTTCAGGCCTAGCTCCTTTACGGGGACATTCTCCTTTCTCAGCCTGTTGGAATCGAATCCGTTCCGGCTCCCACCCAGGCGGTACCTCTGTCTCCACTCCCGGAGGCCAGATCGATCTCTCAGGTCAGGGCTTCTCTTGGATGTCAGCTGGTCCTGCCCACTACTGTCCGCCACTAGAGTTCTTTTCGCTCCCAACCTTTTCTTCCCTTCGTGCCCCGTGACCTCAGCCTACTTTCACTGCTTTATCCCTTAAAAATTCGTCACTTTTCCTCAGAAAAAAATGGACTTAACAGTTTACAAAAGGCCGGGCGCGGTGGCTCACGCCTGTAATCCCAGCACTTTCAGAGGCCGAGGCTGGCGGATCACCTGAGGTCAGGAGTTCGAGACCAGCCTGGCCAACATGGCAAAACCCCGTCTCTACTAAAAATACAAAAATTAGCTGGGCCTGGTGGCGCTGTGCCTGTAATCCCAGCTACTCGGAAAGCTGGGACAGGAGAATCGCTTGAACCTGGGAGGCGGAGGTCGCAGTGAGCCGAGATCGCGCCATTGCACTCCAGCCTGGGCGACAGACCAAAGACTCCGTCCCAAAATAAAAATAAAAAAAGTTTACAAAAATCCTTTTATTCTTCTCTTGGGGAAAAGGAAATGGAAGAAAAACAAAGTGAAAAGGGAAGCACTCAAAAAGTATACGTAAAGGCAGGCCGGGTGTGGTGGCTCACGCCTGTAATCCCAGCACGTTGGAAGGCCAAGGCGGAAGAATCACCTGAGGTAAGGAGTTCGAGACCAGGCTGGCCATGGTGAAACCCCGTCCCTACTAAAAATACAAAAATTACCCGGGTGTGGTGGTGCATGCCTGTAATCCTAGCTACTCGGGAGGCTGAGGCAGGAGAATTGCTTGAGGCGGAGATCACAGTGAGCCGAGACCGCGCCATTGCCCTCCAGCCTAGGCAACAGAGCGTCTCAAAACAAAAACAAACAAAAAAAGGCCGGGCGCGGCTCATCTGTAATCCCAACACTTTGGGAGGCCGAGGCGGGCGGATCATGAGGTCAGGAGATCGAGACCATCCTGGCTAACACGGTGAAACCCCATATCTATTAAAATACAAAAAATTAGCCAGGCATGGTGGCGGGCGCCTGTAGTCTCAGCTACTTGGGAGGCTCAGGCAGGAGAATGGCGTGAACCCGGGAGGCGGAGCTTGCAGTGAGCCCAGATTGCACCACTACACTCCAGCCTGGGCGACAAAGTGAGACTCGTCTCAAAAAAAAAAAAAAAAAAAAAAAAAAGTATATCTAAAGGACCTAAAGGCAAAACAAAATAAATAGCCAATGTTTAATGAGGTTTCCTGTGTGCCAGGCACTGCATGGAACATTTTACACAGGTTATTTCACTCCTTCACCCTATAAAGTTGATCTTGTTATCCCCACTGGGTAAGTAAACTGAGGTCCAGTGAGGCCAAACAACTTGCCCAAAGTTATGTAGGTAAGAAGTGGTAGCTAGTGTTAAGTCAAGTTTAATCTAAAGCTGCCTCCTTACATATTTAAGTTCGGCCTGAAGGTTTTCTGTACATTGTGAACTGTAACAAGTGGAGGTGTAAATCGAACGTAGACCACACCGGTGCCAATCACTGAATTTTGGCCAATCAAATGTAGCCAACTGTTCCAACCAAGTTCAAATGAGACAAACGCTGATCTGTAACCAATCTGGTTGTTTCTGTACCTCACTTTCATTTTGCTGTCCGTAAATCTTCCACCACGTGAATATGCTGGGTCTCTGTGGATATGCTGGGTCTCTCTGAATGTGCTGTGATTCAGGGGCTGCCCAATTTGAGAATCATACATTGCTCAAACTCCTTTAGGCTGGGCACGGTGGCTCACGCCTGTAATCCTAACACTTTGGGAGGCCGAGGCAGGCGGATCACAGGTCAGGAGATCGAGACCATCCTGGCTAACATGGTGAAACTCCATCTCTACTAAAAATACAAAAATTAGCTGGGCGTGGTGGTGCGTGTCTGTAGTCCCAGTTACTTGGGAAGCTGAGGCAAGAGAATCGCTTGAACCCAGGAGGCGGAGGTTGCAGTGAGCCGAGATAGCGCCACTGCACTCTATCCTGGACAATGCAGTGAGACTTCGTCTTGGAAAGAAAAAACAAAACAAACAAACAAACAAAAAACTCCTTTAAATTTGGCTGTTTTGTTTGTTTGCATGTTTTTTTGTGAGAAGGAGTCTCACACCCAGGCTGGAGCGCAGTGGTGCCATTTCTGCTCACTGCAACCTCCACCTCTGGGTTCAAGAGATCCTCCCTTCTCAGCCTCCCGAGTAGCTGGGACTACAGACATGTACCACCACACCCGACTAATTTTTGTATTTTTTGATAGAGCCTGGGGTTTCACCATGTTGGCCAGGCTGGTCTCGAACTCCTGACTTCAAGTGATCCGCCTGTCTCAGTCTCCCTGTTGGGAATGAAGTTTTTGGTGTTGCAAAAAGAAAACAACAACAAAAAAAAACACGGGAACAAATGATCTCTCAGCAAGGAGAGCTTTACTTTCTGCAGAAAGGGTGCTGCTACTCAAAAGCTGTCTAGCCATGAGAGCACACCGAACAAAGGAGACAGAGTTATTTATAATCTGAGGCGTCTACCCTACTGCTGTGTCCGTTTTCCATTGGCTGGAATAGGACCTCACATTTTACACTTTACCTGATTGGCTGTTAGTTTAAAACTTTTAAAATTGGTTAAGGGGAACAGAACAAAGAAAGAAAAGGAAGTTGCCCAGGGATCATTAAGGAAGCATCACCAAATAAGGAATGGCATGCACTGTGGACTGGGGCTTGTCTAGTTCTGTCCAGGCACGCAGGAGCAATCTAGGACAGCTGATTTGGAATATATATATATATATATATATATATATATATATATATATATACACACACACACACACACACACACATACACACACACACACATAGTGGATAGCAATCTTATAGTAAGAAATTGTGACTTTTTATAATCTTTGAAGAACTTTCCGATTTGTCACACTCCCAAAGTGCTGGGACTACAGGCGTGAGGCCACTCCGCCCAGCCTAAAGTTTTTTTTTTTTTTTTGAAACGGAGTCTCGGTCTGTAGCCCAGGCTGGAGTGCACTGGTGGGATCTCGGCTCACTTCAGCCTCCGTCTCCTGGGTTCAAGCTGTTCTCTCTCCTCAGCCTCCCGAGTAGCTAGGATTACAGGCAGGCTCCACCATGCCCTGCTAATTTTTGTATTTTTAGTAGAGATAGTGTTTCGCTATGTTGGCCATGGAACTCCTGACCCAAGTGATCCACCCGCCTGGGCCTCGCAAATGGCTGGGATTACAGGCTTGAGCCACCACACCCGGCCGAATTTTTTTTTTTTTTTTTTTTTTTTTTTGAGACGGAGTCTAGCTCTGTCGCCCAGGCTGGAGAGCAGTGGCGCGATCTCGGCTCACTGCAAGCTCCGCCTCCCAGGTTCATGCCATTCTCCTGCCTCAGCCTCCCTAGTAGCTGGGACTACAGGCGCCCACCACCACACCTGGCTAATTTTTTTGTATTTTTAGTAGAGACAGGGTTTCACTGTATTAGCCAGGATGGTCTCAATCTCCTGACTTTGTAATCCGCCCACCTTGGCCTCCCAAAGTGCTGGGATTACAGGCATGAGCCACTGCGCCCGGCCTAATTTTTGTATTTTTATGAGACGAGGTTTAACCATGTTGGCCAGGCTGGTCTTAAACTCCTGACCTCAGGTGATCCGCCCGCCTTGGCCTCCCAAAGTGCTGGGATTACAGGTGTGAGCCACCGAGCCCAGCTGGTTAGCTTCATTTTAGTTCAGTGCCTCTCAAACTTTAGCATCAGCTCAGATATCAGCTTGTCCCATCTCGCACAAAGAGAGTTTCTTTAAGTTCCTGGACCCCATCCAGAGAGATTCTGCTTTCATGAGTTTGGGGGTAGGATCTATGAATTTGCATTTCCCATTTCTAACAAACTCATAGGTGATGCCACTGCTGCTGTTCTGTGAACCACTGCCTGAAGCCACTTCCATCCAAACCCAGGAATAGCTTCATGGTAACTACACTATATTAAGATACAGTTTTAAAGGGCTGGGCACGGTGGCTCGCGCCTGTAATCCCAGCACTTTGGGAGGCTGAGGCAGGCGGATCACCTGAGGTCAGGAGTTCAAGACCAGCCTGGCCAACATGGCAAAAATCCACCTGTACAAAAATATAAAAATTAGCTGGGCATGGTGGCAGGTGCCTGTAGTTCCAGCTACTCGGGAGGCTAAGGCAGGAGAATCGCTTGAACCCGGGAGACGGAGGTTGCAGTGACCCGAGATTGTGCCACTGCAGTCCAGCCTGGGCAACAAATGGAGACTCCATCTCAAAAAAAAAAAAAAAAAAAAAAAAGATGTATTTTAAAAGGAAGTAATAAACCCAGCCCCATGGGATTTTCAATCAGCATCTCAAGGAACAGAGGACATACTAACTTAGCATACAGGAACCACCAGTACACAATGATCTTGGTCTGAGACCCTATTCATGATTTTTTTTTTTTTTTTTTTTGAGATGGAGTCTTGCTCTGTCACCCAGGCTGGAGTGCAGTGGCGCCATCTCAGCTCACTGCAACCTCCGCCTCCCGGGTTCAAGCAATTCTCCTGCCTCAGCCTCCCAAGTAGCTGGGATTACAGGTGCACGCCACTACATCTGGCTAATTTTTGTATTTTTAGTAGAGACGGGGTTTCGCCGTGTTGGCCAGGCTGGTCTCCAACTCCTGACCTCAGGTGATCTGCCCACCTTGGCCTCCCAAAGTGCTGGGATTACAGGCATGAGCTACTGCGCCTGGCCCCTGTTCATGATTCTATCCCCAGAAAAATGAGCATGTACCAATTCCCAGTCTCTTGGCTGTTGGGAAACATTGCTAATGAAATATGTAATGCAAAGCAAATTTACTTTCACCTTGCCCAAGAGTGATCCAGCAAGTCACTGGAACCAAGCTGGCCTTGTAGCAGTCATGAGCAGAGCCTCCTTAACCATCATAAGTCCCAAGCTGGCCCCTTTTTCTGCTTTACAGGAAAGCTCTCATCACCCTATAGTCACCAGTGATATACCAGGTCCAAACAAGGTAGCCTTCATTTAGAGAGCTAAAAGAACAAATGATTAATGCTTTTTCTGTTTGGCTGCTTTTGTTTTCTAAGAATGTTCGGTGTTATCTGGTCATTCTTTTGGCTAGGACATCCTTTCTTTATATTGACTCTGGAGCTATTCCTTGTTCCTACTCTGTGTACCCATGATATGTCTATATCTTAGCCCTTGAAAGGCATAGAAAAGAGGTTTTTTTTGTTTTGTTTTGTTTTGTTTTGTTTTTAGATGGAGTCTCACTCTGTTGCCTAGGCTGGAGTGCAGTGGTGCAATCTCGGCTCACTGCAGCCTCCACATCCTGGGTTCAAGTGATTCTCCTGCCTCAGCCTCCTGAGTAGCTGGGACTATAGGCATGTACCACCATGCCCAGCTAATTTTTGTATTTTTAGTAGAGATGGGGTTTCACCATGCTGGCCAGGCTGGTCTTGAACTCCTGAGCTTGTGATCCACCTACCTCAGCCTCCCAAAGTGCTGGGATTACAGGCGTGAGCCACCGCACCCAGTCAAAAAGAGTTCTTCTGAGGGTAATCTCAGTCCCCAAGTGGTGGCCCACTCAACTGATATCCACAGGTACTTAAACTTTTTTGTATAAAGTCAGTGCATAATGTGAGTATCATGTGGATGGATTATAGTAAAACACAAGTCACAGAAGTTCAAGCCAGGATTGGATATTTTATATCAATGGGAGCTTTTGGATTAATGTGAATATGGATTTTTTTTTTTTTTTTTTTTTTTTTTTTTTTTGAGATGGAGTTTTGCTCTTGTTGCCCAGGCTGGAGTGCAATGGCACAATCTTGGCTCACCGCAACCTTTGCCTTCCAGGTTCAAGCGATTCTCCTGCCTCAGCCTCTCTAGTACCTGGGATTACAGGCACCTGCCACCATGCCCGGCTAATTTTGTATTTTTAGTAGAGACGCGGTTTCTCCATGTTGGTCACGCTGGTCTGGAACTCCCGACCTCAGGTTATCCTCCCGCCTCTGCCTCCCAAAGTGCTGGAATTACAGGCATGAGCCACCGCACCCGGCTTTTTATTTTTTTGAGACGGAGTTTCGCCGTTGTTGCGCAGGCTGGAGTGCTATGGTGTGATGTCCGCTCACTGCAACCTCTGCCTCCCGGGTTCAAGCGATTCTCCTGCCTTACCCTCCTGAGTAGCTTGGATTACAGGCATGTGCCACCACGCCCGGCTAATTTTGTATTTTTAGTAGAGATGGGTTTTCTCCATGTTGGCCAGGCTGGTCTCCAACTCCTGACCTCAGGTGATCCGCCCGCCTCGGCCTCCCAAAGTGCTGGGATTACAGGCATGAGCCACTGCGCCCGGTCTGAACATGGATCTTTAAATGACTCAGTGGGGGCAAGAGCAGAAAGTAGTATCCTACCAACCACTCAGAAAACCAGGCAAGACTCTAGAAAACACAGGGATCCTGGAAAATGTAACAGATGACTCAAAAAGCATGCCTTAACTCTCCAAGGAAATCCACATTTCAACCCTACCAATTAAAAAGAAAGCCTGAACAATTGGGACAGTTGCCTCTACAGGCAAGGATATCAATCAATCAAAAATGCATCTGCCCACTTGGTGTGAACATTGATTTTTTTTTTTTTGAGACAAAGTCTAGCTCTGTTGCCCAGGCTGGAGTGCGGTGGCGCGATCTTGTCTCACTGCAAGCTCCGCCTCCCGGGTTCACGCCATTCTCCTGCCTCAGCCTCCCAGGTAGCTGGGATTACAGGCGCCCGCCACCACGCCCGGCTAATTTTTTGTATTTTTAGTAGAGATGGGGTTTCACCGTGTAAGCCAGGATGGTCTTGATCTCCTGACCTCGTGATCCGCCCGCCTCGGCCTCCCAAAGTGCTGGGATTACAGGCGTGAGCCACTGCACCCGGCCAAACATTGATCTTAAAACAGCAACAACAACAACAAAAAAAAAAAAAAAAGAAAGAAAGAAAAAAAAAGAAAAAAGCGCCAGGCACGGTGGCTTACGCCTTACGTAATCCCAGCACTTTAGAAAGCCGAGGTGGGTGGTTCACGAGGTCAGGAGTTTGAGACCAGCCTGGCCAACATGGTGAAACCCTGAGTCTACTGAAAATACAAAAATTAGCCGGGCGTGGTGGCAGGCTCCTGTAATCCCAGCTACTCAGGAGGTCTGAGGCAGGAGAATCACTTGAACCGGGGAGGCGGAGGTTGAAGTGAGCCGAGATGGTGCCACTGTACTGTAGCCTGGGCGACAGAGCAAGACTCGGTCTACAAAAAAAAAAAAAAAGCATCTGCCTAAAGTGAAAAACAAGTCCATTTTCAGCAGAGACATTTGGAAATCCATTCAGCATGCTAGGCATAATTGTAAGGTGAATTATTCAATATTGAGTGTTATAAACAATAAAAACCACCACTAGATTTCGAATTGGTAAAATACCTCATTTTGAATGCACACATTAATTCTCTTGCCAAGTTGCCTGCAATTTTCCAGAAAAATTTGTCTTCCTTCAGGGAGGATTGAAATCCAAGATCAGCCCAACACTACCATCTAGTGGTGAGATGTATTGATAATGCTTCTATTCAACTAAAACTTAAAAAAGTGGTACCATTTTTTTCTTCCCAAACTGCAAAAGTAGATCCTGAGAGACAGTAATAACGTAAGAAAATAATGGAAGAGAAACATTGAAAAGTTCGAATTTTAATTAAAATCTTTATTGAATAAAAATGTTTCAGACTAAGACTAAGAAAGCAGAATGTTTTACATCTCTAAAAAATATTAAAGCTAAATCTCTATAAATGCAGTACAAAGAAAAGCCTACAGCTTAAGACACCTCTCCCTCCCATCCATACAATTTGGAATATCAACTGTGTACAACAAATGTACTCAAGTTTATAATGTCCCCAAACCTTAAGACTAGAAAATCATCCCAAGAAAAAGGCCTATAGTTGGTTTAATTTCACCCTGGGAATACTGTCTGTGATAAAAATCAATATATTTCAGAGCTAGTAAGTATTTAAAAATTAGTGTCTCAAAAAGGGGACATCATAAGGGAAATACAGGGTTTAGAGGTCTGAGCTCAAGTGGTGTAAGACAGTTCTTTCTTTTTCCTCCTTTAAACTCTTCACTTTGCTCTAACACGGAAGATGGGGGACAGTGATCCCGAAGGTATTACTAAAATATTGCAGCTTTCAGTAAATTATGAGAAGCACAGATATCACCAGAAAAGAAAGCAATCATTTGGAGTACAGTAAATTCACTGGCAGACACAAAAGCTTATTTGGGAGACAGCAGATCTCTCCAAGCACCGAAGAGTGTAGGTTGGTTTTTCAATTGCCTCAAAAAGTGCTCCGTTGTATTATACCTCAGGACGTCGAGTTCAGGATGTAGTTTAGAGAGCAGGACATAAAGTAGTAAATTCCTCATATATATCACAGCAAGAGAATTAACCTAAAAAATTTAAAGACTAAATAATCTCTTAACAGGTAAATACTAAAAAATTAAATTGGTATTCATTTAAAAATATACAAACTGTGCCCTTTATACTAAAGTGCATTCAGTCGTAATGTTTAAGCCCCTAAATTCCTTCTGTATGTTCTCTAATTCCAAAATAGTGTGTAACAATATACTACTAATCATCTATCTACCTTAATATTGCCTTTTGGGAATACAGTAGAATCTGGGCTATTATCAGGTGGAATATTTCCCCAGTTACAAGCCTTACAGCACTCATGCATATCATCACTGCTAAAATGAAGAATTTAAGTAAAGTTATCTCTAGCATTTAGAATGTGTTTTTTTGTTTTGTTTTTGATTTTAAGAAGGAATTCTTTTCCAAAGTTACTTCCAAGTAAATTACATTTCATGCTGGGATACCTGCTTATGTGCATCACACTTTGACAAAGGGCAGTGGCTCGCTA
Source organism: Pan paniscus (assembly GCF_029289425.2). Lineage (NCBI taxonomy): Eukaryota > Metazoa > Chordata > Mammalia > Primates > Hominidae > Pan > Pan paniscus. The sequence continues at coordinate 44,012,810 of NC_073259.2, read as the reverse complement.
ACACTAACATGAATTTAAGGCCCAGCATCATTGCAATTTGTCACTCTTCATCCTCATCCTCATCATAATACCGATTTCTCTTTATCTGTTCTTCCACAGAGAGCTCTTTGACCACTTCTCCCTCCCAGAGTTCCACATCCTGGGATTTCTGATTCTGAGTAGTGAATTCTTCAGCAAAGGTGTTGTCTACAAAACTCGACCAATTCGGAGACTTGGGTTCTTGTGGAGATTGTTGTTTGAGGAAGCTGTTATCATCTTCATCGGAGTCTGCACCATTTTCTACAAGATTCTCATTCTCCATCTCCAAACTATGACCTTCCTTACTTCTCTTCCCTGTCTCTCCTTTAGATTCTTTGTTTTGCCAGGTTGTTTTTCCCACATTCCCATTCTTCTTAGAAGCCTTGGCATTTTCCACTTGTTTCCTTTCTGCAACTCTTCCACCCACAGACTCTTCACTCTGCTCTGACATGCTCCAGCCTTTCCTGATAGGTGGGGACACAGTTTTTGGGCTCTTGACAGAGGTGCTTTGAAATGAAGCTGCTACAGTGAATGGGCGGCTTCTTTCCTTCAGTGAAGAAGATCGTCTTAGCTTCTTCAGATCTAGATCGACATCCTCAGGAACTTCGGGCTTGCTGATTTCGTCTTCAGGAGGCCATTTGGGCTTTGACACTTTGATCCCTTCCTCCAAGGCACTTCCTGAACTTCCAAGTTCAGTGGGGGGTGGCCAGGCGATCCTCAGCTTCTTGGTTTCAGCTGGCTTGTCTTCCTTCTCCTGCTGAGAGGAGGCCTTGGCTTCCATACTTGCAGCCAGGACACCCACCTTAGCAATAGGGGCATCTTCTACCCCTGGGCTGTGAGGGGTCTCCCTTGCATTTGCAAGCTGGGCTGGTCTCTCCAAAATCTCTTCGTTTTCATTTTTGCTTGCCCATAGATCCTTGTGTGGTCTGTGCCCAAAGCCTTCATCATAGTTGCCCTTAGATTTAAAGAGTTGATTGAAGTGAGGCTTACAATAGATTCTTCCATGTAAAGATGCATATGTTCCTAGACTGTCATTAAAAGAAAAAAAGCATAAAGTTAGCAAATCTTCACACTCTCACTTATACCAGGAGGCTAAAATCTGGCAATTCCAGTATTTTCAGAAGATGCCAAGTAAGAAAAAGATCTTTAAAAGCCCTTCAGTGACCAGGAATTCCTTACCCCCATTTTAGCACATTTGTTTTCTTATCATAACACAAAGCACGGGTTGGGTGCGGTGGCTCATGCCTGTAATCCCAGCGCTTTGGGAGGCCAGGGTGAGAGGATCGCTTGAGCCCAGGAGTTTGAGACCAGCCCGGCCAACATAGTGAGAATTCATCTCGACAAAAAATTTAAAAATTAGCTGGGTGTGGTGGCACATGCCTGTAGTCTCAGCTACTTGGGAAGCTGAAGTGGGAGAATCACTTGAACCCGGGAGGCAGAGGTTGGTTGCAGTGAGCTGAGATTGTGCCACTGTGATAGAGTGAGACTGTCTTAAAAAAAAAAAAAAAGAAAAAAAAACAACAGTAATAGAAACTTTAAATCATTCTGAGCCTTGAGAGGAATGTGGCTATGCAACCTGGGTCACACAGCATGTAGCTGCAACTCTTTCTTTTCACTATAAATTATGAAGACCAAAGGGCACCAGAGATAAGACCCCCTCAGATCACTATCCCTTCTTGGCGAGTGATAATCTTCCTTGGAATGTACCAATCTGTACCCAATCAAATCACTGTGGTATATGCACTGGTCTTATATGAAAAATGTCATAATCTTTGCTAAAATTTCTGTGTAAGTGAAACTTTTAACTTTCTCCACTTTGGAATGCTGACCCCATTCATTTGGAGTCAGTGTTTCTGGGTAGTCATCATCAAGCTTTTGTGCTTGAATTAACTCTATTCTTAACGGTATATAAAAACATATATATATATATATATTTTTTTCTTTTTCTTTTCTTTTTTTGAGAGAATCTCGCTCTGTCGCCCAGGCTGGAGTGCAGTTGCACAATCTCGGCTCACTGCAACCTCTGCCTCCCAAGTTCAAGCAATTCTCCTGCCTCAGCCTCCTGAGTAGCTGGGATTACAGGAGTGCGCCACCACGCCTGGCTAATTTTTGTATTGTTTTGTTTTGTTTTGTTTTGTTAGAGTCTCGCTCTGTCTCCAGGCTGGAGTGCAGTGGCATGATCTCAGCTCACTGCAATCTCTGCCTCCTGGGTTCAAGCGATTCTCCTGCCTCAGCCTCCCGAGTAGCTGGGACTACAGGTGTGTGCCACCATGCATGGCAAATTTTTGTATTTTTAGTAGAGACGGGGTTTCATCATGTTGGCCAGGATAGTCTCGATCTCTTGACCTCGTGATCTGCCCGCCTTGGCCTCCCAAAGGGCTGGGATTACAGGCATAAGCCACCACGCCCAGCCATTTTCGTTTTTTTTTTGAGACAGAGTCTCGCTCTGTCACCCAGGCTGGAGTGCAGTGACACGATCTCAGCTCACTGCAAGCTCCGCCTCCCAGGTTCACGCCATTCTCCTGCCTCAGCCTCCCGAGTAGCTGGGACTACAGGTACTCGCCACCACACCTGACTAATATTTTATATTTTTAGTAGAGATGGGGTTTCACCTTGTTAGCCAGGATGGTCTCAATCTCCTGACCTCGTGATCTGCCCACCTCGGCCTCCCAAAGTGCTGGGATTACAGGCATGAGCGACTGCACCCGGCCATTTTTTGTTTTTTGCTTTTCTTTGAGTCGAGGTCTTGCTCTGTCACCCAGGCTGGAGTGCAATGGTATGATCATAGCTCACTGCAGCCTTGACCTCCAGGGCTCAAGTGATCCTCCAGCCTCAGTCTCAGCCTCCCCAAATTTTTCATAGAGATGGGATCTCCGGCCAGGTGCAGTCCCAGCACTTTGGGAGGCCAAGGTGGGCAGATCACTTGAGGTCAGCAGTTTGAGACCAGCCTGACCAACATGGTGAAACCCCATCTCTACTAAGAAATACAAAAATTGGCCAGGCATGGTTGCTCACACCTGTAATCCCAGCACTTTGGGAGGCCGAGGAGGGCAGACTGACTGAGGTCAGGAGTTCAAGACCAGCGTGGCTAACATGGTGAAACCTCATCTCTATGAAAAATACAAAAATTAGCCAGGCATGTTGCACACGCCTGTAGTCCCAACCACTCGGGAGGCTGAGGCAGGAGAATCGCTTGAACCTGGGAGGTGGAGACTGCAGTGAGCTGACATCATGCCACTGCACTCCAGCCTGGGCGACAGAGCAAGACTCCATCTCCGGAAAAAAAAAAAAAAAAAAGAAAGAAATTAGCTGGGCGTGGTGGTGCCCGCCTGTAATACCAGCTACTCAGGAGACTGAGGCATGAGAATCGCTTGAACCTGGGAGACAAAGGTTGCAGTGAGCCAGGATCACACCACTGCACTCCAGCCTGGGCAACAGAGTGAGACTCCATCTCAAAAAGAAAAACCAGATGGGGTCTCTCTATGTTACCCAGGCTAGTCTTGAACTCCTCGCCTCAAGTGATCTTCCTACCTGGGCACTCCCAAAATGCTAGGATTACAGGTGTGATCCTTATATCCACACCTAGATATAAGCTTGATTAATAGAAGAATGGTGACAGGAGGTAGTTTTTCCCTAATGTCAGTCCTAGACAAGCCTTTAGGAGATTTGGTGTCTCTTGCAGGATGATAAGTTTTATCTTTTTAAAGTTTTTTCCCTTAAGTTACGAACCATTCTGAAGAGTGACAAATGTTAAAGGCGGTATAAAACGGCAGCACTTCCACAAAAGAAATAAGGTGCTTTAAGCCAGGTACAGTGGCTCACACCTATAATCTCAGCACTTTGGGAGGCCGAGGTGGGTGGATCACGAGGTCAGGAGATCAAGACAATCCTGGCTAACACAGTGAAACCCCGTCTCTACTAAAAATACAAAAAATTAGCTGGGTGTGGTGGCGGGCGCCTGTAGTCCCAGCTACTTGGGAGGCTGAGGCAGGAGAATCGCTTGAACCCAGGAGGTAGAGGTTGCAGTGAGCTGAGATCACACCACTGCACTCCACCCTGGGCAACAGAGTGAGACTCTGTCTCCAAAAAAAAAAAAAAAAAAAAAAAAGGTGCTTTGGAGAAAAAAATTAACACAGTGGGCAGCAGAAGAACTAATGAGTGGAAGTGACTGAGGTACACTTTGGCTGCATGTTTGGAGAAGCTGTCTAGCTAGAGCTATCTAATAGCTAGAAATGTCACGCAGATGCCAAAACATCTTTCAAGAGTATTTTAGGAAGGATTGCTCAGGAAGGAAAGCTGGAGAAAGTGACATCTTGGTTACTTCCTTCTGTAAGACTCTATGATTAAAATGAGTTAATTTGGAATGTTTCCCCGATTTGTCACATTTATATTTGCACTTTGAGTTACTTGGAAGAAGTGATATGTAACAACTATTTTCTCAGAAATAAAGTGAGGCAACATAGAGAAAAAGACATGCTCTCCAGGGGCTATTATTATTGCCATTATTATCATTTATACAGTGGTTAAGACAAGTAAGGGCTTAAACAAGTAACCTCTTGAGATTTCTTAACTTTGTGATTCTGTGATACCAAGGGAAAACATTCTATTAAATTAGGTCACAGGGGGGTTTACCTGCAACTCATATTATTTAAGCTTCGGTCCTAACATGTAAATTAACATATCAATATACCAAGAAGTTCCAAACACCATCATTATTTGGTATGAAAGACTTGTCACTAAATGATGCTTTTTACTTTATTCAAGAGCCTTCAACAGAATATCATTAGCACAGTAGCTTTAAGCACCAGTGCTCTAAAAGCCAAAGACTCCCTCTAGAGTTCCAGTTACAGACAGATGGCTTGTTTTGGGCTGACTTACCTGAGTTTGTTGTTGCAATAGGAGCAACGGAAGCAGCTGATGTGAAACACCTGCTGGTTGGCCAAGAGACGCTCCATTGGATAGACTGTCTTCTGACATTCCACGCAGGTCTCTCTTGCAGGTGCCTGAAACTTCTAGGAAAAACAAAAAGACAACTTTAGCATGGGCAGCGATGAGTTAGCACTGTCTTGAGATGGACCCTAGAATTTACTTTGTCTAAGGGCTCCCTTAGCTGGTCAGTCAATTCTCATGGAGCACTAAACCTGCTACAATTCTATCAGCTGACTCTTTAAAGCCAAGAGGCTCTCTTGATATTCCCTTCCCAAACTGTCTGGCTGCTCTAAATGTAGCAGCCACCAAGGATAGGTGGAGCTACGTCTGGATTACAAAGAATGGCTTAGACAAGTCACGACCCACATAAAAAATGTTAGGAGCAGGGGATGGGGGAAGGGGTGGGGGGAGGCGCAGGGATTAGGAGAAAATGTTATCACACACAGAAGAAAGAAGTTTGATTCAAGTGCCAAGTAAACACAAGACAGATTCTAAAGGGGATAAATTTCAAGGAGAGGAAGAGCATTTGGCTTTGGGAATTAGGAAAGACATTTCAGTAAAGCCCCTTTTATTCTCCTCTGCTTATAATCTTGATTTGTTCAATCAACTAGACATACTATTTTTAAACAAGTCAAAACTGACACACAAGTGGAACAATTTATAAGAGACACAAACTATTTTATTAGGACACCAGAGGGAAGCATAGCCCATTAAAGCTATAGGTTCTATAATATTTCTAAAAACCAATGGAGAGAAAAACTAATGCAATGGGAAACACACTGGTTAATGTATTAATGACTGGGAATTCATGAACTGTTTGTAAAGTTGGAACAAACATGGGCACAGTGGTTCTACCTGATAAACTCAATCCTAAAGAATATAAAACAGTTGGTATTCTAGCACTGGTAAAAGCCAGAACTCCAAAAATATTATAAGCTTTTACATGATAAGAAATAGTTACATGGGCCAGGTGCGGTGGCTCACGCTTGTAATCCCAGCACTTTAGGAGGCCGAGGTGGGCAGATCATGAGGTCAGGAGTTCGAGACCAGCCTGGCCAACATGGTGAAACCCCGTCTCCAGTAAAAATACAAAAATTAGGCAGGCGTGGTGGTACACTCGTGTAATCCTAGTTACTCGGGAGGCTGAGGCAGGAGAATGGCGTGAACCCGGGAGGCGGAGCTTGTAGTGAGCCGAGATGGCCCCACTGCACTCCAGCCTGGGCGACAGAGTGAGACTCCATCTCAAAAAATAAAGAAAAGAAATAGTTACATGGCTACTAAGGGGTGGGGAGTAGATGGGAATGCAAAGTCCCTAGGTGTATGGGAGTTAACCCTTGACTTGCCCAACACAAACACCTCAACCAGTAGATGCAGGAGACAGCTTAGGTGGCCAGGAAGCTCCATCAGCAATTAGGAGGTGCTTTTGCTGCCATGATCAGCCTGGGCTCTCACCAGAAAACACATGATGGTAAGTAATGCAAATTAATCCCAAGGCCCAGGACCTGGATAGTTAAGCCTGAAATGAACCAGGTTATGGGCAAGATAGAATTTTGAGTAAAAAAAACCCAAAATAGGCTGGGTGTAGTGTCTCACGCCCATAATCCCACACTTTGGGAGGTTGAGGTGGGCAGATCACGAGGTCAGGAGTTCAAGACCAGCCTGGCCAACATAGTGAAACCCCATCTCTACTAAAAATACAAAAATTAGCCGGGCATGGTGGCGTGTGCCTATAGTCCCAGCTACTCGGGAGGCTGAGGCACAAGAATCGCTTGAACCTGGGAGGCAGAGGTTGCAGTGAGCCGAGATTGAGCCACTGCACTCCAGCTTGGGCAACAGAGTGAGACTTGGTCTCAAAAAAAAAAAAAAAAACCCCAAAACAGGCCCATAAAAAATTCAGACTGTTGGTTCACTTGCCACATGATTCACTAGGAGGTAAAGCAAAAAATAAAAATGGTTTTCCAAGTAGATTTGGGCAGGAAGTGAGAGCAGAAAATGTGCATAAAATGAAAATAAAGAAATCTATAAAAGGAAGTTTAATAAAATTAGTGGTAAACTCCCAAGTAGTGCCCAAGGGATTTAAGAAGGAAGGAACAAAGCTGAGTGGAAATGGCTAGTTACCAGGACTCTGCTTCATTCTAGGGGCAATGTCCTAAAAAGAAACATCTAAAGAATCAAAAGACCACAGGTTACAACCTAGTTTACCAAGCATAAGGGAGGTATTTAAATATAACCAAATGTTATTGTAATGAATGTTGTTGCAAGTAATTAACACATTATCGTATTTGGAGCTCAGAATTCTTTTTTTCTTATATGGACACTGCTAAATGGAGATATCTTTGCAGAGTTTTAATTAAGTTTTCTCTAAAAGGACTAGGTCTTTGTCTAGGTAGGAGATACACTGGCCAGGTGCGATGGCCCAGGCCTGTAATCCCAGCACTTTGGGAGGCCAAGGCAGGTGGATCACTTGAGGTCGAAGTTCCAGAGCAGCCTGGCCAACATGGTGAAACCCTGTCTCTACAAAAAATGCAAACATTAGCTGGGCGTGGTGGCGGGCGCCTGTAATTCCAGCTACCAGAGAGGCTGAGGCACAAGAATCACTTGAACCCAGGAAGCAGAAGTTGCTGTGAGCTGAGATCTCATCACTGCCCTCCAGCCTTGGAGACAGGGCAAGACTCTGTCTCAAAAACAACAACAACAAAAGGAGAGATATTAAAAAGCAGAACAAATTTTTGGTGTAATAGTATAATGGATGCTACTGGAGAGAGCCTATACAAATCACAATTCACATAATGTAAAAGTAGGACAAATGTATTTATTAGATTAAAAATCATTTTCAGTTGCAGAAAGGGAATTCTGCATTTTTTGTTTTTTGTTTTGTTTTGTTTTTTGAGACAGAGTCTCACTCTGTCACCCAGACTGGAGTGCAGTGGCGCGATCTCAGCTCACTGCAAGCTCCACCTTCCGGTTTCAAGCGATTCTCCTGCCTCAGCCTCCTGAGTAGCTGGGATTACAGGCGTGCACCACCACACCCGGCTAATTTTTGTATTTTTAGTAGAGATGGGGTTTCACCATGTTGGTCAGGCTGGTTTCTAACTCCTAACCTTGTGATCTGCCCACCTCGGCCTCCCAAAGTGCTGGGATTACAGGCGTGAGCCACTGCGCCTGGCCCGGAATTCTGTATTTTTTAACACTTGAAATAGATGTAGGAGAGTAAGTGCTCATTCTGGTCAGTAAAGACACAGCAGGAGACAGAAACTTCACATGGGATAAGAGGAGATGGATACTGTTCTGCTAAAGGGGAACTGAAGGACGCAGAGCACGCCTCCATCACAAACACACGGAGGGGAGGCACACACTGTGGGAGGGGGAAGCAGCCCAGGGAACAGAAGGAAAGGAGAACCTGTGAGAAAGCTGAAAGTTGAGCTCACATTAGGAGGAAAGTGGAAGGCAGGAGCAGAAATTAGGTACCAGGAGCAGGAGGCAGAAGCTGGAAGAGACAAACAGGAACCTTCAATGAATACACAGCATTTGGCGTGCCCTGGAGAGCTTTACTGCAGCTGAGCTGAAACTCAGAGACTCAGATCCAAGAATAAGACCACATTTTTCTTTTTTTCCTTTTTAAGTAACTCTGCTAATCATGGCAAAATCAGCCTCACTCGTATCTACCTGAGGCTGGAACATATCCCAGCTCAGGAGAGCGAGCTTTTATGAGCCTTCACCCACACAAGGAGTGTCTCATTAACAATTCTTTAGTGTCTTACTACCTCCCACACCTGACCCACATCGGCTCTCTCTGTAATAGAGCCTTCACCCATATGGAGCAAAAAGTCTGTCTTCCTCCTTAACATCAAGTTAATAGATTGCTAGCTCACATAATTGACTAACCTTGAGCTTCTAACTAGCCAGACCTATCAGAGTCCCATTATTCCTATTCATTTCTCACATCAACCCTTTTCAATATTATTTAAGGTTTACGCAGCAGCAGCTGCCTAAGGGCCCCTTCTAGTTTCATAAAGACAAGAGGGTCCCGACATGGTAAAATGCCAACTCACAGCGGCTGCGGCTGTGCCTCCCCTTTATTTTCTATGTCCTGGGCTCTCAGCCACTTTTCTGTAATTGCCCCCATGTCTATTCAGACAACAGGAAGCATAGTCAGTGCCTAAAAATCTCTACCATTATCACAGGCCTGGCATACATCCTGCCCATGCCTTCATGGCATGCTCAGACTTGGCACAGCCATGTTTAAAACACTGCCAATACGACAATGTTAGACATTTTTTATCTTCACAGTATATTTTTTCAGTTAGTAAGAGATTTTTTTTTTTCATTCCCCTTCTCCCACCATTTTGCCCCTACCAAGTAGAAAGTTAAACACCAGGTCTTATCAAAGTTCACATAGTCAGTAACAGAATTAGAATTAAAACTGTAGGAAAACAGCCTGTTGCATGGCAGGAGTGATGCCATCTTGGAGTGAAACCACCATGCTAACTGGTGGTTTGACTCCTGCATACCAAGGTGGTTTGTTCTGCAGCAAAGTCTTTAAACAATGCCTGTAGCATAGATTATCCCTCATAAAGGGATAGTGCCCAGAGCATAGACAACCCCTCATAAAGATGCTTATCCAATCGCTCCAGTGATAAGTTTTGCAAGAAAGTCAAGCGTGACCAGCTGCACATGTTTTATCCTAAAACCTTGCTATATAAAGGATATTTTCTGGAGGGCTGGTGCAGGGATCCACTGTCTTATGGCCTCCTAGACATCACTTCTGTTCATAAGCTCTTATTAAATGTTTCTTTCTGAGAAACTGGATTTGTCAGCCTCTTTCTTTGGCTTCTCAGCTCCCTCAGGCTTTGTGGGTAGGTCTGCATAGACCTGCTCACTGCACAAACTCAGAACTCCTGACTCACAAACCAAGAGAGCATTTTCTAAATTGTTCTGGAATGTTAAATTTCCACAGCCAAGGGAAACTCTTTGGGGAGGAGAGCAGATGCTAACCCAAATGAAATTAATCCCACGACAGCAATTTGAACAAACTATGGTCTTCCCTTTGTTTCAAATAAAAATGTGTAGATAATATCTTCAGGATATTCTAGAGTGAATGAGGTAATCTATAAATAATTGATGTTCATAAATACTGTCTTTCCCGTTTGAGGGATATTACAGACCCTCTGTTGATTACCATCTACTTAAAGCTGTTTTTCTAACAAATTTGCATGGCTTCATTTACATTCTTTTACCCTCTTGTCTCATATATTTTTTAGTCTAATAAAGGCCCCAGTTGTGGTGTGTGTGGGAGGTAGGGGGGAGCAGCTGACAACAGACACTGATGTTAACTAGCCTTTAGACATAGTGAAAGAAGATGAAAATTCTGTATTGATGTCAAGCCTCTATTCCTCAGAATACCACAAAATGCCTTTCATTCCTTCCAATTTGTGTAAAATATCTAGGTAATGAAACTGAAATTCTTCACCACACAGCAAATGGTTGGGCCAGCCCCGTGCAGCCTTAACCCTTCCTCTGGTTTTCTGTGAAACTCTTTATGAAAGCATTTTGGGGAATATTCATATCTTAAATAGAGTGCTCTACACAGAGAAGAAAGGACAGTCCTGTGAAAAGGCAGTAATAGTGAGTGAGTGAGAAAAGATTCTAGATGCTCTTCTAGCATAATTTTGACAGCTTTGCAAGCCAGCATAAAACCTCCCACTGTGTCTTCAGGGGGAGGAACAGCTGGCAGGGTACCGAGAGGGGCAGTGCAGTGTGTGCTGCCCTCTCACGTAGACTGCCATGTTCTCTCTCAACATTCATCAGCAAAATGCTGTGAGGAGGCCTGGGACTTGGTTGTCCCGTACACAGTGAGGGCAGACAGTTGTTCCCTAGGGCCAGTCACATCTCCTTGCCTCTTCCTCCCCTATCCTCTCCTCTGGGAACATTTAGGGGATGATTTCTTTCAAATGGGAGGACATAAAGCCTAAGAGATCTCCGAGTCTCTTGAAGTAGAAAGGCCTGATACTTCTCACAGGGTCCACTAGGCTCTGCTCTCAGAACGACACCCTTTTTGAGAATGAACCTGTAACTTCATTGGTACCAAGTCTTACCAAGTAAGCTCTGTGGCCAGTGTTCAAAGTGTACAGAATCCTTAAAGACCTCCATCATTTCTTTTTACTTTATTAAGCTAAAATTTGAAATGAATTGAATCTCTACCTTAGATGTCCTCTTTTCAATAACAGACAGGCACTAAGAAACAGTTTTTTCCAGGATGTGTGGGATCCAAAAATCTATTCTGAGTGAACAAGTTTATTCTTAGCTGTATGTAATTTCCCAAAGTGGAGAAACAACTTCTGTTCATAGCCTGCAGCCATGAGACCAGTTCTGCCAGCAGGTCTTCCTATAAACATTTACTAAAGTATCTGTATATTTGCCTGCAGACTGTAAAGGGGAACTCTGAGGAAGAGCAAATAAATTGCCCTTAAATAACAGTGGAGATGTAACTGGGTTCCACCAGGCTCTGTACACCATGATCATCTGAGCTGTGGACCAGAGGCAAACAGCCAGGCCAGTTTACTCTGGTCATTACACAATGCTCAAAACCCGAGGTGTGTGACTATGCAGATAGGGCCGTCTGCTACTATACTACTATTCTACTGCTGAGTGACCAGTGCCAAAGGAGTAGGCATGGGTCTGAGGCAGAGACAGAGACAGTTTTACCTCTGTTTCCTCTCCCTGGTGCCAAAGGAGACCTAAGTGAGGTGTGCCCTTTCACATACCACTCATCCGCTCACACCATGGAACTTGAGTGGGGAGGGATCCCCACCCAGTACAAGGAAGTCTGGCCAAGCAGTTGAACAAGGGATGCAAGACTGCATTGAGAATTCAAATAGTCACAAGAACAGATTTTAGTTCTTATATTTCCCCAGGTCCTGGGTTACACAGAATCCATCACCAAGTTAGATTTGCTAGCTGTTCTTGATCCCCAACCACAACCTGAGCACTCACATCTAGGCAGCATTGCTGTCAGAGAGGAAAGTAACCCTGTGGGGTTTGCTACTTTGTGAGACTCCAGATACTGACAAAGAAAGTGCTGATGGCAGCATCAGCCAACCTTCAAGGCCAGAACACAGCCATGCGGAGCACATGTACAGATTCAATCACCATGACCCCGCCCATTCTTCCTGGACTTGCTTTCTCTTTCTGCTTTCTTTACCTTTTGTTCCTTTTCAATAAACCTTACTCTTCTCATAAATCTCTGCCTCCTTTAAAATTTTCATGTTTTATCTTTTTCACCTTGCTCACCTTTTAAATCCACTCTTTAAATCCTGGATTCTCCCCTTTCCTCCTTTTGTTCCAAACCCTCCCTGATGTCCCCTCCTCTTCATGCTTTGTGTGCAGTAAAACTTTTATCTGTGGACCAATCATGCTCACAGTCAGAGGTATAAGCACGGCAGATATTAGCATGAGTTGGGAGCAGCACAAACCACCTTAAAACTCATTCTATTTATTGAGTTTCTCTCAAATGCTAAAACTTTTGAAACACAACCCTGCTACTTAAAAGAGCACTAGAGGAGAAAGACACTAAAGAAGTGTGGGTAATCCAAACGAGTGAAGTAGCCCCTCATTAGCAAGCTAGTCAATTAAAACAAGTCAGCTAACAAACCTAAAATAAGTTTTGCATTTTTAATAAACATTTTTTGGCTTATTTTTATGGGAATATATATTTGCCCATAGAAGAGGAAAAGACGACTTTTAAAACTTGGGTAATAAAAGCAGATTATAGATTGAGGAGCCTAGCTCTGTTGCCCAGGCTGGAGTACAGTGGCGCGATCTTGGCTCACTGCAACCTCCACCTCCCGGGTTCAAGCAATTCTCCTGCCTCAGCCTCCCAAGTAGCTGGGATTACAGGTGCCTGCCATCATGCTCAGCTAATTTTTGTATTCTTAGTAGAGACAGGCTTTCACCATGTTGGCCAGGCTGGTCTCAAACTCTTGACCTCGTGATCTGCCCACCTTGGCCTCCCAAAGTGCTGGGATGATAGGTGTGAGCCACCATGCCTGGCCAATTTTTTTTTTTTTTTTTGAGATGGAATCTCACTCTGTCACACAGGCTGGAGAGCAGTGGTGTGATCTTGGCTCACTGCAACCTCCGCTTCCCGGGTTCAAGTGATTCTCCTGCCTCAGCCTCCCAAGTAGCTGGGACTACAGGCACACACTACTGCGCCCAGCTATTTTTGTATTTTTAGAGACAGGGTTTCACCATGTTGGCCAGGCTGGTCTCGAACTCCTGACCTCGTGATCCGCCTGCCTCGGCCTCCCAAAGTGCTGGGATTATAGCTGTGAGTCACCGTGCCTGGCCTCAATTCTTAATATCTAATGTTATACCCTTAGTATAAGTGTTGTTTGAATGTCTTTTTTTTTTTTTTTTTTTTTTTTTTGAGACAAGAGTTTCATGCTTGTTGCCCAGGCTGGAGTGCAATGGCATAATCTCGGTTCACCACAACCTCTGCCTCCCGGGTTCAAGCAATTCTCCTGCCTTGGCTTCCCAAGTAACTGGGATTACAGGCATGTGCCACCATGCCCGGCTAATTTTTTTTTTTTTTTTTTTGTACTTTTAGTAGAGATGGGGTTTCTCCATGTTGTTCAGGCTGGTCTTGAACTCCCGATCTCAGGTGATCCGCCCGTCTCGGCCTCCCAAAGTGCTGGGATTACAGGCGTGAGCCACCACACCCGGCTTCACTTTTTTTTTTTTTTTTTTTCAGAAAATGGGCTGGCCAGCCCCCGTTCCAGTGGACACATTCTTTCGTTAAAAATGTTAATGACATTGTTGTAAACAACAGGTCGTAAAAAAAAAAAAAGTGGGAACAACAGGGCCAGGTGTGTTTGGTGGCTCATACCTGTAATCCCAGCATTTTGGGAGGCCAAGGTGGGGGGATCACTTGAAGCCAAAAGTTCAAAACCAGCTTGGGCAACATAGTGAGACCCCATCCCTGTAAAAATGTAAAAAATATATTAGCTGGGTGTGGTGGCATGTGCTTATAGTCCCAGCTACTCGGGAGGATGGTTTGAGCTCAGGAGATAGAGGCTGCAGGGAGCTGTGACCACACCACTGCACTCCAGCCTGGGTGACAAAGTGAGACCCTGTCTCAAAAAAAAAAAAAAAAAAAAAAGCTAACCACAGGTTAAGATCAAGCTCTGCAGATTAGGAAGCCATTATCTTTAAGGTGAAATTGCACATCTCGTCCAATGTGCTGATTTTAGTTGAACAGATTTTTCCTGGCTGGGCACAGTGGCTCATGCCTATAATCCCATCCCAGCACTTTGGGAGGCCGAGGCAGGCAGATCACCCAAGGCCTGGAGATTGAGGCCAGCCTGGGAAACATGGCAAAATCACATCTCTTAAAAAAAAAAAAAAAAAAAGCCAGGCATGGTGGCATGTGCGTATAGTTCTAGCTACTCAGGAGGCTGAGACAGGAGGATTGCATGAGCCTGGGAGGTCAAGGCTGCAGTGAGCCGTGATCACACCACCATACTCCAGCCTGAGCAACAGAGCAAGACCTTGTCTCAAAAAAACAAAACAGGCCAGGCGCAGTGGTTCACGCCTGTAATCCCAGCACTTTGGGAGGCCAAGGCAGGCGGATCACCAGGTCAGGAGATTGAGACCATCCTGGCTAACACGGTGAAACCCCGTCTCTACTAAAACTACAAAAAGTTAGCCGGGTGTAGTGGCAGGACGCCTGTAGTCCCAGCTACTTGGGAGGCCGAGGCAGGAGAATGGCGTGAACCCGGGAGGCGGAGCTTGCAGTGAGCCGAGATAGCGCCACTGCACTCCAGCCTGGGCGACAGAGCGAGACTCTGTCTCAAAACAAAACAAAAACAAACAAACAAACAAAAACAAGGCCAGGTGTGGTGGCTTACCCCTGTAATCCCAGCACTTTGGGAGGCCAAGGCAGGCAGATCACAAGGTCAGGAGTTTGAGACCAGCCTGGCCAACATGGTGAAACCCTGTCTCTACCAAAAAATACAAAAAAATTAGCCAGGCATGGTGGCGCATGCCTGTAATCCCAGCCACTCAGGAGGCTGAGACAGGAGAATTGCTTGAACATGGGGGGGCGGAGGTTACAGTAAGCCGAGATCATGCCACTGCACTCCAGCCTGGGTGACAGAGCGAGATTCTGTCTCAAAAAAAAAAAAAAAAAGATAATAATAATAAATAAACAAAACAAAAATAAAAAAACCCACATTATTTTAAAACTTTCATGAGTTTTCCAGAGTTCAAACTGAGAGTCATTAGTGAGCCTTCTCGCTCCCGGGCCAAAGACCTGAGCTGAGGCAGCAAGATTTCCAGGGAAAGCGACTGGCTTCAGTGTGCTCTTCTGTGGCATTATCATCCACAGGAAAGCAAAACCAGGTTATAATCAACATCATCATCATAAAAGGTACAATTAGCTCACCAGTAGACCAATGTCCAAAGGCTCAGAGAGAAATTGCCATCATACCTTTATTGCTTTGGGAGGAGAACTTTCAGAAAGACTGGAGGCTCTGGAATCTGGACTTAGTGGCTTGGGATGGACAGGCTGTTGAACCTCACTCTTAACCTGGGAGTCACCTGCTTGAGTTACAAAAGGAAGACATTTTACAGTATCTCATGGAATGTCTTGGAAAGTATTCTTCCGAAAAGCAAAGTTTGGGCACTTCCATTAATGACAGATCCTTCCAACACCAGGAAAAACACTGCTTTTCTGTTGAAGAATATTCGAACACTAACAACTATGGCTCAGGTATTCTCTGGTCCTGTCAGAAATCAGGTTCTCAGTGAGGAGGCTTTCTTACCCTCTGCCACACGTAGCGGAAATCCAAACCACTCTGTATAAAGAACTTTCTTCCTTGTACCATTTGTCATTTTTAAAGGCCGTTTATAGACTTAGATGTCTTTTTGGTCATTAACATTCCTAATAACTTTTTCTGAAGTGTTTCAACTGAAGTTGGAAAAAGGGGGAGATGTGAGGGCAGAAATTTTGTACCGTGTGTGTGTGTGTGTGTGTGTGTGCGTGCGCATTTGTGTATACATGTAACCTGACACTGTTTTTGGTCAGTTCTATAGCAGATACCCATGGATGAAGATTATGGAAAAGGGCTCCATGAAGTTTTTTTCATAATCATTGAAATTCCAACTACATGAGTTACTTTCCTGCCAAAATGAAGAGGTGAGTCAACAAAGTACTAAAATATTAAGGCTTATTTTTCAAAAAAATGTTTCATAAACCTAGTCAAAACTCAGAAACATTTCTAGTCCCAGAAAAATGATTGCAAAAAAAGAATGTTTCTGGATTCAAGCAGAAGGAGTTTTTCTCTGAAATTTTAAGGTAGGATTTACTAGAGATCTGTTTAATTCATCATTCTATTTCAGTTGTAGGGTTTTCAGTGTCCAGTAAACTAGCCTGGGGAGATGCTAGAAATCCACATATATATGTTTTTCTTTTTTGTCTTGTGACCTACAAGAAATTTATATATATAGTATATATATGATATATATCATATATATATGATATATATGATATATATCATATATATCATATATATGATATATATATCATATATACATGTATATATGTATATATATACATGTATATATGTGTATATATATACATGTATATATGTGTATATATATACATGTACATATGTGTATATATATACATGTATATACGTGTGTGTGTGTGTATATATATATATATATATATATATATTTTTTTTTTTTTTTTTTTCCAGAGTCTCACTCTGTCACCCAGGCTGGAGTGCAGTGGCATGATCTCGGCTCACTGCAACCTCTGCCTCCTGGGCTCAAGTGATCCTCCTGCCTCAGCCTCCCAAGTAGCTGGGACCACAGATGCATGCCACCATGCCCAGCTAAGTTTTGGTACTTTTGGTAGAGACAGGGTTTCACCATGTTGCCCAGGCTGGTCTCCAACTCCTGAGCTCAAGCAAACTGCCTGCCTCAGCCTCACGAAGTGCTGGGATTATAGGCATGAGCCATAGCGCCCAGCAAACATATATATATATATATATATATATATATATATATTTTTTTTTTTTTTTTTTTGAGATGGATTTTCACTCTGCTGCCCAGGCTGGAGTGCAGTGGCATGATCTCAGCTCACTGCAGCCTCCACCTCCTGGGTTCAAGCAATTCTCCTGTCTCAGCCTCCTGAGTAGCTGGGACTACAGGCACCCACCACCACATCCGGCTAACTTTTTGTGTTTTTAATAGAGATGGGGTTTCACCATGTGGACCAGGCTGGTCTTGAACTCCTGACCTCAGGTGATCCACCCGCCTTGGCCTCCCAAAGTGCTGGGATTACAGGCGTGAGCCACCGTGCCTGGCCAGCAACATATATATATATTTTGTTTTGAGTCGGAGTCTCGCTCTGTAGCCCAGGCTGGAGTGCAATGGTGCGATCTCAGCTCACTGCAACCTCCACCTCCTGGGTTCAAGCAATTCTCCTGCCTCAGTGTCCTGAGTAGCTGGGATTACAGGCGCCCACCACCACGCCTGGCTAATTTTTGTATTTTTAGTAGAGCCAGGGTTTCACCATATTGGCCAGGCTGGTCTTGAATTCCTGACCTCAAGTGATCCACCCACTTAGGCCTCCCAAAGTGCTGGGATTACAGGTGTGAGCCACTGCGCCTGGCCCAGCAACATATATTTTTAAATGGGCTGGGCACAGTGGCTCACGCCCGTAATCTCAACACTTTGAGAGGCTGCGGTGGTAGGACTGCTTGAGACCAGGAGTTGGAGACCAACCTGGGCAACAAAGTGAGACCTTTTCTCTACAAAAATATTAAAAAATTAGCTGGGTACGGCCAGGCACGGTGGCTCACGCCTGTAATCCTAGCACTTTGTGAGGCCGAGGCGGGTGGATTGCCTGAGCTCAGGAGTTCAAGACCAGCCTGGGCTACATGGTGAAACCCTGTCTCTACTAAAATACAAAAAATTAGCCAGGCATGGTGGTGTGCGCCTGTAATCCCAGCTACTCAGGAAGCTGAGACAGGAGAATCGCTTGAACCTGGGAGGGGGAGGTTACAGTGAGCCGAGATTGCGCCACTGCACTCCAACCTGGGTGACAGAGTGAGACTCCCTCAAAGAAAATTAGCTGGGTATGGTGGTGTGTGCCTGTAGTCCTAGCTATTTGGGAGGCTGAGGTGGGAGGACTGCTTGAGCCCAGGAGTTTGAGGCTGCAGTGAGCTATGATCACACCACTGCACTCCAGCCTGGGCAACAGAAAGAGACCCTGTCTCTAAAAAATGAAAATTAAAAGTTATACTGAAAATCAGAATAAAAAGTGGACATAGTCAAGTAAAAAACAAAACAAAACATTTTTGTCTTTGGGAAAAGGGAGGCTCAAAATGACTCCAAAATAGGATGAAAGGTGACAAAATTCACTGTCAGCAGGAAAATCCCTAGAACCTGGCTAGGAGGTTGACTATAATATACATTTAGATAAACAGGGAAAAAATATGTATCTTTAACAGATTATTCAAATACTTATTCACTAAAGAATAGGTATTTATGAATAACATTATAAATGAATAAAATCCGTATTGGCCAAACTTCTGTTAAAATGAAACTTCAAAATTAGTTTATACAGCTTTAATTCTGAAAGGGTTTGGTGCAAAAAGTAGGATAAATTCAATAAGAAAAGCATTACAAGTATTCAGTTTGTCCCAAGTTAACTATATTTAATTGAATTTAACTTCTCCCTAAGCCATGAAGTGTGTAAAGGACATTCAAGCATTAGCCCTTAAATTCAAGTAGAGGATTTACTATGTTATTTTCTCAGCACTGACAGTAATGGGAACACCCCTGAACCAAATACAGATAGAAAACAAGAACCTCATCCTCCAGATCTAAGAAAGAATGCTTACGGGAGTCATCTTCAGCAGGGGTGGAACGGACTGCCAGGCTATTCTCATTTGCAGAAATCTACAAAAAAAAAAAAAAAAAAAAAAGTTAGAGGGGGATTAAGAGTCATATTAAAAATAAAAGAGCAAACTGCTGTTAATGCCATAAAAACCTGCTGACTCCAGTAAGTCACTGGCTGCCTAGGGGAAATAACGGGCACCAGAACAGCTGAGCATTTGAACAAGAGGCAGCAAAATGTCTTTTATGAGGATATTAACATGCCTCTCAATTACAGAGTAACCCGAGAAACAGACTGCACTCAACTGCCAAAAGTGTGCATCATCTCCCTTTATAAAACAACTTCTAAACCATATTTTTCTGCTCTCAAAAAACAAAGCAAAACAAAGCCCTCTATCAAGGAGAGCAAAGCTCCTCACCGTATAACCATAACCCACTCCAAGGAAAGATAAAGTATTTAAATATAGGAACCATTCTTATTTTTTAATTTTCCTAATTCTTATTTCCCAACCAACTACATCCTGCTGAAACGAGCTTGCCTATATAGAAGACCTTTTGATAGTTATAAAACAAATTTACCTAAAACTAACCTCAGTATTATCTTTGAGGACAGTTTCTCTTTTAATCCCAGTCTCAAAATGGCAATGTTTAAAAAGATGGCAGATCTTACGTATAGGTGTATATATCATTTTCTCAAAAGCCATCAAATTTAAATAAAAGAACTCTCTATTAGAGCTCTCCCTCCTTTCTACTGGCCCCCACGCCTTCCTGGTATCTTACTCCACATCCAAAATCATGAAGAGTCAACAGGTGACCCAATGTGCACTCTTCACATAATTTCCTTTTATTCAGATGCCATGGATTTTATGGGCAATGCTGAGTGTTTATATCAGGATGTCTGACAAACTGAATAGATTTACAATGAAGATTAAGTTGCTGGCTGACTGCACCTGAATTCCAGCATGGTTATTTTTTCCACTACTCTCTTCATTACAGGAATTCTGACATGGCATAAAATAAACCGGTATAATTACAACCAGCATTTACTGGGTGTTTACTATGTGCCAGGTATTCAACTAATCGCCTTACAAATGCACTATTTTATCTAATGATATGAAATAAATTTTCTGAAAGTTGTGCATGCCTACAAAAAGCTCTTCAGTTCTTGAGAATTAGTAGGTACCTCCATCCCAGGATGTTCTTCTCTCACCTTTAATTTGGTCACCTTGAACCTGTGAGGTAATCTTTGCTTTTTTTTTTTTTTGAATGGAGTCTTGCTCTGTTGCAAGGCTGGAATCCAATGGTGCGATCTCAGCTCACCGCAACCTCTGCCTCCTGGGTTTAAGTGATTCTCCTGCCTCAGCCTCCCGAGTAGCTGGGATTACAGGTGCCCATTACCACACCCGGCTAATTTTTGTATTTTTAGTAGAGCAGGGTTTCACCATGTTGGCCAGGATGGTCTCAGACTCCTGACCTCAGGCAATCTGCCCACCTTGGCCTCCCAAAGTGCTAGGATTACAGGCATGAGCCACCTCACCAGGCACATGTCCTTTTTTTTTTTTTTTTAACAAGCTGAAGTTCAAATAACACTTAGGTATTGGTTAACAAAAGCTAGGCAAACAGCCAAAAGGATAGCTAAGGGTCTGAAAAACATTGCGAATTTTAAGGCAGCTGAGGGTTTGTAAACCTGCAGCATGTGCTTGAAGAATATGTCTTTATCTCCTTTCTTCCCCACCCACTTCATGATTCACAGTCGCACTAATGTCCTTTTAGGCTATAATTAAAATGTTCTAATCTTCCAGTTCAGTTCAGAGTTCCAGTTGCAAATCAGCATGAAGACAATGAAGAAGGAAACATGAATTTAGATACAGGGACAATTCAAGCATTATTTCCCAAATGACTGTTTCCCAAACTATGCTCCTGGGATAAAGATGGGGATATTTCAACGCTGGGAATATTTTTCTCTTAAAATTTTTCTTCTTTTTTTTTTTTTTACAGTATATAAGAAAAACTTCAAAAATATTTAGTCAGTTATTCTTAAGAAATAATCTCCCATTTAAAAGATGAGAAAACAAGACAGTTTAACAAGATAACTCACTTAATACATGGCATGTGCCTCATGGGCTAATGCCTGAGTCCACTGCTGCAAGGATGTTTGCAATTTATGGGGGATTATATGACCATGTAACACATGACTGCCAAGTATTTTGTCTTGTTATTCCAACATACATTTGTGATGTTTTTATAAAATAAACTATTCTAATATTTTTTTCTGTTCTGGTCTTTGAATCAAATTTTGTAGCCATCAGTTTGAGACCATTTTTCTGTGGGTCTGCTTTGATCCAAGAGTGTAGTATATCTCATGAGTTCCTGTTAGTATTCTGACAATATACCATCCTACTTTGTAAAGTCTGTTGTAGTCAAATAAGTTTGAGACAGGGTGCAGTGGTTCACATCTGTACTTCCAGTACTTTGGGAGGCTGAGGCTGAGGGGATTGCTTGAAGCCAGAAGTTTGAGACCATTCTGAGAATTATAGCGAGACCCTGTCTCTACAAAAAATAAAGATAAAAATAAATTAGCCAGATGTGGTGGTGCACACCTGTAGTCCCAGCCACTTGGGAGGCTGAGAAAGGAAGATCACTTGAGCCCAAGAGTTGGAGGCTACAGTGAGCTATGATCACACTACTACACTCCAGCCTGGGTGACAGAGCAAGACCTCATCTCTAAAAAAATTTAAAAAATACAAATTCCAACTAAGCTTGAGAACTGTTGCTCTTAATCCATTTAATGATCTCCATGTCTTTTGGAAGAATGGCGTCAAGGGTGTCAATACGTGTAACAGAAGCAATGGCTTTTCTCCTAAGATTAAATCACTGTAATAGATTTGAAAACCCTTTCTCCTCATCTCATTTAACATTCGATTATCATATTGACTGAAAGACTAAAAGAATTGGACAATGGGCAATGGTAGAGAACATGATAATTCCCCTGACATAAATACTGTTACTTATTTCAATTAAGCCATTCATCTAATGATTAATACATAACACACAAATATGATTTGCTTAAAATCTTTCAGTGGCTTTCTCCTGCTGCACCACTACATCCAAACCCTTAAGGGTGACATAAAGATTTTCCAGGCCTTACCCTAGCCCTCTCCTTCCACCTGTCTCTCACTGCTGCCTATGTGTACCTCATGCTCCAGCCAAGTCAGCAAACCTGTAATTCTGGCCAAGCACGGTGGCTCACAGCTGTAATCCCTCACTTTGGGAGGCCAAGGCGGGTGGATCACGTGAGGTCAGGAGTTCAAGACCAGCCTGGCCAACATGGCGAAACCCCATCTCTACTAAAAATACAAAAAATTAGCCAGGCATGGTGGCACGTACCCGGAATCGCAGTTACTTGGGAGGCTGAGGCAGGAGAATTGCTTGAACCTGGGAGGTGGAGGTTGTAGTGAGCTGAGATCATGCCACTGCACTCCAGCCTGGGTGACAGAGCAAGACTCCATCTCCAAACAAACAAACAATCCCTGTAATTCCTCAGCCATCATCTCTGGTTTCCAAATCTCTGTTGTATCTGCCTGGAATAGCCTTCTATTTCTAACTCAACCTTCCCCTCATTCACCTGGGCTACTTCCACACGTTCTTCAAGACTCAGCTCAGACATCACCTTCTTGAGGAAGTCAGGTTAAATATCTTTACTCTGAGCTTCTGTGGTCCTGTATACCCCTCTCACAGCCTCACAGCACCTATCATACATTTTTATGATAGCTGACCTCTTATTAATCTCTCCTCTGTTTTCTTGCACATAAAGACCACATGGAATGGTTTGTCAATAAGTTTTTAAGCTTATTATTTCCTATGCTTACTTAGCATAGTGACTGCCTTTCAAAATAATATGAGTGGAAGAGTAAGATTTTCTTGCACAAAATGTGTTAAATGTATACTTAAATTAAGAATATATGAGTATCTGAAGATAATCTCTAATCAAATATATTTTTATTTTATTTTTGTAAATTATTCTTCCCAGGAGCATGGAATCAAGTTGCCCTGAATCTATGCTCTCCCAAATAGATTTTTTTTTTTGAGATGGAGTTTTGCTCTTGTTGCTTAGGCTGGAGTGCAGTGGTGTGACCTCAGCCCACTGCAACCTCCGCCTCCTGGGTTCAAGCGATTCAACTGTCTCAGCCTCCTGAGTATCTGGGATTACAGGCATGCACCACCATGCCCGGCTAATTTTTTGTATTTTTAGTAGAGACGGGGTTTCTCCATGTTGGTCAGGCTTGTCTTGAACTCTCGACCTCAGATGATCTGCCTGCCTTGGCCTCCCAAAGTGCTGGGATTACAGGCGTGAGCCACCATACTCGGCCCGAATAGATTTTTATTTCATTTATTTATTTTTGAGACAGAGTCTTGCTCTGTCGCCCAGGCTGGAGTGCAGTGCACTCAGCTCACTGCAACCTCCACCTCCTGGGTTCAAGCGATTCTCCTGCCACAGCCTCCCGAGCAGCTGGGATTACAGGCATGCACCCCCACACCCGGCTACTTTTTATATTTTTAGTAGAGATGGGGTTTCACCCTGTGGGCTAGGCTGGTCTCGAACTCCTGACCTCAGGTGATCCACCTGCCTCACCCTCCCAAAGTGCTGGGATTACAGGCGTGAGCCACTGTGCCCAGCCTCCAAATAGATTTTAAAAAATCACTTCAGCTCTTTGCCTTCTGAGCATCTGCTGAGCAAAATAATTTTCTAATGAAGGCTCATTATTTGGTCAGCTATAAGTTGCAGAGCTACTCAACTGAAATTATGTGACCTGCAAAAATGGCAATCTGTCCTGGCAGCTGTTACCAAATTCCCAGACACTCTACAGCCTAGAGTTAGAGTTGTTTCTAATTTCAAGCATCTAATTTAGAACACATGCTTCCTTGGCAACTGGACATCAGACTTTTCAACCTACCTTTTCCCCTTCCTGATGGGTGATGCAGACCTCAGGACCTGGGGGCACATTCTCCTTTTGCTCCATTTTATGAATTTTGATTTCGCCACCACTGGCTTTCAGCTCATTCTACAAAATAAAAATAACTGTAAAAATTTTTTTAAAGTCCCATCATTCTGTTCTCTTCATAGCACATCTATTAGATAAACTTGGAATGTTAAAAAATTCTTCTAAGAAGCCTCGGGTCAAATCAACCCCCTAACTCTCACAAGCAAAACCCATTGACTAGTGAAATGACAAAAGCAGCTTTGTGGACACATACCTCAGAGTTAAATATCTGTACGCTAGTGTAAAACTGGATTGCTCATTAGAATACAGACACATCAACACAGGCACACAGAACACCCCGAGCATACAACATTCTTGTGATTCACTCTTCTAGCAGCAGAGCTTGTGGTAATGCAAAGCTTGTGAGTTTTATCAGAAAAGACCATTCTGGAGCAGGGGAAAGGAGATGCCAAGTGCCAATAATAGAAAATATACTGACCATACATATATAAATGCCCGGCCTGGAAAGAGAGACAGGGATGATGTATACATATAAAAACTGAAATTATATTTAATGATACCATAAAGCAACCTTTTTGGTGGGACTTTCAAAAAGCATGTTTTTCCGTATACAATTCATATATTGTACTAAAGACATAATTTATTTTACTTCTCATAACAGAGCCTCAACATAAAAGAACATGCATTTTATTGTCATAAGGAATAAGGATAATTGCATTTTTTTCCTTGCAAAGGACACTGGGGTGAATATTACAATTAACTCATCTATTACATCTAAAATCAACATAGAACCTGGGTGCAGTGGCTCATGCCTGTAATCCCAGCACTTTGGGAAGCCAAGGCGGGTGGATCGCCTGAGGTCAGGAGTTCAAGACCAGCCTGGCGAACATGGTGAAATCCCGTCTCTACTAAAAATACAAAAAATTAGCCAGGTGTGGTGGCGCACGCTTGTAATCCCAGTTACTTGGGAGGCTGAGGCAGGAGAATCGCTTGAATCAGGGAGGCAGAGGTTGCAGTGAGCCGAGATCACGCCACTGCACTCCAGCCTGGGGAACAAGAGTGAAACTCCATCTCAAAATAAAAAAATAAAATAAAATAAAATAAACATAGAGGCCGATGACTATAGACATTTCCCACCATTAGTCTGCTAATAATGTAGTAATCTAGTACTTTTCTGTTCTCTGTGAATCTTTAGGCATGGGAGGAAACAATTTATGGCCACCGGGTCAATGAAAGGAATGTGAGTATGACTTAGTCACCTAGGGATGGTATTCTAGATTACGGCCCACAGCTCCAGAGGTGCATCTGTGAGGAGGAGCTGGCAGCTAGCACTGCAGAACATTATATAGCCCAACAACTTATTCCTGACCCCATCTCAAAGCCCCACCTCCAGAACTGCTGCCAGAGAGTATGTATGTGCCTTGTTACAACCATATTCTGTAAGGGGCCTGGGAAATTCTTTGGGGATGAGACAAAATGTACTTTTTACAAGAATTCCCGAAGAGTTTTCAACTCTTAAAATCTCCAGAGCAGGAGAACTGTAATGCAGAAATGGTTAGGAGTTAAAAAAAAAGTTACTCAACAGGTTTCCCCACATAGGGAGTCACCTGGTGGGAATGTTTACAGCAGGAGGGCACTGAGAAGCAGTAAAATCTGGTAACAAGAGGAAGTTCAGCTTCGCAGATCCCAATTTGCTGTATCTCCTGACCTGCCTTCTAAGGGAAGTCTAAATTTGCTCGCTTTTCACATTCACGGTGCATAATCAGCCTGTGATACTCCACTTTGCTAATTGATTTACACACATCATCTCTTCTTAAAACTAAAGTTGTTAAAATTACAGTGAAAAAACCAAGATGAAATTATTCATTGCCCAGAGAATTAGTCCACCAAATATTATTAGAGAATGTATACTTAATAATGTGGGGAAGAGAAGGCTTAACTCCCAGAATATTCATTATGGTTTCCAATATGCACCAATTTCGATCTGCCTAAGAACAAATAAAATTCAATACTGTTCTTTTTGATTTTGTTAGACAATTAGGACATCAAGAGATTAATGGTTTGTAATTTGAAATCTTAGAACAAATGCTTGAAGGATACAAAAATATGTGTGTGTACATTTGTATCTATGTGTGTGTATACATATATATGTGAATAAATGGCATTTGAAAGGTAACTTTTTTTTTTTTTTTTTTTGAGATGGAGTCTCACCCTGTCACCCAGGCTGGAGTGCAGTGGTGCGATCTCAGCTCACTGTAACCTCCATCTCCTAGGTTCAAGTGATTCTCCTGCCTCAGCCTCCCTAGTAGCTGGGATTATAGGTGTGTGCCACTACACATGGCTAATTTTTTTTTTTGTATTTTTAGTAGAGACGGGATTTCACCATGTTGGCCAGGCTGGTTCTGAACTCCTGACTTCAAATGACCCACCCGCCTCAGGCTCCCAAAGTGTTGGGATTACGGTGTGAGCTCCTGCGCCTGGCTATAAGGTAACTTCAATTTAGCAGTTCCGTAGTGTCAGCTTACCCGTTAAGCACAGGACAATGTAAAGGGGAAGGACCCTCCATTGTATTTTGAATACCAATCTTTTTTTTATTTCCTGGAGATGGAGTCTTGCTGTGTCGCCCAGGCTGGAGTGTAGTGGCGCAATCTTGCCTCACTGCAACCTCTGCCTCCTGGGTTCCAGAGATTCTCCTGCCTCAGCCTCCCAAGTACCTGGGATTACAGGTGCCTGCCACCATGCTGGCTAATTTTTGTATTTTTAGTAGAGATGGGGTTTCACCATGTTAGCCAAGCTGGTCTTGAACTCCTGACCTCAGGCAATCTGCCCACCTCGGCCTCTCAAAGTGCTGGGATTACAGGCGTGAGCCATCACACCCAGCTGAATATCAAAATTTTCATGCTTACTGAGCACGTCACCTTCTTGTGATCTCTCCCTTTTTCTTATCTACTATTCTACTTCTTTAGGAAAACAGTACATCATAAGGATTAAAGATTAAGTAGACGATCTACTGTATGACTCCTTCATATGAAATTTCCAAAATAGGCAGATACATAAAGACAGGAAGTAGATAAGTGGTTGCCAGGGGATGAGAGCAGGGGAAGTTGGGAGTGACTACACAGGTATGAAGTTTCTTTTCAGGGTGATGGAAAGGTTCTGGAATTAAACAGTGGTAATGGTTGTACAACCTTGTGAATATGCTAAATATCACAAGATTGTATACTTTAAAATGGTGATTTTATATTATGTGAGTTATATCTCAGTAAAAAATCACACAAAAAAACCCTCGTTAATGAACACAGCTGATATTTCTCTCCAGTCTTCTTCTTTCTTCCCTCAAAAGCCAAAATAAGCTCTCCAGTCTTCTTCCTTCTTCCCTCAACAACCAAGATAAAATAAGAGTTATATTAAAACTAATAAAATACTACTTCTTTAACAACACAAAGATTAAGTAGAAGAGCCAGGGAAACTCTCAATGATACTCACTGGTAACATCACTAAAAAGTGAGTGGGGTGGGAACCAGGACTAAGAAAGCAAAGTCAGGATTAGACCATGGTAAGAACTGCAAATCCAGCGAGGGTAGGGTTCATGTGAAAAGAGAACAGCTAGGGGACCAGGGCTCAGATATAAGGGTCTAGTGACATTTCCTAATTCCAGTACTCAGTGACCATCTGCTGGATGATGGAATGAATGAATGAATGAATGATGCAGAACACATACTGTATAGTTGGTTGAGCTGCTTTGTTTGGACACAGCTGCCTGGTACTTGGCCATTCGATCCTTTATAGAGGTTTCTGAGAGGCGTGGAAGTTCCAGATTTCGCCTACTCTCATTTTTCTCCGAGTCAAATGTAGAAGATGACAATTGACCTGGAAGCATCCAAATAACATGTTTTATTTTATTTCTGAGATGGGGTTTCACTCTATCACCCAGGCTGAAGTGCAGTGGCACGATCATAGCTCACTGCAGCCTTGAACTCCTGAGCTCAAGATATCCTCCCGCCTCAGCCTCCCAAAGCGCTGGAATTATAGGTGTAAACCACCGTGACTGGCCAACATGTTTTATTAGAAGATAAAAGTGATTCAAATAATTTCAAAATTCTAAATTTTGGGTTATTGTTATCTAATGGCCAATATCTTCTATTAAAAGCACGAAGAAGAAAATCAGGAATATAATTGTCATTTATAAAGTAATATTCACTCACTTTCTTAGCATTAAAAGAACCTTACCATAATTGAGGATTGCATATTTTATTTATTTTTTGAGACAGGGTCTCACTCTGTCACCCAGGCTAGAGTATGGGGCAGTGGCACAATCATAGCTCACTGCAGCTTTGAAGTCTTGGGCTCAAATGATCCAACCACCTCAGTTTCCCAAGTAGCAGTGACTTCAAGGATGCACCACCACGCTGGGCTTTTTTTTTTTTTTTTCTGTAGAGATAGGTCTATGTTGCCCAGGCTGGTCTCAAACTCCTGGATTTAAGTGGTCCTCCTGTCTCAGCCTCCCTAAGTGCTGAGATTACAGGTCTGAGACACCATGCCTGGGCTCGTATTTTAAAATTCTGGCTAATTTAACATGAAAAAGAAGAGATCTCAATGCTTTTTAATTTGCATTTCTTTGACGACTAGGTAGCCGATGCTTTTCCTGTTTTTACTAATTTTTTCTTTTGTGAAGTGCCTGTATATGTCCCCTTTAAAACATAATTCCACTCTCAAAGTGTTATGTTATCACTGGTAATACAGGGTAACCAAACCTGATAGGGGACACAGCCCATCTACTGAAGCCCTCAAACCCCAGATGACTGGAGCCAAAACTGATCGTAGCACTTTACTTATAGCTCCTCAAAGTACCCTTTGGTTACCATAGGTTACCACTAACAAGGGTGGATTAAAAATATTAAAAAAGCGGCCGGGCATGACGGCTCATGCCTGTAATCCCAGCACTTTGGGAGCACGTCACCTTCCGTCTCAAAAAAAAAAAAAAGCTATTTATCGAGAGCAATGAGATTTGAGAATGGCTTGCATCTAATAGGCAGACTTCCTTTTAATTTGTGCCACTCTTCCTTTAAAAGCATTGGCTTCGAGTCCAAAAGATGTTACTACTAGTGAGTACTTCCTAAAGGACCTCATACACATGGAACTCTCTGCTTACCTGGGCCTATTTCCAGGTCATCTAGAGAAGAGCTGTTTTCAGAGATCTTCCTTCCACTTGCACTTCGGCTTTGGGCCCGGAGAATCTGGAAAACGAAACCCAACGATAAGTTTTGCAGAAACAATGGGAAATCTTGACGCAAGGTTCAACTTGCAAACCTTCTTTATAAATAAAATCCAGATTTGATTTTATATTTTATATTCCATAGAATTTTTTTAAAATTACAAATATCAAGCACTACATATTCACAGGTGCCCAGGGAAAAATAAGTAACCCTATATAGGTAATATTCTCTGCTAAAGATGGCTTCCTAACCAGCAAGCTTTGTAACACTTATTGGAGGGGAATCCTCACATACCAGATGAAAATGACATGTCCTTCTAAACTGCCAAGTGCTGATGCAGAATCTGCTGTTTCCTTTCTCCGTCTCACGTTATTTCTGCTATTGCTGCCTTAGTTCATGTCTTCATCATCTTTCCCCTGGACTACTGCATTATACCTCTTTAACTGGTTCTTCATTATCTTCCAATCCAGTCTCTATGATGCTACCATTATCCCCAATAATACAAAGTAATTATCCAAAAATATAAATCTATTTTACCCTCCTTTTCAAAATTCTTTCAGCATTCCTACTCACTCCTGAAATTAAACTCGAAGTGCTTAGTAAGTCACAGAAGTCCTGTTCTAGATCTGATCCCTACCGAGCCAGCCTCCTTTGTCCTTTTGTTGCCTTACAAATGCCTGTTCTTTCAAAGACTCAGTGTAAGCACTATGAAGTCTGAGTACCTTGCCAACATAAATTTAGGTAATCTTTCCTCTGTTCTCAAGGTACCTGGTCAAACTGTTGGGTGACTGTCCCTTTACTGCACTGTAAGCTCACTGAGGGCAGAGACCATGCCTTTTGTTCCAGGACTTACAGAAAAGTGGATGACACAGATTTTTTTTTTTTTTGAGACAGAGTCTCACTCCGTCACCCAGGCTGGAGTATAGTGATGTGATCTTGGCTCACTGCAGCCTCCGCCTCCCAGGTTCAAGTGATTCTCCTGCCTCAGCCTCCTGAGTAGCTGGGATTACAGGCGCCTGCCACCATGCTCAGCTAATTTTTATATTTTTAGTAGAGACAGGGTTTCACCATGTTGGCCAGGCTGGTCTCGAACTCCTGACCTCAGGTGATCCGCCCACCTCGGCCTCCCAAAGTGCTGTGATTACAAGCTTGAGCCACTGCGCCTGGCCAACAAAGATTTTTTTAATAAAGTGTTTTGTGATTCCATTAAATTACTACATTTATCTCTGTCATATCTAGGGTAGATCTTTAATGAAAGTTACAAATTATAATTTTTAAGACTGTAGTGTCAAAGAATATTCCCAGACATAGTACACAGGGAGTATGTCATGTTTATTCAGCTTATAATGAGAGCCTTACATCAGATCCTATCATTCAAATCTCAGTTTATTTCCAGACAACTTGAGGTTAAAAAAGATATCTGAAATCCAGTATGACAGGAGATAAGAATAAAACACTTAGCACCCTTTTGAGTTTAACATTAGTAAATAGTTACTAAATCTTTAAGTTCAATGGACTAATCAACTTTACTGTAAAGTTTGAGAAAGTGAGGCTGGGCATGGTGGCTCACACCTGTAAACCCACCATTTTGGGAGGCCAAGGCGGGCAGACTGCTTGAGCTCAGGAATTTGAGACCAGACTGGGCAACATGGTGAGACCCTGTCTCTACTAAAAATACAAAAAATTAGCCAGGTGTGGTCACATGCACCTGCGGTCCCAGCTACTTGGGAGGCTGAGGTGGGAGGATTGCTTGAACCAGGGGGGCAGAGGTTGCAGGGAGCAGAGATCACTCCACTGCACTCCAGCCTGAGAAACAGAGTGAGACCCTGTCTCAAAAAAAAAAAAAAAAGAAAAGAAAAGAAAGTGAACTATCACTTTTACATATTTTTTATACCCCCTCCTTGGAGACAGAAAACATACCACATCAGAAATCAGAGCCAAGGATTGGTCTGTTTATACCACATCAGTAAGAATAGTTTCTTTCAAATTCAATATATATTTAATATATCTCCCAAGGCTAGGCACAGTGGCTCAAGCTTATAATCCTAGCACTTTGGGAGGCTGAGACAGGTGGATCACTTGAGCCCAGGAGTTTGAGACCAGCTTGGGCAGCATGGCAAAACCTTGTCTCTACAAAAAAGATACAAAAGTTAGACTGGGCACGGTGGCTCACGCCTGTAATCCCAGCACTTTGGGAGGCCGAGGCAGAAGGATCATGAGGTCAGGAGTTCGAGACCAGCCTGACCAACATGGTGAAACCCCATCTCTACTAAAAATGCAAAAAAATTAGCCAGGCGTGGTGGCCCGCACCTGTAATCCCAGCTACTCAGGAGGCTGAAGCACGAGAATCGCTTGAACCCAGGAGGCGGAGGTTGCAGTGAGCAGAGATCAGGCCACTGCACTCCAGCCTGGGTGACAAAGCAAGACTCCTTCTCAAAAAAAAACCAAAAGTTAGCTGGGCATTATGGCACGCGCCTGTAGTCCCAGGTACTCAGAAGGCTGCAGTCTCAAAAGCCTGTCTCAAAAGAAATAATAAAAATAAAAATATATTATATACATATTACATATGTGTGTGTGTGTGTGTGTGTGTATAATTTGTCTCCTTGCTGGGTTTGGTGGTTCATGCCTGTAATCCCAACACTTTGGGAGGCTGAGCCAGGAGGATCCTTTGAGCCTAGGAGTTCAAGACTAGCCTGGGCAACATAGGAAGACTCCATCTCTACAAAAAAGAATACAGTGAGCCGTGACCGCACTACTGCATTCCAGCCTGGGTGATGAGTAAGACCCTGCTCAAAAAGTAATAATAATAATTTATATCCAGTCAGCTTTGCAATTTATATTGTTGATTTAAGTCTATTTTTTCTTTCTTTCTTTTTTTTTTTTTTTAAAGTAGAGACAGGGTCTCACCATGTTGCCCAGGCTGGTCTCAAACTCCTGGGCTCAAGGAGCCTCGGCCTCCCAAGGTGCTGGGATTACAGGTGTGGGCCACTGCATCTGGCCTGATTGGGTCTATTTTTAATAAAAACTAAAAGAAGCTGGAACAACACTATCCGTGCTACATCACACACAGGTCAGGCATACTTTCATGAATTATTATACATCCATATGACTCACACAGCTCAACATACTCTTGCTCTAGGAGCAGCCGCTATCTGAAAATGAAGTGGTTGGGTGCGGTGGCTCACACCTGTAATCCCAGCACTTTGGGAGGCCAAGGTGGGTGGATCTCTTGAGGTCAAGAGTTCGAGGCCAGCCTGGCCAACATTGTGAAACTCTGTCTCTACTAAATATACAAAAATTAGCTGGGGTGGCGGTGCGCACCTGTAATCTCAGCTACTCAGGAGGCTGAGGTTGAGAATCACTTGAACTTCGGAGATGGAGGTTGCAGTGAGCAGAAATTGTGCCATTGCTCTCCAGGCTAGGTGACAGAGCGAGACTCCATCTCAAAAAAAAAAAAAAAAAAGAAAGAAAAGAAAAGATAATGAAGATCTTGGTCAAGAGGAAAAGATATGTCTGGCAGGATACCCTCAATCCACATTTTTAATTTTTATTTATTTATTTATTTTGAGATAGAGTCTTACTCTGTCACCCAGGCTGGAATACAGTGGTGTGATCTCAGCTCACTGCAACCCCCACCTCCTAAGCTCACACAATTCTCCTGTCTCAGCCTCCAGAGTAGCTGGGATTACAGGCGTCTGCCACCACACCTAATTATTTGAGTTTTTGGTAGAGTTGGGGTTTCACCATGTTGATCAAGCTGGTCTGAAACTCCTGACCTCAAATGATCTGCCCTCCTTGGCCTCCCAAAGTGCTGGGATGACAGGCGTAAGCCACCGCGCCTGGCCCACCTTTTCATATTGTTTTCAACATACTTCTTATTTGCTGATCATTAAAATAAAGAAAATTCCACATATTTATTCCAAATGCTGCTGCGCTGGAAGATAACCACTACAAAAATTAGAATTTTCAAAACTCAAAATGGGAGAAAGCCTACTGATAAACTTCTTTTGAAAAACCAAAAGGGGCCAGGTGCAGTGGCTCACACCTGTAATCCTAGCACTTTGGGAGGCCGAGGCAGGTGGATCACTTGAGGTCAGGAGTTTGAGACCAGCCTCGCCCACATGGCGAAACCCCATCTCTACTAAAAATACAAAAATTAGCTGAGCATGGTGGCATGTGCCTGTAATCCTAGCTACTGGGGAGGCTGAGGCAGGAGAATCGCTTGAACCAGGGAGGTGGAGGTTGCAGTGGGCCAAGATCACTGCACTCCAGCCTGGGCAACAGAGCAAGACCCCATTTCCAAAAAAAAAAAAAAAAAAAAAAAAAAAGAAAAGAACAACCAAAAGGAAACGGGTTCTGTGTTCTTAATACAGATATTTGCTTTCTGTCAAAGTCCAAGCACAATTCCAAGAATATGTGTTACATGTTACAACCTGCAGAGAGCTGTTTTCTGTCTAGTTGGAGCTACACATCCTTCTCTGTCTTGTGTGAAGTCCTTGCACTGCTGTTATTGGGAGCATAATCATTTAGAACCAGAGCATACACCTTGCCAGGGCAGAGGCTTTCTTTGGTTTTAAATGCATAAAATTTCCCATCTTTGTTAGCTTTTAATTTAAACTGCTGGGTTAAATAAAATAAGGCCCCCTTACCTTTTTTTTGAAGCCTTTTGCTCCATGGGGGTATCAAAACTCTGCATTAATTTATTTCAAGTACTAAAAAAGTACATGAACAAAGCCATTTGGTCTCAGAGAAAAATAGGAAGAGAACTGTCTCTGAAAAATCCCTCATACAGACTGTGGCTCTGAGGAGAAACACAGCTGTGAGGTAAGATGGGTTTTCATGATATCGCAGGTTCAGTGAAGCACAGCATTACTTTCAATATATTTCACCTTTAAACCACTCAAACATTAAGAATAACAAGGCTTGGCTGGGCATGGTGGCTCATGCCTGTAATCCCAGCACTTTGGGAGGCCAAGGCAGGTGGATTACCTGAGGTCAGGAGTTCAAGACCAACCTGGCCAACCTGGTGAAACCCCATCTCTACTAAAAATACAAAAAATTAGCCAGGCATGGTGGTGGACACCTGTAATCCCAGCTACTTGGGAGGCTGAGGCAGGAGAATCGCTTGAACCTGGGAGGCAGAGGTTGCAGCGAGCCGAGATCACGCCATTGCACTCCAGCCTGGGCGACAAGAGCGAAACTCTGCCCACCCCCCCCCCAAAAAAAAAAAAAAAAAGAATAACAACAAGGCTGGGCGTGGTAGCTCACGCCTATAATCCCAGCACTTTGGGAGGCAGAGGCAGGAGGGTTGCTTGAGGCCAGGAGTTTGAGACCAGCCTGGGCAACATGGTGAGACCCTGTCTCTGCTTTAAAAAAAAAAAAAAAAAAAAAAAAAATTAGCCAGGCATAGTGGTGATGCCTGCAGTCCCAGCTACTCCGGAGGCTGAAGTGGGATGATTGGTTGAGTCCAGGAAGTCGAGGCTGTAGTGACCTATGATTGTGCCAGGGCACTCCAGCCTGGACGATATAACAAGGCCCTGTCTCAAAAGCAAGCAAACAAACAAACAAAAATGATCTCAAATGCATTTAAGATGAGTTTTATGATCCACATTTTCCAAGTGGTAATCTGAGGTACAGGAAGAAGGAGGGGTTTCCTCCAATATTTCTCAAGGAAGTAAAGGAACACAAAACACACACACACACACATACACACACACGAAATCTGATACCAAAATACTCTTCTGTAACAGACTTTTATCACATTTTAGCTCTTTTTACTCAGACACTTGAGGGAGCCTTAATCATTCTAATGTCAAGGAAAGAGAATAGACAAGATACTTTTAAGACTTTCTGGAATTTCCTGAGGCCTGGCCTCACCCCACCCTGAAGTCCTCCTTCCTGTCAGCTGACAATAACTCTTGTTAGTATGAACATCCCTTAAATATTCTCTGTGAATCCATAAATCAAATGCACCAAGATGTACTAGTAAGAGGATAAAAGTTTGGGGCTTTTAGACAGTAGTCTGTAGAATTTTTTTCTGTATTTTTTAAAACAGAAATAAAGTAAGTTAGATTCTAAATAAGTAACAAAGCAGGATTTCCTGTCTTTTCTACACCTATCTTCAGAAAAAATTATCTTTAAAAGCTGATTCTCAACACTTTAATTTACTGAGAGTCCCCTACCTCACTTAGCCACTTCCTTCAACCTTTCAACTTCAGCTTCCTTTGGACGCTGTCATCTCACCAAAGTCAAGGGCAGAGGAAGGTTGGCTTTTAGGGAAAAATGGAACTCTGCTGAACTATGCATGGAAATCGGGGCATAGATAAAACCTAGCCTTGATTTATTAAAGTATTGAGAGAAAAATTTCTTTCTTCAGGGACTCTCTTAGAAAGAGAGTTAATGTAAGTAAAATAATACACATAAAAAGAGATTTATCTCCAGGTGGTAGGATTTCTCTACATTTTTTGTATTCCCAAGCATTCTACAAATACTTTGTGTTAGTCTTACAATTAGGAAAAGAAAAAAAAAAAGAAAGGATAACAAGTCATATCTATTAATTTAAGTAGACAAAAATGGTAAAACCAAATGCTAATGCTTTGGGGAATGTGTCCTTATATTGTACTAGTGGTGTTATAATCTTGAGAACAAGCTGAAAATATATAAGAATAAACAATAAATCATATCTTTTGATGTAAGAACAATGTTTAATGAATTATATCTTTTTAATTTTATTTTTTATTTTTTTTGAGACAAAGTCTTGCTCTGTCGCCCAGGATGGAGTGCAGTGGTATGATCTCAGCTCACTGCAACCTCTGCCTCCCAGGTTCAGGCAATTCTCTTGCCTCAGGCTTCTGAGTAGCTGGGATTTCAGGCACATGTCACCATGCCAGGCTAATTTTTGTATTTTTAATAGAGATGGGGTTTGCCATGTTGGCTAGGCTGGTCTCGAACTCCTGACCTCAAGTGCTGGGATTACAAGTGTGCCTTGTGCCTTGGCCTCCCAAAGTGCTGGGATTACAAGTGTGAGCCACCACGCCAGGCCCCAAACTCACAAGCTTCTAACTCCAGTGCTTTCATTCATATCTCTTGCATTCCAATGTATTTCTTCTGTTCACTGTCCTGATGCTTTTCAATTAGTTAAGCATAAACTGTGGGAAGACAGAGTTAAAGTCTTTGAGAACATAGCTGTTTTTATGTTTTCAATTTTTGCCAGTTTCCTTAGATTTCAAAGATATGTAGGGCCCATTGTTTCTATCCAATAAATAGTTATTATAATATCCATGAAGATAGTGTTATATGGTAGAAGGGGTACTACCCAATTTCAATCCTGTTCTGATATTAATTAGCCACATGCCATGGGGCATATCAATTAACTTCTCTGACCTCATCTAATCGCATCTGTAAAATTGGGATTGTAAAGTTCTAACTGACTGAGGGCAGTGAGCTGGATTAAATAACTTCTTAAACTCTCTTAAGGTTCTAGGATCTATATGTCAACAATTTTGATAGCGATTTCTCACTCATTGTAACTCACTGATGAGTTAGAATGAGTTAGAAGGCTAGAGGAAATGACTTGTAAATATATTCATCTGGATACACACCTGTGTTGTCTAATTTAGGAATGAGCCCACTAGCAGGAAGACAAAGGTAGTAATATTTGTACTGGGGGGAGATGAAGTCTTTCTAGCCCCCTTGAAGTCTAATATAGCCAACATTGCTTAAAGAATATTCCAGTCCCCCGACATTGCTTGTTGATATGTTTTACTATAATGAAACTGGTTAAAAACCAGTACATAGTTAGTGGACATGAAAGTAAGCAGAGAAGAAGAGATGAGTGGTCTCTAGCTGGCACATCAAGGACAGTCATTTAGGGCAAGGAACAGTTAAAAAGATTGGAATTCTTTGACTGCATCTTTACCCTGGATCAATTATTATCTTACCCCACACACACACACACACACACACAAGAGATTACTCAGAGTTATTAAGAGTAAATAAAAAATTTATGCTGATATGTAGTCTTTACAAGAAATGTACCACTATAAATAGATGTCAGTCAAAATAATGCTGAGGATAGCCTTATTTACATTTTTGAAATGACAAGAGAAGCTACAAACTATAGGTGAATATGCTAAATCAGCAAAAAGTTAGTTTTACCAAGATATGTAAGGAAGAATGCATTGATAGGAAAACAAAGACAATTCTTGTGTACAATTAACAATAACATGCAAAACCAATTATCCACATTTAAAGCACTAGCAATGTATCTATTGAAGATTAAATGTTAGGTCAAGGTAAAAGTCAAGATTCACTGACAGGCAAATTAAAGATATACTCCCTTACATTGAGATGACTGTATAGACTCCACATTGATGTTAATAGTTATTCAAATACCTTTCCTCCCCAAACTTACTTTAAAATTTTAACTTAAAACCATGCAATTTGGCTGGGCGCAGTGGCTCACACCTATAATCCCAGCATTTTGGGAGGCCAAGGTGGGGGGATCACAAGGTCAGGAGTTCAAGACCAGCCTGACCCACACGGTGAAACCCAGTCTCTACTAAAAACACAAAAATTAGCTGGTGTGGTGGCATGCGCCTGTAATCTCAGCCACTCAGGAGGCTGAGGCAGAATCACTTGAACCCGGGAGGTGGAGGTTGCAGTGAGCTGGGATTGTGCCACTGCACTCCAGCCTGGGCGACAGAGCAAACAAACAAACAAACAAACAAAACTATGCAATTAATACAATTATGAACATCCTCAGAATTGTATTCTTCTTGGGATATAATTCTAAATAAGACATATTCAGAAAGCAGAAGAAAATTTTTTATCTTAACGTTAAGTAGATAAAGGAACCATACAATTATTAACTAAGAGGAAGATAAGATGTTATGAATAATTTCTGCAACAATCTGGGGATTCCCTATGGACACCTACCCATTCATCAAGAAGGCCTATATAAATTATTTCTTTGATGCAGATTACAAATTGTCTATGAATAAGTACCTGATGAACAGAGATCATCACACTTTAGCTTGGTTGCCTTACTCTCTAAAGACTCATTCTACTACATCAGCGCATATACGCTCTTATGTACGAGTGTTATGCAAAACTAAACAAAATACCAAGTGTCACTTCCAGGAACTTACAAGAAGAAAAACCACAAAGATGTTGGAACAAGTGAAGTTTTTGTTGGCATTTTGATGCTATCTATACATATCATGATCCTGGTGATAAGAAGAACTGAAATTCAGAGGGAAGCTGAAGGGCTGGGAGTCTACGGGGAGAGGTCACAAACAAGAGAAAAGGGTGATGAGTCAAAGGAAACTTCCTTTGTTATTTTATATATGTCTATTTTACCTGAATATATTGCTTTATTTATTTTATTTATTTATTTATTTTTTTGAGACAGTCTTGCTCTGTCGCCCAGGCTGGAGTGCAGTGGCGCAATCTCGGCTCACTGCAAGCTCCGCCTCCTGGGTTCACGCCATTCTCCTGCCTCAGCCTTCCGAGTAGCTGGGACTACAGGCGCCCGCCACCACGCCCGGCTAATTTTTTTTTTTGTATTTTTAGTAGAGACGGGGTTTCACCGTGTTATCCAGGATGGTCTTGATCTCCTGACCTCGTGATCCGCCTGCCTCGGCCTCCCAAAGTGCTGGGATTACAGGCGTGAGCCACCGCGCCTGGCCTGCTTTATTTTTATAATATAAAATCCCAGCACTTTGGAAGGCCGAGGTGGGTGGATCACTTGAGGCTGGGAGTTCGAGACCAGCCTGGCCAACATGGCAAAACCCCGTCTCTACTAAAAATACAAAAATTAGCCGGACTTCGTGGTGCACACTTGTAATCCCAGCTACTCAGGAGGCTGAGGCAGAGAATTGCTTGAACCTGGGAGGCTGCAGTGAGCTGAGATGGTGCCACTGCACTCCAGCCTGGGCAACAGAGCAAGGCTGTCTCAAAAAAAAAAAAGGCAACATGACAATAACTAAACATGGGTCATAACTAGTTGGTCAGTTATCTTTTTCATAAAAGGCTGTCCTGAATGGTTATCTTGGCCACCTAAAATCCAGATTAATACATATAAGGAATTAGGAATGCTAAACCACATTCGCTAAGTGTCACCGTGGCATTTCTTTTCTTTTCGAGAGAAGTTTCGCTCTTGCTGCCCAGGCTGGGATGCAATGGTGTCATCTCAGCTCACTGCAAACTCTGCCTTCTGGGTTCAAGTGATTCTTCTGCCACAGCCTCTTGAGCAGCTGGGATTACAGACATGCACCACCATCTCCAGCTAATTTTTGTATTTTTAGTAGAGATGGGGTTTCTCCATGTTGGTCAGGCTGGTCTCGAACTCTCGACCTCAGGTGATCCACCTGCCTTGGCCTCCCAAAGTGCTGGAATTACAGGCGTGAGCCACTGCTCCCGGCCCACTGTGGCATTTCTTTTGACGATAGGTTACATTAATCCATATACCACTCATTCACTCATAGGATGTAGAACCATCACATTCAGGCTGGGCGCGGTAGCACTTCGGGAGGCTGAGGGGGGCAGATCACCTGAGGTCAGGAGTTCAAGACCAGCCTATCCAACATAGTGAAACCCCATCTCTACTAAAAATACAAAAAAAGTTAGCCAGGAATGGCAGCGGACACCTGTAATCCCAGCTACTCGGAGGCTAAGGCAGGAGAATTGCTTGAACCTAGGAGACAGAGGTTGCAGTGAGTCAAGATCGTGCCACTGCACCCCATCCTGGGCAATAGAATGAGACTCTGTTTCAAAAATAAATAAATAAAACCATCATATTTAGCTAAACCACCTGACCTAAATAACCTATCTATTCATCAAACGTAGAGAATAAATGAGAAATAGGCTTTAATCAATTTTCATTATTTGGAAGGCAGCTATGCTTACCACTATACCACCAATGCCACCTTCCTTTTATTAAATAAATACTACGAACTAAGTTATTGACCACTAGGGTATAAAAACATCCTTACTTTTCTTCTTGAATTTATAAAAATAAGTTTTTATTTTTGCCTTATCTAGTAGCAAACATAAAACTATCCTGACTTAAAAAGCCAACATTGTTCTTTCTCCTATTTTTTCCTTGGATCACAAGTTCATATACAGTCAAGCAAGCACCCCAAAAACCCCAGAATTGAAAACAGGTGTATTCCCTTCAGAAAAATCAAAGCTAGAATGTTTAGCTATTAAAGTGTTCCTCTCCAGACTGAGATCAAGTGACTTCACTGCAGTGGCTCAAGAGTGGCTGACTCCCTCCTTCCAAATCAGCCCATCATAGAACACCTATTGCTAAATAGCAAAAGCCAGAGGCTTAGACTGGATCCCTCATAATTGGAGACTTCAAAGTGTTCAGAACTTCAAGCCTGGCCTATGAAGTAAAATCTTCTTTTTTTTTTTTTTTTTAAGTACAATTGCAATTTTATTTTTCTCCAGAGGCTAGTTTTTCTTCAGTCCTTAAGAACTCTGCTCCTTATATGGGCTTCGGTGGCAGTCATGGGGCAGCACCGCAGGTCTACAGTGGGGTGGAGGTGTTCGGTCCTTGCGGGCTTCATGACCTTGATTCCTGGCGGTCGTGGGGCAGCACCCGCAGGTCTACAGTGGGGGGAAGGTGTTCGATCCTTGCGGGCTTCATGACCTTGATTCCTGACTACCGTGCTGTGAATGGCACAACTCACACAGTAATGTAGCTTCACATCCAGCCTGGGAAGTACACAGGCATCTAGGACGCTCACTTCAGAAATATCGCTGACTGCTGCAGCCTCTACATTTCAAGCATTTCAAGAGATGAATTTCTTTTCTTTTCTTTTCTTTTTTTTTTTTTTTTGAGACGGAGTCTCACTCTTGCCCAGGCTGGAGTGCAGTGGCGCGATCTCGGCTCACTGCAAGCTCTGCCTCCCGGGTTCACGCCATTCTCCTGCCTCAGCCTCCCGAGTAGCTGGGACTACAGGCGCCCGCCACCACGCCCAGCTAATTTTTTTGTGTTTTTAGTAGAGACAGGGTTTCACCGTGTTAGCCAGGATGGTCTCAATCTCCTGACCTCGTGATCCGCCCGCCTCAGCCTCCCAAAGTGCTGGGATTACAGGCGTGAGCCACCGTGCCCGGCCTATGATGAATTTCTTAATAAGCCTTGTCATTGGGCACACAATGGGCACAGTTTATGCAGCAAATTGGCTGCAGTGAATAG
The DNA here is from genome assembly GCF_029289425.2 of Pan paniscus. Classification (NCBI taxonomy): domain Eukaryota; kingdom Metazoa; phylum Chordata; class Mammalia; order Primates; family Hominidae; genus Pan; species Pan paniscus. Next base: position 43,971,534 of record NC_073259.2, on the reverse strand, counting down.
CGTACACCTGGTTGCGGCCCTCTTTGGCGTGACCATTGTTTCTTCTTTTCTTTGTCATCTTGGAGGTACAGGCCCAAGAAAGATGAAGTAAAAATCTTAATTTGAGGGTGACTAAATGAGTGCTTCAAGACCACTTACCCCAAATCCACATTCTGCAAGACAGTTCAAGAAAAAAGGCAAAGTAGCCGTCTACCTCAAGGCTATGGGCTCCACAGTACTTAGCACAGCTGTACCCAAGTGTAAACACTTCCCATGGTGTGCTTCTTCCCTGTCTCCCAGGTTAGGCACAATGATGCCAAGGTGCTCTGTCATTGACACTCTCATCCTTTAAGAATTTCAGGCTGGGTGTGGTGGCTCATGCCTGTAATTTCACCAGCTTGGGAGGCCAAGGCAGGAGGATCACTTGAGCCCAGGAGTTTAAGAACAGTCTGGGCAACATAGCGAAACCCTGTCTCCATAAAAAATTTTAAAAATTAGCTGAGAGTGGTGGTACACACCTGTGGCCCCAGCTATTTGGGAGGCTGAGGCAGGGGGGTCAAGGCTGCAGTGAGCCATAACTGTACCACTGTACTCCTCCAGCCTGGGCAACAGAGTTAAGACCCTATCTCCATAAAAAAAAAAAAAAAAAAAAAACGCATTTCAAACAATAACAGCAGTTTAATTCTTCCTTTGGAATCTAGGTAAAACTGGTCTTCTCTATAAAGTCTACTATGTTCTGGTCTCATTTCAAAAAGTATAAACACACTGAAGTTAAAACATGAAATATTAAGAATAAAAGATTCAAAAAGTAGCAGTTGGGGGATGAGTATTCCAAGGTTTGAGTATAAGATTGGCTGTGAGACTATACAGGTAGGTTGAGCTCAGACTATAGAATACCTGACAGAACTGTTAAAAATAATCTAGACTGAGACTGGGCGTGGTGGCTCATGCCTGTAATCCCAGCTCTTTGGGAGGCTGAGGCAGGCAGATCACCTGAGGTCAGGAGTTCAAGACCAGCCTGACCAATATGATGAAACTCCGTCTCTACTAAACATACAAAAATTAGCTGGGCGTGGTGGCGGGCGCCTATAATCCCAGCTATTTGGGAGGCTGAGGCAGGAGAATTATTTGAACCTGGGAGATGGAGGTTGCAGTGAGCCGAGATCGCACCAATACACTCCAGACTGAGTAACAGTGAGAGATTCTGTCTCAAAAATAAATAAATAAATAAATAAATATAATCTAGACTGTTTTCAGTATGGACAATGATGCTTATTTACAAACAGCAATAAAACCAAGGGTGGCTGTGTTTTCCACTCCCTAAGCAGTCCATTAAGTGACAAATCAGGAAATTAAAAATGGCACACACAAAAAGCAATGAAACCTAGAAGCCCAGGTGAATCTTATGTCTCTTCCATCTTCTTGTTTTTAAGGGACAGGGATCTTACTGTGTTGCCCAGGCTGGAGTACAGTGGCGATCATGGCTCACTGCAACCTCAAACTCTCATGCTCAAGCAATCCTCTGCCTCAGCCTCCTAAGTAGCTGGGACTATCAATGCATACTACCACACCTGGCTAATTTTTAAATTTTTAGTAGAGACGAGGTCTGGCTATGTTGCCCAGGCTGGTCTCAAACTCCTGGGCACAAGCAATCCTCCTGCCTTGGGCCTCCCTAAATTCTGGAATTACAGATGTAAGCCACTGTGCCCAGCCTCTTCCATCTTCCTATACCTTTAGCAATCAATCTGGTGGCCCAGTGCTATCAGCCATCTAGTAGGATCTTTATTTTTATTTTTATATATTTTTTGAGACAGAGTCTCACTCTGTTGCCCAGGCTGGAGTGCAGTGGCATGATCTCGGCTCACTGCATCCTCCACCTCCCAGGTTCAAGTGATTCTCCTGCCTCAGCCTCCCAAGTAGCTGGGACTACCAGCACATGCCACCATGCCTGGCTAATTTTTGTATTTTTAGTGGAGACGGGGTTTCACCATGTTGGCCAGGCTGGTCTCGAACTCCTGGCCACAAGTGATCCCTCAACCTCTGCCTCCCAAAATGCTGGGATTACAGGCTTGAGCCACCACGCCCGGACTAGTAAGATCTTATATGGAAAGTTTTTCTCCTCTCCAAGCAGCCTTAGGGAGATAGGCTTGTTCTGACCCATATCTCACAGATATTTATGAGAAAAAGTGTCTCACCATATCCTTACACATAATCAGCATTTTTGTCTGCTACAGTCCCAGTCATTTCCTACCTTTGGCCAGTTTCAACATGCAGCAGCCTTTTACACTGAATCTACATTGTGTGTACTGGCATGACATCAGCTGTCCTGTTCCGAGCAGGGTCTGGGAGGAGGAGACTTACAATGGTGCTTTGAGTCACAACAAAACCCCTTCCTCTCTATTTAGGATTTCTGACATTTTTTCCTTCCACTTAAAATTCTTCTTCCCATTTAAATAAAAAAATTTTTTAAATTAAAACCATAAAGGGGAAAGAAGGAGTTGGCAGGACTAAAGGTCTAAAAACTTGAGAGGGAAGAGAGTTAAGCAAAGTTATAAAACTGCTTTGTGGTTACATCTCTTGCCAACTGGTTTCACTGTTAAAGTAGAGCTAAAGCTCATGCACAGAGAAGTGTTGTAGCTTTACACATCGTCAAAAACTCGCACAACTTCAAACATGACCCGCAAACATTCAAGAACTTTTCTAATTCTAAGCAGAAAAGCGACTGGCACTGCAAGTCATGGGAAGGGATTGACAATATCACACCTAATATAACTGAAGACTACAGGATGAGTTATTTTTTATCTCAGAAAGAATGCTTAATATTATTATATTACTTTCCAAACATAGGGACTTGGGCCAAATATTTAGCTTAAAAAAAATCCAGCTTTCCCATCTAGGTGGAATCTAGAGTAACAGATGGTTTTGCTCCCCATCAGGTCTGTTTATTTCATTATAACAACTGTTGTAACGAACCATCCCCATGTACAAAGCCAGATATATAGGAAAGTATGAGAAAACTGGAAAAATTTACCAGCTCTGTGGCCTCTGGATTGTGTTATAAATCACCAGCATATGTAACTCATTTTCTAGTTAAGTAATTCCCTCTGGGGACGAGGTCTGCAATCCACATGAAGGATCAAATTTCATTAGCAGTTGTAGGAAAACGCAACCCTGTGCATTTGCAAGTCAAAACTCCCGAAAGCTATAGCTAGTCTGGCTATCTTCATTGATTTTGCCTGAGAGAGGATTTTAGCTGATAGAAAACATTTGTTGGAAGGCACAGATGAGGAAGTTGAGAAGAAGAGAACGGATTCAGCTAGCAGAGACAAGTAAGCCTCAGTCTTAATGTTAAACTCCGGCCTTAACACTCAGTCTGCAGCTGTGTCCAAGCAGAGAGCTATTCGGCAGTAATTCCACCCCCAAAGCTACAAATGATAAAGAACACAGGAAGACAATTTAAAAGGGCAAGTGTACAAAAACACATAATCCAATCGGTATTAAACTCTCTTCATTTCTAGATACCAATTTGAATCCCAGTGTGAACTTGATTTAACATGAAATTGTGTCAGAGACTCACAAATCTTAGCATCTATGTAAATAATGCATTTGAGAGACTATTAACTTATCTAACTGGAATCAAGACATACTGACCACATATTCGCCTCTACTCAAAATAGCTAGATTGGAAAAACAGCTTTGTTTAGTGCTTGAATTGGCTTTCTCAAGTTTCAAACCCGCCCAATTCTTACCTTAGTTTGAGTTGGTTCACCTTTCTCAAACATCATCTTAAGCCTGTTCAGCGGAACATTATATTTCTCTATTTTGCCCGAAGTGTCTGTGTTTTCACTGATTTCTGATTTTTCTACTTCATGCCTGGATTCTCCTAGACAATTTTCCATTTTTTTACTTTCTGTTGAGTGGTCTTTAAGATCCTCACCGTCCTTGATGTGGGGATATCGACCCTGAACGAGGGCTTCAGGAGGTGACCTGAGTCTAGATCTGGGGTGGATTTGTTCTTCTTGGTCAGCTTTGGCTCCAGAAGCAGCGTGGCTTGTCACTTCAGCAGGAGGATGGTCTGCTCTGTGCCTAATCTCAGTGCTGCTGTTCCGTAGAGAGTCTGTGTGAGACTCTGCTCCCAGCCCTGGGTTCTCCCACTTCTTCTTTAACACAGTCAGGGTCCCCTTTCTAAAGTGCTGGGAGAGATTTTCGGTGTTCTAGAAGAACAAGAAGTAGATGCCAGTTATAACTTGCCTGCTGAAACATTCAAACATGTTGTTCTTTGTAAAATGAAAGTTAAAACTCCAAGCTGCTCCTGGTCCACTGCTGTTTCAGACAGCTGTGAACAGTTACAGCCTTGCCACATGGAGAAAGCATCCACCCGGGAGAGGGAGAGGGGAAGAGAGAAAAAGTCAGGAGCTGAAGCAGGAAGTGATAAAACAGGATGGCCTTATAAGGACAAAATGAGAAGAAAGGCAAGCCCAGCTCTAATGATAGTTACATGCGAAACAAGAGATTTTTACCCAAAGATTAATGGGGAAAAAAACAAGAAAGAAAAAGCAAAATACAAGTGCTTGAAACACTGTAACTACACATCAGCAAAGTTCATCATTACCTGCCATAAAATAACATGGTAAATTCTGCTGGGTTTTTTTTTCTTCTTTTAAATAAGACAAAGATGCAGGATAGTTGCAGGATAGTTGAAACTATACCATTAATTACGGATAGTGGCAGCAAGGATTGAAACAATTTGTAGAACCCTGGAGAAGTCCCCAGACTTTCCAAGTATTTGCATAAATATTTAGTTATATCTGACATAATTTACATGCATATGAGCAGTCAAATTTTATTTTTCATAAGAATTTAATCTTTTTTTTTTTCCCTGCTCTTCTCTACAAGTTTATCTGTGTATAAATTTTCACTTATCAGGGCCAGGCACGGTGGCTCACGCCTGTAATCCCAGCACTTTGGGAGGCCGAGGCCGGCGGATCACAAGGTCAGGAGTTTAAGACCAGCCAGACCAACATGGAGAAACCCTGTCTCTAAAAAAAATACAAAAATTAACTGGGCGCAGTGGTGCATGCCCATAGTCCCAGCTACTCTGGAGGCTGAAGCAGGAGAATCGCTTGAACTTGGGAAATGGAGGTTGCAGTGAGCCAAGACTGTGCCACTACACTCCAGCCTGGGTGACAAAGTGAGACGCCATCCCCCAACCAAAAAAAAAAAAAAAAAAAAATTTTCAGTTATCAAGAAATTCACTGTATTACAGATCCTCTGGCTGTAAAATATGCAGGCTTCAAATGCAAATACCACTACTTATCACTCAGATGATCAAAGGACACATATTTACATATCTAAGAGAGTTCACTTTCACTAGGGCCAAAAATGGAATTAATTTATACATGTAAGACAGACTGAAAACAACCTGGAAATTGTCACTGTTGTTCCATAATAGAGGAAACACGCTTGTTGAAAATTAAATGTCCCGGCTGGGCGCAGTGGCTCATGCCTGTAATCCCAGCACTTTGGGAGGCCGAGGCGGGTGGATCACCTGAGGTCAGGAGTTCGTGACCAGCCCGGCCAACACAGTGAAACCACGTCTCTACTAAAAATACAAAAAATAGCTGGGTGTGGTGGCACGCGCCTGTAGTCCCAGCTACTCAGGAGGCTGAGGCAGAAAAATGGCTTCAACCTGGGAGGCGGAGGTTGCAGTGAGCCCAAATCGCGCCACTGCACTCCAGTCCGGGTGACAGAGTGAGACTCTGTCTCAAAAAAAAAAAGAAAAATTAAATTAAATTAAATGTCCCGTACTTTGAAAGGACTGTACTCCTAAATAAATTGAACAGCACCACCTTCCCAACAAACTGCAAACTCCAATACCTTCTCTCCTGTAGTCTGTGACTCACCAGTCTTTCAACTAAGAAAGAAAGGACAAACAACCTAGGAATTAAACAGGATTAGCAGCTATTTTGGGAATTAAGTCTCTCACCCTATTACTCTTCTGAATATACTCTTGAAAGCCACTTCATCAAGTAGAAATAAGGCTTGAAAAGAAATTATAGAACTGCTTGATTCTAGTGTTTAAATTTTAGCTTACAAAATGATCCATTGGGGGAAGAATGTATGCATCAGAGATATAAGAAGCTTAAAAAGTTTTCTTGCTGGAAAAGAGGGAATTACAGAACAGCTCCAGAAGCTGGTTCTACCCTAACTGTCAGCAGCATTCTTGGCTCTGTAAGGTCTCGTGCCACACAATGGATGAGTCATCTAGGTCTCTGACTTCACCTGCCCTTACTGTAACCACACAGGAGCCCTGACAATCAAAGTGGCACTTTGCCTTGGTAAGTGGACACTGTTTTTCTCAGATACCTATCATGTGATCAAAGTATACTTATTGACATGAAAAGATGCTCATAGGATACTTTTGAATGAAGAAAGCAAATTATAAGACAGCATGATCCTATTTTAATTTTTTTTAGAGACAGGGTCTCGCTCTGTCACCCAGGCTGAAATGCAGTGGTGTAATCATAGCTCACTGCAGCTGTTTGACTTCCTGGGCTCAAGTGATCCTCCTACCTCAGCCTCCTGAGTAGCTAGGACTACAGGTGTATGTCAGCATGCCTGGCATTTTTTTTTTTTTTGAGACGGAGTTTCACTCTTGTTGCACAGGCTGGAGTGCAATGGCGTGATCTCGGCTCACTGCAACCTCGGCCTCCCGGATTCAAGCAATTCTCATGCCTCAGCCTCCTGAGTAGCTGGGATTACAGGCATGCGCCACCATACCTGGCTAATTTTGTATTTTTAGTAGAGACGGGGTTTCTCCATGTTGGTCAGGCTGGTCTCGAACTCCCAGCCTCAGGTGATCTGCCTGCCTCGGCCTCCCAAAGTGCTGGGATTACAGGCATGAGCCACTGCGCCTGGCCCCAACTGTCTCTTTAAAATGTTCATAACATTATCTTATTTTTAATTTATTATTTTTCTCAATTACAAAAGTAATAACTTATTGGGGGAAAAACTCTCAATCAATATAGAAATATGTACCCGACATGAATAGATGCTATAATACATGCCATTTTCCCTACTTGACTCCCCACCTCTCCCAACCTAGATACCCAGTCCTGACAATTTATATGGTATATATGTTGTCTTTTTTTTCTATTTTGTACACTATATGTATTTTTTTGTACAAAATCATACTGTACTTACTGTTCTACACTTTGCATTTAATCACTTAATGTGCTTTTGATATCTTTTCATGCCCATACATGAAATCTTCAATCTTTTTTTCTTTTTGAGACGGAGTCTCACTCTGTCACCCAGGCTAGAGTGTAGTGGCACGATCTCGGTTCACTGCAACCTCTGCCTCCCAGTTTCCAGCAGTTCTCTTGCCTCAGCCTCTCAAGTAGCTGGGCTTACAGGAACATACTACCATGCCGGCTAATTTTTGTGTTATTAGTAGAGACGGGGTTTCACCATGTTGGCCAGGCTGGTCCTGATCTCAGGTGATCTACCTGCCTTGGCCTCCCAAAGTGCTGGGATTATAGGTGTAAGCCACCACGCCTGGCCAAAATCTTAATAACCATATAGTATATTATACTGTATGTGCAATTACCATTCCCCCACTGATGAATATATGTATTGCTCAAAATTATTTGCCAACTGTTTAGATTACAATTTATATCTCATTATTACTTTAATTTACATTTATCTGATCATCAGTGAGGCTAAGCATTTTTTTACACTGTTACTTCTTTGTTATCTATTTTATTTATTTATTTACTTATTTATTTTTGAGACAGGGTCTTGCTCTATTGCCCATGCTAGAGTGCAGTGGCATGATCACGGCTCACTGCAGCCTTGACCTCCTGGGCTCAAGTGATCCTGCCACCTCTGCCTCCCAAGTATCTGGGACCACAGGCCCATGCCACCATGCCCAGCTAAATTTTTAAAATTTTTATAGAGAGGGTTCTCACGATGTTGCCCAGGCTCAAACTCCCAGGCTCAAGTGATCCTCCCACCTCGGCCTCCCAAAGTGTGGGGATCACAGGTGTGAGCTACCATGCCCACCCTCTTCTTTAAATACCTATTCACGTCCACTTACCTCAACTGCTAAAAGCACTGGAGGCTTCTGCTTTATTTTATCTCACTATAGCATCTGACATTACTGACCACTCTCCCTGGTAAAAATTGCTTCCAACTTTTCTGTGATACCCCTTTTTCTTAGATTTCTTCCCATTTTGAGATGCAAGAAGGGTGTAGAAAAAAACAATAATGAAAAAAAGATTTCACTGGGCGCAGTGGCTCACACCTGTAGTCCTGGCACTTTGGGAGGCCGAGGCGGGCGGATCACAAGGTCAAGAGATTGAGACCATCCTGGCCAACATGGTGAAACCCTGTCTCTACTACAAATACAAAAATTAGGTGGGCGTGGTGGCGTGCGCCTGTAATCCTACCTACTCGGGAGGCTGAGGCAGGAGAATCGCTTGAACCCGGGAGGCGGAGGTTGCAGTGAGCTGTGATCATGCCACTGCACTCCAGCCTGGCGAAAGAGCAAGATTCCATATGAAAAAAAAAAAAAAAAAAGATTTCTTCTCATTTATCTGGCCACTACTCAGTTTCATAATTTAGTAATTCTTTTTCTTTCTTTTTTTTTTTTTTACAGGTTTCTCCTCCTCTGTCCCTCCCTTATATGGTGGGGTCCCTCAGGGTTTTTGTCTTAGGTCTTCTGCTTTGCTTACTTTACATATTCTCTGTATATGATGTTATTAATCCCGATTTCACCCACCATATAGATTATAGTATCAACAAATACATAGACAGATGTATACTGTGTATCTATATAGACAGAGTTATAGAACTTATCTCTAGACAGACATCTCTCCTTTTCTACCAATTCTACCTGGAAGTGCTAGAGGCATCTTAAACTCCTTCTTGATTAAGGTTGAAGTCTTCACTTTCTTTTTTCTTTTCTTTTTTTTTTTTTTTTGAGATGGAGTCTTGCTCTGTCACCCAGGCTGGAGTGCAGTGGTGCAATCTCGGCTCACCACAGCCTCTGCCTCCTGGGTTCAAGCAATTCTCCTGCCTCAGTCTCCCGAGTAGCTGGGATTACAGGCGTGAGCCACCAAGCCCGGCTAATTTTTTGTATTTTTAGTAGAGATGGGGTTTCACCATGTTGGCTAAGCTGGTCTCGAACTCCTGACCTCAGGTGATCCACCCGCCTCAGCCGGGATTACAGATGTGAGCCACCATGCCAGGCCCGAAGTCTTCCCTTTACTCCTCACTCTCTAACCTGTTTCTTTTCTTGAATTGTCTATCTTGGTGAATGCGACAACCATCTTTTCATCTGTCAAGTAGGCCTGTTCTCTTATGCCTTCATGCTGTGCGTGTGCTGCTTCCTCCATCTAGAATACAAAGATTCTGCCACTCCCTGTCGCCTCTGCTTAGCTAATTCCTCTTGGTCCTTTAGGGTTGAGTCAGGCACTGCCTCTTCTGGGAAGCCTTTCTAGATGTAGCACAGTTCAGGTCCCTCCTAAATTCTCCCCCAGCCCACTCTGAGTATTTATTTGATATGGTAATTTTTTTTTCTTTTTTTTTTTTTTTGAGACGGAGTCTCGCTCTGTCACCCAGGCTGGAGTGTGGAGTGCAGTGGCGCAGTCTTGGCTCACTGCAAGCTCCGCCTCCTGGGTTCATGCCATTCTCCTGCCTCAGCCTCCCGAGTAGCTAGGACTACAGGCGCCCGCCACCGTGCCCGGCTAATTTTTGTATTTTTAGTAGAGACGGGGTTTCACCGTGTTAGCCAGGATGGTCTCGATCTCCTGACCTTGTGATCTGCCCGCCTCGGCCTCCCAAAGTGCTGGGATTACAGGCTTGAGCCACCGCGCCCGGCCTGATATGGTACTTATCACACCTGGGTTGTAATTCTATTTTCCAAATTCTAAACAGTCCCTTTGGAGGTAGAGAATACATCTTATTCTTCTTGTGTCTTCAGGAGCTGGAACATAAGAGATGCTCCACAGATGATTGTCTATACTCGTGGGGTCAACTTCTCTTAACCCACTGTCTTGAACCTAGTCCAATTCAGGCCTCTATTCTACCACTCCCAAACAACACAAGATGACCAATGACCTTCATGTTGCCAAATCCGATGGTCAATTCTCAGCTTACCTGTGTGTTTGATTCTGTTAACTCCCCTTCTAGAAACACTTTCTTCACTTGGCTTCTGGCACTTGTTTCCTCTGCTGGTTACTCCTTATATCTCCAACCTTTAAACACCAAGGTGCCCCGAGCTAAGTCATGAGACCACTTCTCTGTCTACACTCACTTCCTAGCTTATATCACGCACCTCATAGCTTTAAGTACCACTGACACTTTGACACATGTCCATTTTATCCGCAGCGGGGATCTCTTCCAATTCTAGATTTTTATATAGTATCCAAGTTCCTACTGACATTTCCATTTGGATGTCTTAAAAAAACATGTTACAGTTTACATGTGCAAAACTGAGCTTCTACTATTTCTCCCTCTCTAATCTGCTTTTACTGTAGTCTTCCCCATCTCAATTAATGGTATTTTAATTTAATTGTGTTTGGGCCAAAAACATTGTTGCTATTCTTTTATTTTTTACTTTTTGTAATAGAGATGGGGTCTGCTATATTGCCCAGGCTGATCTTGAACTCCTGACCTCAAGTGATCCTCCTGCCTTGACCTCCCAAAGTTCTGGGATTACAGGCACAAGCCACTGTGGCAGAGCCACCGCTGCCATTCTTGATTCTTCTTTCTCTCTACATTCAACATACATCCTGACCACTTCTCAACACCTATACTGCTACTACTCTAGTCCAAACCATATTATACCTGGCCTAAATCATTATAATTGTCTCTTGATTGGTCTCCATGCTCCTGCCATTATTGTTCCTCTACATTCTCTTCCTTCTATTTTTTTACATTTAAAAAATAGAGATACAGGGTCTCACTAGGTTGCCCAGGCTAGTCTTGAACTCCTGGCCTCAAGCAATCCTCCCACCTCGGCCTCCTGCGATCCTCCTGCCTTGGCCTCCAAAAGTGCTGGGATTAGAGCCTTCTCTTCAGCCATAAAAAAGGATGAGTTCATGTCCTCTGTAGGGACATGGATGAAGCTGGAAACCATCATTCTCAGCAAACTATCGCAAGGACAAAAAACCAAACACCGTATGTTCTTACTCACAGGTGGGAATTGAACAATGAGAACACTTGGACACAGGAAGGGGAACATCACACACACCGGGGCCTGTCGTGGGGTGGGGAGAGCGGGGAGGGATAGCATTAGGAGATATACCTAATGTAAATGACGAGTTAATGGGTGCAGCACACCAACATGGCACATGTATACATATGTAACAAACCTGCATGTTGTGCACATGTACCCTAGAACTTAAAGTATAATAATAAAAAAAGAAAAAAAAATTTAAGTCAGACCACATCACTCCTTTGCATATAAACCCTCTCCAAAGGCCTCCTTGCATTCAGAGTTAAAGCCCAGGTCTTTACAATGACACCATTTGACCTTTCTCTTCTATTCCTCAAACACACCAAGACTGTTCTTGCCTGAGGACATCCGCACAAGTGGTTCCTTCTGCCTGACTCTTCTCCCTGGCTCATGTCTTCAAATCTCTGCTCAAACGTTTCCTCACCACAGGCCTTCATTGACCACCCTAGGCTCTATCCTCCTTACCTGCCTCATGCTGTTCCACAGCACTAATCACTACTGACACAATTTCTTTTTTAAATTTTTTTATTTTTTTTGAGACCGGGTCTCACTCTGTCGCCCAGGCTGGAGTGCAGTGGCGCTATCTCGGCTTACTGCAATCTCTGCCTCCCGGGTTCAAGTGATTCTCCTGGCTCAGCCTCCAGAGTAGCTGGGACTACAGGCATGTGCCAACACACTCAGCTAATTTTTGTATTTTTAGTGGAGACAAGGTTTCACCATCTTGGCCAGGTTGGTCTCCCAACTCCTAACTTCAGGTGATCTGCCTGCCTCGGCCTCCCAAAGTGCTGGGATTATAGGCGTGAGCCACCGCGCCCAGCCATACTGACACAATTTCTTGTCTGTCTTTTGCACTAGAATGTAAATTCCACGAGGGCTGGGATGTAGTCTGTGCTTGACATGTAGTAGGTGCTCAGTGAAAACTTGTTAAATGGATGACAGTGAAGGGAAGGAAGAAAGAAAGGAGCAAGTTGGGGGAAAAACAGAGGCAAGAGGGAAGGAAGAAAAGAAACCAGCAGTTGAGTAAAGTAATGGTAGTTTTTTCTTTTTTTCTTTTTCTTTTTTTTTGAGACAGAGTCTCGCTCTGGCTGACTGCAGAGTCAGGCTGGAGTGCAGTTGCGTGATCTCGGCTCACTGCAAGCTCCACCTCCCAGGTTCACGCCATTCTCCTGCCTCAGCCTCCCGAGTAGCTGGGACTACAGGCGCCCGCCACCATGCCCGGCTAATTTTTTTGTATTTTTAGTACAGACGGGGTTTCACCGTGTTAGCCAGGATGGTCTCGATCTCTTGACCTTGTGATCTGACCGCCTCGGTCTCCCAAAGTGCTGGGATTACAGGCGTGAGCCACCGCACCCGGCCAGTTTTTTCTTATAATGCACCAGAGGAGATCCATTTTTTAATTACAGGAAAATGAAGCCAAGGACCTTAGCCTTAGAACAAATTTACAGGAACATATTATGCACTAATTTAAATAGGTTAGCTACTGAAAACTGCCAGGAGGATGTTTTTGTAATGCCATCCAAATTAAGGAATTATTGACCGAACATATGAGTTTTTTTCCTCACAAGATTAAATCAAGTAAAATTTCAAAAGACATGTATTATTCAGCCTCACCGGAAGTTAGCAAGCACAGAGACTAGAGAACGGGTAGAAGCAGAGAGTTTATTCTGGAGGTTTTTGTCTTTGGTAGATCCTGCAGCTAGGAAACTTGCTAACTAGATTGGGTCAAGAAGTTTGCTTTAAACAAAAAACCCAGAAGATGACAACAGCTGCACAGCTACTACCATTTAAATGCACAGATGTAGAAGTTCTGATTGTCTGATTTGGAAAAAAGGAAGACCACCTAGGAAACCCTGTGTTCTCATTTGAGTAGAAGCCATTTTACTAACCTCAGGCAAGCATTTGGCCTCTTGTCCTTCACTCAACACAGGAAAGAAAAAGTGGTTCAAAAGGAGAAAAGCAGTGAAAAAATAAGATTCCCTGCACTGAGCCAAGTTGTCCTGAGCAAATGGCTCAGAGATCACACCAGCTGGCACAAATGTCCACTCAGCTGACATAGAACCCAAGCCCCACAGAGGCTGCAGGTGGCTTGGCCACACAATTCTGCTCAAGAAGTGCCACATGCCCTGGAATTTCTGAATACTTACACTTCTCTTCTTCTCCATGTTTGTTTCTTCAGCTGCTTTCTGGTACCTTCAGAGAAGGGAAGGAAAGAATGTCTCAAATTAAACTTATATTTTTACTCTTTCAATTTTTTATCTTTTTTTGAGATGAAGTCTCACTCCTATTGCCCAGGCTGCAGTGCAGTGGTGCGATCTCGGCTCACTGCAACTTCTACCTCCCGGGTTCGAGTGATTCTCCTGTCTCAGCCTCCAGAACAGCTGGGATTACAGGCACCCACCACCATGCCCAGCTAATTTTTGTAGTTTTAGTAGAGATGGGGTTTTACCATGTTGGCCAGGCTGGTCTCGAACTCCTGACCTCAAGTGATCCACCTGCCTCGGCCTCCCAAAGTGCGTGCCCAGTTTTTTTTTTTTTTTGAGATAGGGTCTCACTCTGTTGCTCAGGCCGGAATCCAGTGGTACAACCATGGTTCATCATGGTTCACTGCAGCCTTGACCTCCCAGGCTCAAGCGAACCTCCTGTCTCAGCCTCCTGAGTGGCTGGGACTATGTAAGTGCACACCACCACACCTGGCTTAATTTTTTTATTTTTGTAGAGATGGGGTCTTGCCATGTTGCCTAGGCTGGTCTCAAACTCCTGAGCTAAAGTGATCCTCATGCTTCGGCCTCCTAAAGTATTGAGATTACAGGCATGAGCCACCAGCCTGGCTACTTTCTTTTTTCTTTTTTTTTTTTTTTGAGATGGGATTTCCCTCTGTTACCCAGGCTGAAGTTCAGTAGCGTGATCTTGTCACACTGCAACCTCCGCCTCCAGGGCTCAAGTGATCCCACCACCTCATCCTCCTGAGTAGCTGGGACCACAGATGCACACCACCACACCTGGCTAATTTTTTGTATTTTTCGTAGAGACAGGGTTTCACCATGTTGACCAGGCCAGTCTCAAACTCCTGAGTTTAAGTGATCTGCTGGCCTCAGCCTCCCCAAATGCAGGAATTACAGGCATGAGCCACCAGGCCCAGCCCCCCAGCCACTTTTAATCTTTAAGAAAACCAGTTCTGGGCTGGGTGAAGTGGCTCATGCCTGTAATCCCAGCACTCCAGAGGCCGAGGTGGGTGGATCGCCTGAGGTCAGGAGTTCAAGACCAGCCTGGCCAGCATGGTGAAACCCCACCTCTACTAAAAATACAAAAATCAGCCAGGCATAGTGGCGCACACCTATAATCCCAGCTACTCGGGGGGCTGAGGCACGAGAATCGCCTCAACCCAGGAGGCGGAGGTTGCAGTGAGCTGAGATCACACCACTGCACTCTAGCCTAGGTGACGGAGCGAGATTCAAAACAAACAAACCCAAAAAAACAGTCTGCATACCTATTTCTGCCAGCAGTTGCTTTTAATCAACTCTATCAGAAGAAGCTGTAAATCAGAGCAGACCTCACTTCCTGCAGCTATTCCAGTCATCTGCTCTGATATAACAACAAGATCCCCGTGGATAAGGTCAAATGCTGAAACAATTGGATAGAGCAGAAAGTCTGGGCTTTAAGCCCCAGTTTTGCTGCTTATTAACTGTGATCTCTGGCAAGTGACTTAATCTCTCTAAGCCTCAGTTTCCTTATCTAGAAAGAAGTTACAATCTACTTTCAGGATTGCCAGGAAGATTAAATGTAATCACGTGTAAAAACATTTTGAAATTAGTTAAGTCCATACAGCAATGCATTAATTCCAACATATACATTTCCCCTCCCATATTTATGCCTGATATCTTACAATTGTTCTCAGCCAAATGGTTGAGAGATAGTCACATTGCCTGTACATGTTGAATTTAGTATAAGTTATTGATATTGTCATTTTAACTCAGTTAAAAGTATTTGATGGTACTACATGGTATTGTTTTGTTTGAGACAGAGTTTCGCTCTTGTTGCCCAGGCTGGAGTGCAATGGCACAATCTCGGCTCACTGCAATCTCCGCCTCCCGGGTTCAAGCATTCTCCTACCCCAGCCTCTCAAGTAACTAAGATTACAGGCATGTGCCACCATGCCCGGCTAATTTTTGTATTTTTTACTAAAGACAGGGTTTCACCATGTTGGCCAGGCTGGTGTCGAACTCTTGACCTCATGTGATCCACCTGCCTCAGCCTTCCAAAGTGCTGGGATTACAGGCTTGAGCCACAGCACACAGCTATTATTATATGTTTTAAATGCCACTTAAAAATGTCTTTTAAAAGATTATACTATGTTTGGCATTTAAGGAAAAATTATTTTACATATGCACAAGAGTGATATGTGAGAAAAGTTTGCAATAAGCAGTGATTAGTTTAATCAGCATTTTTTCTTAGAGATGCAAAAATAGTGGCACAGCTATAGTTGATGACATCTTAGATTTCATAAATAATTATTTGTTATTACTTTTATCATTTTGTCATTTTTATTACTTGGATTGGAAGACCTCTGAGAAAAAAAGTAAAGTCCTTTTCAAGGAGGAACAGGTTTTCTCCATTTAAAGACTAAGTGGTCCAGAGATTTGTGCAGGTACAAGCTGCACAAATCTCCAGACCACCCAGAACAACCTTTTTTTTTTTTTTTGAGACAGAGTCTTGCTCTGTTGCCCAGGCTGGAGTGCAGTGGCACGATCTCAGCTAGCTGCAACCTCCGCTTCCTGGGTTCAAGTGATTCTCATCCCTCGGCCTCCCAAGTAGCTGGGATTACAGGCATGCCCCACCACACCTGGCTAATTTTTGCATTTTTAGTAGAGACAGGGTTTCACCATGTTGGCCAGGCTTGTCTCGAACTCCTGGCCTCAAGAGATACACCTGCCTTGGTCTCTCAAAGTGTTGAGATTACAGGCATGAGCCACCACGCCTGGCCCTAGAACAACCTTAACCTGGCTTCCTCCAGACCTCTGAGTCATGCATTGAAGTCAGCACCATCACGTGGAGAATCATCATTATGTGCCTCTCCTTGGGCCTGCCTTAGCAGAACTCAGCCCCACCCCTGGAAAAGGGCACTGTTCAAAGGGCACTGTCCTCTGCCTAAAGGTAGAATTTCAGAATTCACGAGGCATTTGGAGTAGGAGGTAAAAGAAGAAGAAAAAAAGCAGCCTCAGGCCTGGTGCAGTGGCTCACACCTGTAATCCCAGCACTTTGGGAGGCCAAGCTGGGCTGATCGCTTGAACCCAGGAGTTCGAGACCAGACTGCGCAACACAGTAAAACCCTGTCTCTACGAAAAATACAAAAATTAGCCAGGTGTGGTGCACGCCTGCAGTCCCAGCTACCAGGGAGGCTGAGATAGGAGGATTCCTTGAGCCAGGGACGTTGAGGCTGCAGCGAGCTACGATCATGCCACTGTACTCTAGCCTGAGCTACAGAGTAAGACCCTGTAGCTTGCCTTGACCTCCAGGACTCAAGCAATTCTCCTACCTCAGCCTTGCAAGAAGCTGGGTCTAAAGACGTCTACCATCACACCCAACTAATTTAAAAAAAATTTTTTTAGTAGATATAGGGTCATGCTATGTTGCCCAAGCTGGTCTCAAACTCCTGAGTTCAAGTGATCCTCCTGTCTCAGCCTCTCAAAGTGTTGAAATTACAGGCATGAGCCACCATGCCCAGCCAAGAAAGAGTATTACATAAAGGGTCTTCCAATCCTATCACTTTTTTTTTTTTTTTTTTTTGAGAAGGAGTCCTGCTCAGTCTCCTAGGCTGGAGTATAGTGGCATAATCTCGGCTCACTGCAACCTCTGTCTCCCGGGTTCAAGTGATTCTCCTGAGTAGCTGGGATTACAGGTGTGCGCCGCTATGCCCGGCTAATTTTTGTTTTTTTAGTAGAGACGGGTTTCACCAAGTTTGCCACGCTGGTCTCGAACTCCTGACCTCAAGTGATCCACCAGCCTTGGGCTCCCAAAGTGCTGGGATTACAGGTGTAAGCCACCGTGCCCAGCCCCCAATCCTATCACTGTCTAATTTTAATAATCAGATATTAACAAGCATCTCAGTCGCCATGTAGTACTGCTCTGCAATTGAGCAGAACTCTCTAATGGGGTAGGGTAAAAGGGCTACCAAAAATTTCTGGCACTTCATTGACCATAACTAGGAAGAAAGTGGGATTAGAACTGCTGTGATTCAATTGACAAGCTGAAAATATATTTGCAACTTATATTACAGACAAAAAATTAATTTCCCTAGAATATAAATAACTACTAATCAACAGGAAAATGACAACTGAATAAATAAAAAGGCAGATATAAACATACTGTTCACGGCTGGGTGCGGTGTCTCACGCCTGTAATCCCAGCACTTCGGGAGATGGAGGTGGGTGGATCACCTGAGGTCAGGAGTTGGAAACCAGCCCCGCCAACCTGGCAAAACCCTGTCTCTACTAAACATACAAAAATTAGCCAGGCATGGTGGCAGGCACCTGAAATTCCAGCTACTAGAGAGATTGAGGCACGAGAATCGCCTGAACCCGGGAGGTGGAGGTTGCAGTGAGCCGAGATTGCACCACTGCACTCTGGCCTGGGTGACAGAGCCAGACTCCATCTCAAAAAAAACAAAAACATACAGTTCACAAAAAGAACATCTCATGACTCTTAAACAGAAAAGATGTTCAACCTCAAAATGCAAATTCAAACAATGCTAACAACATTTTACCTATTAAGTAGGAAAATATTTTCTTTTCTTTTCTTTTTTTTTTTTTTTTGACATGGAGTCTCACTCTGTCGCCCAGGCTGGAGTGCAGTGGCGTGATCTCGGCTCACTGCAACGTCTGCCTCCCAGGTTCAAGTGATTCTCCTGCCTCAGCCTCCCAAGTAGCTGGGATTACAGGCATGCACCACCACACCCGGATAAGCTTTTTGTATTTTTAGTAGAGATGAGGTTTCACCATGTTGGCCAGACTGGTCTCCAACTCCTGACCTCAGGTGTCCGCCTGCCTCAGCCTCCCAAAGTGCTGGGATTACAGGCGTGAGCCACCGCACCCGGCCGGAAAAGATTTTCTTAAAAAGCTAATATGCAGGGGGTTCCCTTTCTTGGCTTGGAGTCCTTCTCCCTCTGTCTCTGTATGGGGAAGCTGCTCCTTCCGTCTTTCTTGCCTATTAAACACTCTCTGCTCCTTAAAACCACACACACACACACACACACGCACACGCACACGCACACACGCACACGCACACGGCTAATAAGCTAATATGCAGTTGGGTTGGGTAGCTCATGCTTGTAATCCCAGTAATCCCAGCGCTTTGGGAAGTGGAGGCGATAGGATTGCTTGAGGTCAGGAGTTCGAGGCTGCAGTGAGCTGTCATTGTACCACCGAACTTCTGTTTAAAACAAATAAACAAACAAAAAAGGCTAATATGGGACATTGGTGAGGGTATGGGGAAACAGGTTCTGTCTTACATTGCTGGTGGGAAGGTAAATTGGTAAAACCTTTATAGAAGGCATTTTGTCTATGCCTTCTTTAATATCTGCCAAAATTATAAAAGCACAAATGTTATAATTTACCAATTCTTTCTGCTCCCAGAATTTATCCTATAGATACACTAAAAAAATATTTTCATATTGGATTATTTATCATAGCATTAAATATAACAGCAAAAGACTGAGAACAACCTGAATGTCCATTAGCAGAGGAGTGGTAAATTATAATGTATATGTATAATGAAATACTGTGCAGCAACAAAAAGGACAAAGGGAAGGTGGTAGTGATTGTACAATAATATGAATGTACTTAATGCCACCGAACTGTGTTCTTAAAAGTGGTTGGCCAGGTGCAGTGGCTCACGCCTGTAATCCCAGCACTTTGGGAGGCCAAGGCGGGCAGATCTCCTGAGGTCAGGAGTTTAAGACCAGCCTGGCCAACATGGTGAAACCCCATCTCTACTAAAAATATAAAGATTAGCTGGGCATGGTGGCTCATGCCTGCAGTCCCAGCAACTCGAGAGGCTGAGGCACGAGAATCCTTTGAATCTGGGAGGTGGAGGTTGCAGTAAGCTGAGATCACACCACTGCACCCCAGCCTGGGCAACAGAGTGAGACTCGGTCTCAAAAAAAAAAAAAAAAAAAAGTGGTTAAAATGGTAAATTTTATGCTATATACTGTGTATTTTACCACAGTTAAAACAAAACAGTATGGTACTGGCATAAACACAGATATACAGACCAATGGAACAGAACACACAGCCCAGAAATAAACCCTTACATGTATGGTCAAATAATTTTTTGACAAGGGTGCCAAGATCATCCAGTGGGGAAAGGAAAATCTTTTCAACAAATGGTGCTGGGAAAACTGGATAGCCACATGCAAAAAAATGAAATTGGACTACCATATACAAAAATTAAGTCAAATGGATCAAAGACCTAACTATAAGAGCCGAAACTATAAAACTCTTGGTTGAAACATAGGGGAAAAGTCTCATGACACTGGATTTGGCAATGATTTTTTGAAATTTATTTTTTGTCGTTTTTCTTTTTCTTGTTTTTCTTATTTTTTCATCTTATTTTAATTTTTTATTATCTTTTGATCATCTCATCATTACAAGATTTGGTAATGCCTTATTGGAATACAACACCAAAAGCACAGGCACAAAAGAAAAAACAAACTAGACTTCAGTAAAATTAAAAACTTTTCTGAGGCTTGGCGTGGTGGCTCACACCTGTAATCTCAGCACTTTGGGAGGCCAAGGTGGGCGGATCATGTGAGGTCAGGAGTTCAAGACCAGCCTGGCCAACATGACGAAACCTTGTCTCTACTAAAAATACAAAAATTAGCCAGGTGTGGTGGTGGGCACCTATAATCCCCGCTACTTGGGAGGCTGAGGCTGGTGAATCATTTGAACCCAGGAGGTGGAGATTGCAGTGAGCCGAGATTGCGCCACTGCACTCCAGCCCTGGCGACAGAGCAAGACTCTGTCTCAAAAAAAACAAAACAAAACAAACAAAAAAAGACAAAAAAACTTTTGCACATCAAAGAACACTATCAACAAGCCGGGTGCAGTGGCTCATGACTGTAATCCCAGCACTTTGGCAGGCCGAGGCAAGTGGATCACTTGAGGTCAGCAGTTCAAGACCAGACTGGCCAACATGGTAAAACCCCGTCTCTACTAAAAATACAAAAATTAGCTGGGTGTGGTGGTGGGCACCTGTAATCCCAGCTATTGAGGAGGCTGAGGCAGAAGAATCGCTTGAACCTGGTAGGTGGAGGTTGCAGTGAGCTGAGATTGCACCACTGCACTCCAGCCTGGGCGACAGAGCGAGGCTCTGTCTCACGAAGAAAAAAAAAATCACAAAGAAAAAAAAAAGAACATTATCAACAAAGTGAAAAGTTCCCATGGAGTGGGAGAAAATATTTGCAACTCATATTTGAGTTTTAAGTAACAAAAATGAGATAATGTGATACATACTATTCTGCTTCTCCCTTTCTCCATTTCAGAGAGAAATTCAGAGAAGCTGACATTTTCATTCGAGAAATACTTATTGCTGTCTACTATGTTCCAAGCACTAGAGAAAAAGTAACGAAAGAAATAACCAAAACAGACATAATATCTGCTCTCCGACACTTACAATTTAGACACTAAAAACAGAAGCACACAAATATACATACACATACACACACACACACAGAGTGGTAAGTCCTTTGAAAAAAAAGAACAGGGTATTATTAAATAACAAAGGAATACAATTGAGAAAGGAAGAGGAAATCAAGGAAAGCCTCACTTATATTAATTAGCCTGATTTGATAATTCCACAACGTATTCATGTATTAAAACATCACATTGGCTGGATGTGGTAGTTCATGCCTGTAATCCCAGCACTTTGGGAGGCTGAGTCGAGTAGATCACTTGAGGCCAGGAGTTAAGACTGGCCTGGGCAACATGGAGAAACCTCGTCTCTATTAAATAGACAAAAATTAGCCACCAGGCACGTTGGTGCACACCTGTAGTTTCAGCTACTCAGAGACTGAGGCGGGAGGATCGCTTGAACCTGGGAAGAGGAAGTTGCAGTGAGCCAAGATAGCACCACCACACTCCAGCCTGGGTGATAAAGCGAGACTCTGTCTCAAAAAACAAACAAAAAACCATCACATTGGACCCCATACATATGTAAAATTATTCTTTGTCAGCTAAAAACAAATGGATGAGTACGATGGCTCAAGCCTGTGATCCCAGCACTTTGGGAGGCCAAGGCAGGCCAATCACTTGAGCCCGGGAGTTTGAGAAAAGCCTAGGCAACATGGCGAGACCCCATCTCTAAAAAAAAAAAAAAACTAGCAGGGCTTGGTGGCATGCGCCTGTAGTCCCAGTTACTCAGGAAGCTGAGGTGGGAGGATCACCTGAGCCCAGGAATTTGAGGATGCAGTGTGCCGTGATGGCGCCACTGCACTCCAGCCTGGGCAACAGAGTGAGACTCTATCTCAAAATAAAATAAAATAAAAATACAATACAATACAATACAATACAATACAATACAATACAATAAAATAATTTTTAAAAGGAGCGCCTCACTGAGAAAATGACCTGTAGGCTGAGATGTGAAGTTTGACCAGATGAAGTTAGCCAGACAAAAGGAAGGGAGGAAAGCATTCCAGGAACAGAAAAACACCATGCATAAAGGCCTCAAGGCAAGAAAGTGTCTCATGTATATAGGGTGCACAAAGAACTCTAGTGTTGCAGAAGCTCACTGAGAGGGGAAAGGGCAGGCAATGAGGCAGGAGGCAGGGATGGGCCATACAGGTAATGCTAAGGACTTTGAATTTAATGGTAGGATGGTCACTGATTCAATTCGTGTTTTTAAAGAGTGCTCTGGAGTGTGGAGAATGGACTGGAGGGGCTGAGAATGGAGGTGGCATTAATGAGAGATAATGCTGGCTGGGCTGCAGAGATAATGGCACTAGAGATAAAGAAAAGTGAATAGATTTGAGATATATTTCGAGGAAGAATCAGTAGGGTAGTAATCAGATGGGGAAGAGAGAATGATTCCTAGGTTTCTGGCAGCTGAGTCAATGGAAGTAATGCTTCCTGGGACGAGGAATTGTGAAAGAAGAGCAAATTTGGAAACGGGGAAGATCAAGAGTTCAATGCTAGCCATGTTAACTAAAACATCCATTTGGTGGTAGCAGTGATGAGATGCATGTGTCCGGAGCTCAGAAGAAAGCTCTGAGCTAGTTGTATGCATTTAGGACTTGTGTGCCCATGGATGGTATTAAAGCCACAGGAGTAGATGACATCTGCAAGCAGTGTGTAGTGTGAGAAGATGCCTGGAACTCAGTCCTGGAGACTCGAACATTTCAGCAGTCAGAACAAATGATAAGACAGACTGACAAGGAAGAGACAGAGGGGGAGGAAGAAAATGATGAGACTGCCAGAGAAGCCAAGAGAAGCAAAAATGTGGGAGGGAAAAAGTGGTGAGAGTTCATGTAAGATAAAGGCCAAAAAACATCCCTTTGATTTAGCAACACGGAAGTGTTTGGTAATCTTGGCAATCCTCTTTCATTATAATTAATTCACCCATATTCCTTTAATGGGCATTTGGATTGTTTCCAGTTTTTCACCATTGCAAATAACGCTTTGGGGAATGTCCTTGTACGTATATTTTTCCCACTTGTACTAATATATCTGTCTAAGAGATTCCCTAAAAGTGAGAATTCAGGGATACAGTGGATTGTAGCTATTATAAAAAGGAACTTAGAACTGGCCTTGAACTTGCGTTTCCACACCCCTTGGATAATCATCTACAGTATATTACAGCAATAATACAATATATGAAAACTAGAACCAATTGGCAGACAGGTTTATATTTAGCCAACTGTTCTCCAAGGCAAGGTATTTACATTGTGGTTAGTTGAGTAAATAAGCTCAGAGGTTCCCTTCCCTTTAGTGTCTAATAGAAACATAGATTTAAAAAAAATCAAAATAGTTCTCATCTTTAGCCTTGTCCTTTTAGCATGGAGGCATCTGTAAGACCAGGTGTATACACCAAAGGCTGTCTTTAATCCTGTTCTCAAACCCCTACTCAAATATCTCCACCTTTTATTTGTAATGAAGTTCCTGCTAAATAGTAGATAACAGGGAGAAAGGCTCTACACCACCTCTTTCTTCCAAGTTAGATCCCTGGTACTTTTATATTTTGTACTCTTAGATTGCCACAAGACTGAGGCTCAATACTTCTGAATTCAGTGTTCAGGCCTCAGACTTTTCTCAGAGGCCCTTACAGCAACTAGCATTCTTCTGACACAAAATGTGAAGGACACAAAATGGGGGCACCATTTTGAAGATCCAAATTTGAGAAAATAAAACATTTACAATAAAATTTCTGTAATTAAAATTTTGTTCCTCTTTCCTTCCCAGATTTTTTTTTTTTTTTTTTTTTGCGGTCCAGCCTCCTTTTCTTTACATAAGGAATTTAATCTTGCAACTGCTCACTAATGCTCAGCTGTGGGGCAGGCAGCTGATGGAGGACGCTAAAATTATCTGGGGAGTAATAACAGTGTCTCAAATTTTTCTAAGGCCAGAAAACAGAGTTCCTGAGCCATGACTCTTGCTTGTATGCCCTCAAATAGAGCAAAGGGAATGCTGAGCCAAAAAGGGAAAACAGAAACTCCCAAGGTTTAAGCAATGTATTTTCTTCTGGAAAAATTTCAACACTAAAATGCTACAGAGAAGCGAAAGAAGAGGAAGTTAACCAGGCTGACTTGAAGGTCAACTTTTTTCTTATTGAAGGAAGAATAGTCACAGAAAACTAAATATGAATGCTCTTTTTTTTTTTTTTTTTTTTAAGATAGGTTCTCACTCTGTCACCCAGGCTGGAAGGCAGTGGTGCAATCATAGTTCACTGCAGCCTTGAGCTTCTGGACTCAAGTGATCCTCTCTACCCGGCCTCCTCCTGTTTCCTGGAACTAGGAATGGGTAAAGTTATAACAAAAACAGGAGAAGCTGTGATAAGGTAGAGGCATGCTGGCAGGGGGTTAGGTTAGGGATCTTCGTGCTGTGTTCATCAATTCTACCATCTTGGTGTATGACCTTCAGTCATAATTGCTAATCCTCAAGCTCCTAATCTGTCAAAGGAGTAGGGCAAATGCTAGCCAGACCAGTGGTTTCAAGCTCTGCTAGCTGCAGAACCCTCTCTTCAAATGCTGTCTTACATAGAACCTAACCTTTACAAGGGATCAAAGCAGGATTGCTGGAATGGAAAATCTAAAGGGCTGGGCCTGGGATCTGGGACTGGGATCTGGGCCTGGGATCTGGGCTTGGGTTTAGCCCTTAGGGTGTTCCAATTGTTGGAGAACTGGCCCTGAGATTCCTCTGAAGACCACAATTAAGATAGTTTAAAAACTACCAGGCTAGATTCTCTTTAATTCCAAAAATGTATGAGTCAAACAAATTCCACCCAAAGAGTCAACTGTTATCAAATGAAGGATCATATTATGCTGAAGTCAGTGGTGAGTGAAACCAAAGCTAGCTATTCAAATGGATGTATCAATAGGAACTTCTTACCTCAAATTTAACGACTGTTATAGAGGCTTAGTCAGAGAAATAAGCCTGCAGCTATAAAGGACCATGGGACACAAGCTCTGATGCTAGAAAAAGTACTCTTCTATACATATAAACACAAAATGCACTGTTAACAATTAGAAAGTAAAGCTGACTTATCTACAAACATCAGCTAGATTAAGCTTCCTCCAAACAACACTTTCATATTAATCTCTGATCAGAGACCTCCTAAGTTTTCCTACTGTTTTTAGCTAGGCTTGTATAGGACTCACTATTTGCAAACCCCATAATATAAAGCCACTAGGTGTTGGAAACAGACATTAGTATACGCTTTGTGGAAAATAGTCCTGTAGTCTACAGCCATACCACCCTCAACGCGCCTGATCTCAACTGATCTCGGAAAATAGTCCTGCAGTCTTCTTTGGGAAGCTGCAGTGAGTGAACCTTACAAACCTTAAGTAATATTAGCAACGTGTTTCCACTGAGTATAAAACCTAGAACAGAAATCCAGGCTGATTCCCTGGTTTTCACTCCTTTCAGTATACACCACCACCTGTCCTACTTCTATGCCTTTACCTCCTGTTGCTCCCCTTCCTCTGGAATGTCTTCAGCATTCTCCAAGCCTACCAAATAACTCTATTCATCTTTCCAAACCAGTTCCATGTGTTAAGCACATCAGAAGAAAAATATGTGACAGGAACAAACTCAAATATTAACTTGAGCAGGTTACTTCCTTTACCTCAGTTTTCTCAACTATAAAAGAGGGGTAAAGCCCCTTCCTCATATAGTTTTTGTTAGGATTCAAAATAGTATATATTTTATATATTTCTTTTTTTTTTCTGAGACGGAGTCTCACTCTGTTGCCCAGGCTGGAGTGCAGTGGCATGATCTTGGCTCACCACAACCTCCGCCTCCCAGGCTCCAGTGATTCTTCCACCTCAGCCTCCCAAGTAGCTGGGATTACAGGCACGTACCACCACTGCCCAGCTAAATTTTTGCATTTTTTTGTATTATTATTATTTTTTGAGACGGAGTCTCGCTCTGTAGCCCAGGCTGGAGTGCAGTGGCGTGATCTCGGCTCACTGCAACCTCCGCCCCCCAGGTCCCAGTTAAGCAATTCTCCTGCCTCAGCCTCCCGAGTAGCTGGGATTACAGGCATGGGCCACGATGCCCAGCTAATTTTTGTATTTTTTAGTAGAGACAGGGTTTCACCACGTTGGCCAGGCTGGTCTTGAACTCCTGACCTCGTGATCTGCCCGCCTCAGCCTCCCAAAGTACTGGGATTACAGGTGTGAGCCATCGCGCCCAGCCATTTTTTTGTATTTTTAGTAGAGATGGGGTTTCACTATGTTGGGCAGGCTTGTCTTGAACTCCTGACCTTAAATGATCCAACTGCCATGGCCTCCAAAAGTGCTGAGATTACAGGCATGAGCCAGCGTGCCCAGCCAAAATAGTATGTGTTTCTATCAAGGGTCTAGCATGGTGCCTGGCACACTGATTGTAATTAATGGGTTCAGGATTGACAGTTTTGCAATCCTTTCAGCCTTCATGGAGAAAAGACAGTGAACCCAGTATACCGTGAGAAGGACCTGTGAGATCCCTCTGCACTTTCTCTCTGCAAGATTAAGAAGACCCTAAAGATGAAGCCTTTTCCAACCTCTTAACTCTCCTTAATGCTACTATAGGACCCAAATCCTAATGAGAACTGGCTGGGCTGGACAATGACAGAATAGAGTGGTGAGAAAGGCACTGGGGAAGAGGTGAGAGCCTCACTGAAGTGACTGAGCTGGGCAAGGAAGAAAGTGAGGCCAGGAAGGGGACTGACATCCAGGGCTGGGTGTCCTGGTGAGGTCAAAACACAGGGTCACTGGGAATAAGAGTTAAACAAGTGGAAAAACAGAAGGCTGCAATCAAACAGTAGGTTCTCCAAATGCACCATTTCAGAGAAGGATTCTGAGTGATGATAGGTTGAGACGGGAGGCAGAGGCATGGGAGACAACATGCAGGTTGCAGAAACAGGGAAGATCAAGAAATTATGAGTCCAGGTTGGGCACAGTGGTTCACACCTGTAATCCCAGCACTTTGCGAGGCTGAGGCAGGAGGATCGCTTGAATCCAGGAGTTCAAGACCAGCCTGGGCAACATAGTGAGACGCTGTCTTTACAAAAATAAAAAATTAGACGGGCATGGTGGTGCATGCCTGTGGTCCCAGCTACTTGGGAGGCTGAGGCAGGAGGACTGCTTGAGCCTGGGAGGTCGAGTCTGCAGTGAACCATAATTGCACCACTGCACTCTAGCCTGGGCGACAGAGTATGACCCTGTCTCAAAAAAAAAAAAAAAAAAAAAAAAAGAGAGAGAAAAAGAAAAGAAATTATGAGCCCAAAGTATCAGACAGGTCACTGATGTGGACCCAGTGATTCTTCAATGAGGACACCATTGGTGCCAATGGCCCTGGGGGACATTTAGACACATGTGTTAGAATCTTGTTGGGTTTTCTCCCCTATCACTTTTTTTTTTCTTTTTTGGTTGTCACAATGTCATGGGTTCATTTAGAGGAGGGCATGATGATGAATATCCTGCATGGGGAAGATCTGCCTTACCCCAAATGCTATAGCACCCCCAGTGAGAAACACTAAAAAAAAAAATGATGCTAGAAGCCAGCGTCCCCTGGAGGCTGGCACGCCACTGCAATGAAGGGGAGGATAACAGTGCATTATAGTTAGATGTGAGCCTGAAAGCACATGTCTAGAACTTCAGAAGCAGGCATGAGAAACAATGAATGGGAAACAGTATTGGAGATATAGAAGAGTACCAACCCTGGCCCCCAAAATATTTCAGGGAAGCATGTGCAGAAGGAGCAGGCAGCCAGGCTGGGCGTGGTGGCTCACGCCTGTAATCCCAGCACTTTGGGAGGTCGAGGTGGGCAGATCATGAGGTCAGGAGTTCAAGACCAGCCTGACCAATATGATGAAATCCCATCTCTACTAAAAATACAAAAATTAGCCGGGCATGGTGACATGTGCCTGTAATCCCAGCTACTCGGGAGGCTGAGGCAGGAGAATCGCTTGAACCCAGGAGGCGGAGGTTGCAGTGAGCTGAGATTGCACTATTGCACTCCAGTCTGGGCGACAGAGTGAGACTCCATCTCAAAAAAAAAAAAAAAAAAAAAAAAGAAAGAGCAGGCAGCCACTGCTCAAACACAGAATGCATGTCATGCATGTCAAGGGAAAGCCAAGTTTAGTTAAAGACAGGTAGGGCTAAGGAGGGTGAAAAGGGTAAGAACGTGGAGAAGTTTCTGTGCAGGACAGGGAGTTTCCAAGTCCCATAATCACATCTCAACACCATCTGATATCCTTCCCTTTCTCTCTATTCCTGTTCCCCCTTGACCCCCAACAGCTTTCACTTGGGTTCCCAAGAGAGCCTCATAAATTGTCTCCATGTTACCAATCTCTCACCTTTCTAATATAGCTTTACACTGTTGCCAGAAGGCTTTTTCTAAAATACCGGTCTGATCATGTCACTCTCCCCACATGAAAACCAATTGCGTTCCCTGGTTTTCTTACTAAATCCTAACCTTAGCAGAGCATCCGAGGTCTTCCATCTGGCCCTAAATGAATTACACCAGTTCCTTCTCCCTTTTGTATTTTTCCATGGCAGACTGCTTGCTTTCCTATTCCCTTTATTCGTGTTCGGCTTCCATAATCCTTTGCTTCAATCTCCTATCTTAGACTCGACTCATTCCACTTCAAGCTCACTGCTTTGACTCCACAAGTCCATCCCTTCCACTACCAGTGCTTCTTAAACTTCCCTGAAGGTAAAAATTACCTGGGATACTTGTTAAAAACATAATTTCCTGGACTCTATCCACACATACTGAATCAGAATATAGGATGATTTTAAAACATGTCCAGGCCAGGCACAGTGGTGTGTGCCTATAGTCCCAGCTACTCAGAAGGCTGAGGTGGGAGGATTGCTTGAGCCCAGGAGTTTGAGGCTGCACTGAGCTGTGTGGTCACACCACTGCACTCCAGCCTGGGTGACAGAGTGAAACCCTGTCTCAACATTTTTTTTTTAATTAAAAAAATTTAAAATGTCCAAAAAATTCTGACATTCCTCCTATCAGAGAAGGTGGAGTCAAATTGCCCTTCCCCGAAATGAGTCAGCTTTAGTGACTCACTTCTAATGAAGTGAATGTGGTAAAAGTGATACTGTATGACTTCCGAGGCTAGGTCATAAAAGGCAACACAACTTTGAACTCCCCCTTTTCTTCCCTCCTTCCCTCTGTCTCTGGATGATTGCCCTGGGAACTGAGCCACCAAGCCAAACAGCCACATGGAATGGCCATGTGTAGGTGTTCCTACCATGGCCCCAGCTGAGATCCCAGATGACAGCATCAACCGCCTGACTTGTGAGTAAGCCAGCCTTTTGATGATTACAGCTCCCAGCCTTTGGGCCACCCTGGCTGATGCTAAGTAGAGCAGAGATCCTGCCCAAACTGGAGATTCAAAAGCAAAATAAATGCTGGAATTATTATTATTTATTATTATTATTATTATTATTATTATTTAAGACAGAGTCTCGCTCTGTTGCCCAGGCTGTAGTGCAGTGGCACGATTTCAGCTTACTGCAACCTCCGCCTCCTGGGTTCAAGCAATTCTCCTGCCTCAGCCTCCTGAGCAGCTGGGACTACAGTACAGGCATGTGCCACCACGCTCGATTAATATTTGTATTTTTAGTAAAGACAGGGTTTCACCATGTTGGCCAGGCTGATCTTGAACTCCTGACCTCAAGTGATCCACCCACCTCGGCCTCCCAAAGTGCTGGGATCACAGGCATGAGCCACCGCGCCTGACCGGATGTGTTCTAATAAAGTTTTATTTACTAATCAGCAGCCAGTGGGCTGTAGTGTGCCTGTGTAGGTTACACTTTTCAGCAGAACTTCGTGCAATGATGAAATGTTTCTGTGCTGTTCAATACGACAGTCACCAACAACAAGTAGTTACTGAGCACTTGAAAAGTGATAAATGCAGCTGGTAAACATTTAAAACTAAATTTTAAATGTTATTTAATTTTAATTAACTTAAACTGAAATAGCCACCTATATAGTGGCTACCACATTGGAAAGTGCAGGTATAGAGAGTGCTTAACGCACCATTCAACCAAATCAAAACTCGCCTCAAAACTCATCTCAACCAGAAAGCCTTCCTGATGAGCTCCTGTCCGTGATACTCTGTCTCTTATTCTGTACCTAATCCTCATTCCTATTCATTTTAGACTTGCTGATATTTTGCTTTATAATTATTTCATAATTATCTTTTTTAAAATAATTTTTGTGTCTATAACTGTTTCTTCCACAAACTAAACAAAAAGTCAAAGAATAGAATGTATCTTCTGATTATTACCCTCCTCCTCCTTCTCCACAGTGCCTCATATAGTGTTTAAAATCCACGAGGCGCCCAATAAAATTATTTTACATTATGTACTTCCTTCACCAATTTCCCTGACAGGTGGCAATGTGTGCTCCAGACAGATGGTCCTTTTGGACCAGGATCAGCACTTACTTGGAGAATATTTCCACAATAGCCGATGACTTGTTCTTGTTGACAAGAGAAAGTTCTTTGGCTGTTACCCTCAATGATAGTGAGGTCCATTGCCGTCTATTAAATGGAGATGATTCCATCTTGTCTACAGACACTGAAATACCTATGCAATAAAGAAAGTCAGAACATTAGACACAGAAGAGGATTCTCCAACATCCAAGGATTGGCAGTGGTGTGGTAGAGCCCTAAACTTGCAGACCACATTCCTCCACTGTTCTCCCCCAAACTGTGTAACCTTGGTCAAATGATCCAATATCTTTGGGTTGTGGTTTCTTATAAAAGGAGGCTACACCAGATGACCTTTAAGGTCCCTTCCAGTTCCATTTTATGACTGACCCCACTGTGCAAACATCAATTGGCCTTTCCCTGAACTGAAGTCTGTTCCAAAGTCACATTTGGAGTGAAATGTTTCCCTCTTCTGAATTACATCCCAGGGGAGGTACAGTCAGAATCTCAGTAGAGCCAGGTCCAAATTAGTTTCTACCTACATTCAAGTTTCTTTTGGCTGCCCTCTCTCCCCAAGCTCTGCAGCACTGGCCACTCAGTGCCAGGGAGAGAGCTGGGGGCGCAGCGTGGTGTAATAGGAAGAGCAGGGCTTTAAGGTGAGACAGACTTCGGGGAAATCCTAACTTTGTTACCTTGAACATATTATGTAATATTTTCCATTTCACTTTCTTCAGCTAAAAAATAAGGATAATATCTATCTTTAGGAGGTTTTGATATAGATTTAAGGAGATAATATATTTAAAATACTGGGTATATTACAGTAGTATTAAGAGCATTTTAAGTATAATTATTATCATTGACTCTTGTTATAATTCTCATTTTAAAGCCTTTATCAAGGAGAAGTATAACGTACTTTAAGTTCAGGAGACAAACCCTATTTTCTAACATCCCTTTCAGCCAAAGAATACATAAAGCCATACCCTTGATATCACCTAGTCCCTACCCATTAATGTGGATCGTTTGGTTATTTTGCCCCACTAATTACCAAAGGAAAGGAGTTCCAACCTTTGTCCAGAAGACGAGAGATTAGAAATGAGTCAACAGTTTCCTTATTTGAAGAGTGAAAAATATAAAGTACCACTTTGTTTCTGATCCAGGAGTCTTGAAAACTAAAAAAAAAATAATAATAAAGTACTGCTAATTCACAGCTTACCAGAAGTAAAAGAAAAATAAAGTACTACTTGCAGCTCTTGGCAACCGAAGAGCATAACTGATCTGGTTGAATGTATGGTTCATCAGGTACTGCTTTCAATAACCTTGACAGCTGTAGAACACAGAGAGTATTTAAATCCAGCAACTCAAGCTGCCATTTCACATTAAAAGTCCTGGGTCAGGCTGGGCATGGTGGCTCACGCCTGTAATCTCAACACTTTGGGAGGCCGAGGTGGGTGGATCACTTGAGGTCTGAGGTCAGGAGTTTAGGACCAGCCTGACCAACATGGTGAAATCCTGTCTCTACTGAAAACACAAAATTAGCCGGGAGTGGTAGCGCATGCCTATAATCCCAGCGACTTGGGAGGCTGAGGCAGGAAAATTGCTTGAGGCAGAGGTTGCAGGGAACCGAGATCACACCATTGCACTCCAGCCCAGGCAACAAGGGCGAAACTCCGTTTCAAAAAAAAGGTCCTGGGTCAGACATGGTGGTTCATACCTGTAATCCCAGCACTTTGGGAGGATAGCTTGAGGCCAGGAGTTTGAGACCAGCCTGGGTAACATAGCAAGACTCCCTCTTCTCTACAAAAAATTAAAAATTAGCTGGGCGTGGTGGCACACACCTATAGTCCTAGCTACTAGGCCCAGGAGTTGGAGGCTACAATGAGCTATGAATTGCGCCACTGGACTCCAGCCTGGGTGACAGACCAAGATGTTCTCAAAAAAAAAAAAAAAAGTCCCGTGATGCAGAATAAGCAATGGACAATTCTAAAAGACCACACTACTACTGTTCCACATGTAATATTTGTTCTTCCAATGAAATCCTTGTCAGAAAATAATACTAGTTTTGTTAATATGTTTTAATCCTCATGTTGGAAGGCATAGTATGCCCTTTAATGGTAAGGAGCTCTGGGTTAGAGACAGATAAGTCTAAGTGGGAATGTTGGCCTCATCGCTTAATGAAAAGTTTCCCTAAAACTTGGATTTCTCATCCATAATAATAGCATTTACTTCACAGTATTCTTATGAGAAATAAATAAGATAAAGAAGAAAAGACCCTGATACAGAATAAGTAAGCAATAAAAGTTACTGTTTAGTGTTTTTAATGTTTTCTTTTCTTCCTGAACAAAATAATCGTAATTCTATACATGTACTTTGCAATAAACTGGAATGTACCAAATAATACATGACACCTATTTGTCTATCTGGTATTAAACTGGCAGACTCACCAAACAATGCCAGCCCCTTCTCTAAGATGAAAAAGACACAGAAGCAACAAACATTTCAGCTAACCTTAACTATATGAAACTATCATAGTTTTTTTAAAACTCTGTAAGGCAAGTTAAGGAAATGCTAATGAATGCTTTAAGATATTATTTGGTAGAAATATACTACCAATATAGTTGTGGGTATAAATACTGTCAGTTCTTCCATAAAGATCAACTCTGGATCAAAGGGGAAAAAAAATATACAAGATACATTTGCAGGCCAGGCACGGTGGCTCACATCTGCAATCCCAGCACTCTGGGAGGCCGAGGCAGGCAGATCACTTGAGGTCAGGTGTCCGAGACCAGCCCGACCAACATGGTGAAACCCAGACTTTACTAAAAATACAAAAATTAGCCAGGTGTGGTGGTACACCCCTGTAATCCCAACTACTTGAGAGGCTGAGGCAGGAGAATCACTTGAACCCTGGAGGCAGAGGATGCAGTGAGCTGAGATCATGCCACTGCACTCCAGCCTGGGTGACAGAGTGAATGAGACTCCACCTCAAAAAAAAAAAAAAAAAGGTATGTTTCTAAAAAAGGAAAAGGATTTATTATTTGAGATACCGAGCATGATAAAGAAAAAAAAGGTTAACTCCCAAGTCTAAGTCCGTGGTTTTGATTACTCCCAGCCAGAAAGTTAAGAAAAGTCAGAACATCTATTTTGGTATACAGCTAGGAGAGGCACACAGTTCTTAGAGTTCTTACACTCAGGGAATGAGATGACTCTCACCCTGACCACACTTGTCTTCACAGAAGCATAATGTTATTTCTTAGCAATGTGATTAGTACCTATGAAACAGATAAAGGTGAGAATCAATACATGATTTTTGATAGACTCTGGTACCAGGTTATTGAATAACTACTTCCTATGAGATGTAGGGAGATGTCCCTGCCTGAATGGTGTACATAATCTACTGTGCTTGCTGACACACACACAAATATTTATAGTACAAGACAGAATGTGGTTAGAGGCTATGCGTGGTGTAGGAATACAAGACCTGATTTTCTGGCTTTGTGAGAGGGAAAGGAAAAGATATCAGATGACTTGGGACTTAAAGAACGGGCAGAATTTCATCAAAGTGAAGGCAGGAGGAGGAAGGAGGAGAATAGCATTAGCACCTTTGGGGAGTGAGTTAAACTCTAGGTTCAAGAGAAGTTGAAGATAGACAAGACTTGGCCAGGTGTGGTGGCTCACGCCTATAATCCCAGCACTTTGGGAGGCTGAGGCAGGCGGATCACCTGAGGTCAGGAGTTCGAGACCAGCCTGCCCAAGATGGCCAAACCCCATCTCTACTAAAAATACAAAAAATTAGCTGGGCGTGGTGGCACGCGCCTGTAATCCCAGCTGCTCGGAAGGCTGAGGCAAGAGACTCTCTTGAACCTGGGAGGCGGAGGTTGCAGTGAGCCAAGATTGCAACACTGTACTCCAGCCTGGGTGACAAGAGCGAAACTCTGTCTCAAAAAAAAAAAAAAAAAAAAAAGACATAATGGGGCCTGACTGGGAAGAAAACCATGCTAAGGAGTTTGGACCATATTTCAATAGTGGGAAGAAGTAACCCATGAGTGATCGGAGATTAGGTCTAATCTTAATGTGCTATTTACTTAGCACATGCATGGTTTTTATAACAAAAAAAGTTTCTGATCCTCAATATCCACACCTGTAAGATAAGATCTCTGTAATGGATTAACCACAGTCTCTCTGGTGGAACACAGAAAGTTTCTGAAAAAGCATGTAACATGACTAACATCATATTTTAAAATATTATTCAGCAGTAGTGTGCAACTTGCTAAGAGGGAAAAAGACTGGAGTCTAAATTACTAGTCAAGAAGATCCTGAAACTAAGTGAGAGGTAATCAAGGTTTAAATTCGTAAATTAACTAGGGTAGGTGGAAATGGAAAAGTGGGAAGAGAGAAATTGACAGTTCTTAGAATAAAATGAACTTACGGTAAAAGAGAATCAAAGCTGGCATCATCAAACCCGAATGATGGAAGGCTGTTGATTCCATTAACAGAGACAGTAAATATAGAAAGAAGAGGGAAAATGATGAGTGTTGATTTACACATGTTGAGACCTACATGTCAGCAGGAGAAATCCAAATTATATACAATAGGAAACTACAAATTCAAAGCTAAAGTTAGAAATCCGACTCTTGGAAGATTTTAAGACACTAACTTTATGCTTTGCATATATCTCAATCCTCACAATCATTCTACAGGATTGGTTTTATTGTCTTATATTTATGGTAACAAAATTGAGATTCAGACATATTAACTTTACAAAGATCACTTAGCTATAAAGTAGCAGAGCTGGGATTCAAACGCATATTCTGTTTGATTCCAAAGTCCATTTTCTTTCAACTACAATTAATGAAGAATGATTAAAACCGCCACTTTTAGCCAATGTAGAAAACCAGCTAGAAAAATCCCTGAACCACCTAGCTGAAAACCCATACAAATTATTTTTCAGTAAGAGAATAGTGGTGAGTATCTTCCCAGAGTGGTGAATATCAGAGATAATCATTCCTGCTTTCAGGGAAACTTAAAAGTTATCCTGGGCCCACTTGGAATACCCTCCATTGTAGTAACTGGCTTTCATTGGCCTGCATTAAAGGTGTGGTACTGGGGCCAGCATGGTGGCTCACGCCTGTAATCCCAGCACTTTGGGAGACTGAGGCAGGCGGATCACCTGAGGTCAGGAGTTCCGGACCCAGTCTGGCCAATGTAGCAAAATCCTGTCTTTACTAAACATACAAAAAATTAGCCAGGCATGGTGGCAGGCGCCTGTAATCCCAGCTACTTGGGAGGCTGAGGCAGGACAACTGCTTGAACCCAGGAAGCAGAGGTTGCAGTGAGTCGAGATCATGCCATTGCACTCCAGCCTGGGCGACAGAGCGAGACTCTGTCTCAAAAAAAAAAAAAAAAAAAGAAAAAAAAAAAAGAAAGGTATATTATCTCTCCTCACCCACACAGTCTCTCTCAGATATGAGTTCCATTTTCAGACTTTCAGACTCCAAAACCCATTCTCTTCAGTCATATGCATTCTACTACCACATGAACTGTGAAGGAAGAACTGCTGGATTGGAAGACAGTTGGCTGCAAGAGTTAAAGGAAACATATAACAAAAATAAACACAGATTTTTAGCTTCAGAGACTAGAAGGATCGTTGCATGACAAATAAATGGTATACATGGAAAGGGGAACAGTTTGCTGAGAAGGAAGATGCCTTCAGTTTCAGATACAAATGGCAGATTTTTTTCATTAAGAAAGTAGCTTGGAAATCAAGTAACCAAATCCCCTTTTTTACAGTGAGGAAACTGAGATGCATAAAGCTCCAATCATTTTCCAAAGTCACCAGCTGGTTAGTATTAGAGCTAGAGTTCTAACTCCCAGGATCAATGTTCTTTTATCAAACCAGGTAGCTTGAGATGGGCCACTAAACTGTCCTAGGGTAAGCTGTAGCTTGGAGATAAAGATCTCTCGAACAAAGGTCCTTGAAAAGTTGAAGAGTGACTCACTGGGAAATCTGCCCCAGGTATCTGCTTCCTCAAGCTGTTGCTTATGGTGAGGCCGGTAACTGCTCCAAGAAACCTATTCTAATAAATTCATTTACAGACTCTCCTGACCAAGGAAACTGTCTCTCAGAAACCAGGCTTGGACAAAAACAGCCGGGCGCGGTGGCTTATGCCTGTAATCCCAGCACTCTGGGAGGCTTAGGTGAGTGGATCACTTAAGTTCAGGAGTTCGAGGCCAGCCTGGCCAACATGGTAAAACCCTGTCTCTACTAAAAATACAAAAATTAGCCAGGCGTGGTGGTGCATGCCTGTAATTCCAGCTACTCGGGAGGGTGAGGCAGAAGAAAAATTGTGTCACTGCACTCCAGCCTGGGCAACAGCACAAGACTCTGTCTCAAAACAAAACCAAAAAAAAAAAAAAAAAAAAAAAAAAACCACCAAACCAAACCAAACCAAAAAATAAATGAGCTGGCCCTGCAACCAGCCCTCCCCAAGCCACTAATAAAATCCTGTTCTTATATATCCGATCTCAGTGGCCTCCTCTCTTTTTTTTCTCCTGAGACGGTTACTTATTCAAGCTGTATGGCTTCCTGAACATAGCCTCAAAAAATTAGAACAAAGTAAAAACTACAAACTCACTTATGAAGAAAAAATGGACCACATGTAGTGGCTCATGCCTGTAATCCCAGCACTTTGGGAGGCCGAGGCAGGCAGATCACATGAGCTCAGGAGTTTGAGACCAGCCTGGGCAACATGGTGAAACCCTGTCTCTACAAAAAAAAAATACAGAAAACTATCTGGCCATGGTGGTGTGTCTGTAGTCCCAGCTACTCAAGAGGCTGAGGTGGGTCACTTGAGCCTAGAGGTTAAGGTTGCAGTGAGCCGTGATCACACCACTGTATTCAACCTGGACTATAGAGCCAGACCCTGTCAAAAAAAAAAGAAAAGAAAAGAAAAGAAAAAAAAAGTAAAGAAAAGAAAGAAAAGTAAAGGAAAGAAAGAAAAGAAAAACATTATTTTTAAGAAATAGATTGTAGAGTTTTAGTTTTTCTACCAACCTCTCTTCCCAATTTGAATGTCATCAGGTAAAAGGGAGCAATTAAAAGAAAAAAAAAAAAACTAAAAAACTTCAAGATGCAAAGGGAATTTTAAATAAAAGCAACATGAAATACATTGCTACATAATGTTTTTTCAGAAAATTACATTTCTAAATTTATATTTCTGTACAAAAATAGTGACTAAATTCACATTCTTGAACATTTTTTGGAAGTTAATAGTTATTTATTTTTTTTTTGAGATGGAGTCTCACTCTGTCGCCCAGGCTAGAGTGCAGTGGCGCAATCTCGGCTCACTGCAACCTCCGCCTCCCAGGTTCAAGCAATTGTCCTGCCTCAGCCTCCTGGGTAGCTGTGATTACAGGCATGTGCCACCACACTCGGCTAATTTTTTTTTGTATTTTTAGTAGAGATGGGGTTTCACCATGTTGGTCAGGCTGGTCTTGAACTCCTGACCTCATGATCCGCCCGCCTCGGCCTTCCAAAGTGCTGGGATTACAGGCGTGAGCCACCGCGCCTGGCTGGAAGTTAATAGTTCTTTAACCTTTTTTTTAAAAAACTTTTTTTTTAAACATGGACTGCTTCACAAATTTGTGTGTTAACCTCACACAGGGACCATGCTAATCTTCTCTGTATCATTTCAACTTTAGTATATGTATGACTGAAGTGAGCACTCACCTTTTATTCTGAAACAATTTCATACATAAGAGTTGCAAAAACAGTACAAGAGTTCCCATATACATTTCACTAGCTTTATCTTATATTACCATAGTACAATTAGCAAAACTAAGAAATGAGCACTGGTACAATACTATTAACTATAGACTTTATTGAAATTCCACCAGTTTTTTAATTAACGTCTTATTTCTGTTTCAGGATCATACACTGCATTTAGTTGTCGTGTCTTCCTAAGTCTCCCCCAATCTATGACAGTTACTCTGCTTTTCCTTGTCTTTCATGACCTTGATATTGTTGAAAGTATTGGTCAGATATTATGTAGAATGTTCCTCAATTTGGGTTTCTTGGTTTCTCCAATAAAATAGAATCAAGACTCCTTGGAGAAGTGGTTGATTCCAGAGCTGGGGAAGGGCAAATACAAGATCAGCCTGGAACATCTTGCAATACTCAAAAGACAAAACAAAAAAAAGTTTTTTAAAAAAACATGATATTTTCTCAGATTAGATTGAGATTATAAATGTTTGAAAGGAATAATCCAGAGTTGATGTTCCCTTCACAGTGCATCATATCAGAGGGTACATGATGTTGATGTGATGTCTTATTACTCACGACATTAGCCTTGATCACATGGTTAATGTAGTATATCAGGTTTCTCCTCTGTAAAGTTATTATTTGTTTTCCCTTTGTAATTCATAAATATATGAGGGAAACTTTGACTCTGTTTCTCCTTAAACTTTTTCCCATTAATTTTAGCATTCATGGGTGTGTCTTGCTTATGGCAATTATTACTGGTATTCTAATGGTGATTTTCTGTTACTCTCATCCTTTCTACATTTATTAATTGAAATTCTTCTATAACGAAGATTTGTTCTCCCTCATTTATTCAACCATTTACTTAGAAGATTTTACATTACTTAGAACCATTTACATAGAGATGAAGTCTCCCTATGTTGTCCAGGCTGGTCTCAAATTCCTGAGCTCAGATGATGTTGAAGGCCGAAAGAGTGACGGTCGTGATCAACTCATTATACCACTGGAGGCTATATGAGTAAACAGCAAACTGTTCTCATGAATGCAGAATGTTGGCAAACTGACAAATTGCATCTGCCACCCAGAAGGAATGCTGAGGGCAGTCACACCAGCAGTGTTTCTTGTGATTAGGCATAATTGATACCTGTTAACAGTAATATGAACCTGTGATCAATTAAACAGCTGACCAATCGTTACCTCCTCCTCCCTGCTCTTTCTACCCAATAAATATGAAGGGCTGTGGAAGCTCAGTGGGCTGCCTTTGCTCACTAGAAGCAGGGAACTCTCTTTTTCTTCCTCTGACCCCTTCCTTTAAAATAGTTACTTTTAAGTTTTCATTTCTGCTTTCCACACCCTTAGTTCGGTCTTATAATGATGGTCTCAAGTAGTAACAGTAGTAACTGTCATAGTGATGGTCTCAAGTAGTAACCTTGGCAGTATGCCACAAGATGATCTTCCTGCTTCGGCCCCCCAAAGTGCTAGGATTACAGGCATGAGCCACCATGTCCAGCCCAACCATTTATTTATATTAGGATGGTTTCATAGATAGTTATTTTATTCCCTGTATTATAATCCAATACTATCCTTATTTTATTGCTTAAATTGTTCCAGCTCTTGGAGTTTTTGGCTTGGCTCCAGTGTTCTCTCAACTTGCCCTGTTTTTTGTTTGTTTTGTTTTTAGCACTTCCTTACTTTCTAGCACTGCAAGATGTTCCAGGCTCGTCTTGTATTTACCATGCCTCAGCCCTGGAATCAACTATTTCCCCAAGGAGCCCTGTTTTCTTTTATGGGAGAAGTTAACATCTGGGCACTACTAGTTATGCTCATTGCCACTGAGATGTCACTGCTTCTAGGCGTCTTAGTGGACAAAACCAAGAATTATATGTATGTATACTGGCCCATGTATATACACTGCTTTTTGTGTGTGTGTGTGTGTGTGACAGAATCCACTGTCACCCAGGCTGGACTGCAGTGGTGCAATCACAGCTCACTGCAGCCTACCTCCTGAGCACAAATGATCCTCCCACCTCAGCCTGCCAAGTAGCTGGGACTAGACACATGCCACCGCGCCTGGCTAATATTTTAAATTTTTTTGTAGAGACAGAGTCTCCCCATATTGTCCAGGCTGGTGTCAAACTCCTGGGCCTAAGTGATCCTCACGCCTCAGCCTCCCAAAGTGCTGGGATTATAGGTGTGAGCCACTGTGCCTGGCCTATACGCACACATTTCTTTATTTAGCTCTATATCTACCTATACTTTTTTTTTTTTTTTTTTTTTTTCTGAGATGGAGTCTCGCTCTGTCACCAGGCTGGAGTGCAGTGGTGCGATCTCGGCTCACTGCAACCTCTGCCTCCCGGGTTCAAGACACTCTCCTGCCTCAGCCTTCTGAGTAGCTGGGACTGCAGACATGCGCCACCACACCCGAGTAATTTTTGTATTTTTAGTAGAGACAGGGTTTCACTGTGTTGGCCAGGATGGTCTCGATCTCTTGACCTCGTGATCTGCCCACCTCGGCCCCCCAAAGTGCTGGGATTACAGGTGTGAGTCACCGCGCCCAGCCCTATAAAAATTTTATAAACTATAAATTCATACTGATATTTCTGACTCCAATCCAGCATCACAAGGTTCATTCTAGTATTCCCTCTTGGCTTATTTATAACTTCTTTCTCTGATAGTAAAAAGCCTAACCCCACAGAACTTTGATTTCTGAAAAGAGATCTAGAATCTCTAAAATTATGCCATAACCAGCTTCTCCCCCCATGATACACCGTATATTTTTTTCACTCCATTTGAAATGTTATCCCGTACTCAACCTATTCACCTTAAAAGACTCAAGTGAAAGTACACACATAGCCCTTTTCCAAACTGCCCTAGCCCTATTCCTAATCAGCATAAGTCAATCCCCCCTGCCTTATAATAATTTCATAATTCCTACTCAATAGCAAGATATTTGAAGTCAGAGGACAGATCTACTTTGCCTTTTAACCTTCTGACATCTAGTATTTAATACATTGCTTTCTAAATAGAAAGAACTCTATAAATACGCCTTCCATAAAATTACACATAGCTTTAAGTTTTATCTGAAACACAATTAGTACAGAAACTGAATGCTTATCCTGCAGTCCCAAGACTAGTTATGAGGAAGCATATATTTTTCAGAACTGTGAATTACCCAGTAATTTTAGCTTATTCAAACTCTCATATAAATTCACAATATAAAAAAATGGAACCACTAAATAACATCAAATGTTATACATAACAAGCTCACTACTCTATTATTCAGAAACATGATGATAGACAAGTCTGCAGGCATGTTAGAATAATCACTGCTACTGTTCTTGGAAGAGCTTCAGGTATGTGTAGAAACATGAATCTAGACAATAGGACAATTGTAACATTGACCAAATTCCCAGGGGTCAACAAGAATGTAAATGTTTACATCAGGACAGACTCACTTCAATAATATTTGATCTCTTTATCTCCTTTTAAAGGATATTTTGTGCCTTCAAAAACACTAAGACCCAGAGCAAAAGCAACAAAAATGAGGCTGTGTAATTGAGAATAAATTCCACTTTTCTCTTTTCTTGCAGAATCCTCTTTTCCTACCTCCACTCTTACTCCCAGGAATCAATAAAGAGTCAGTCTCTCTCCCTTCTCTGAGCAAGCTCACTTACTCTCAACTCATCAAAAGTCACTTATTCCACATGATTCCCAAAGCTGGATCCTAAGGCCTAACTTTCCTGGCTTCCACTCCTAGAGTTTCTTTTTTTTTTTTTTTTGTAGACAGAGTTTCACTCTTGTTGCCCACGCTGGAGTGCAATGTCGCAATCTTGGCTCACTGCAACTTCCGCCTCCTGGGTTCAAGTGATTCTCCTGCCTCAGCCTTCCGAGTAGCTGGGATTACAGGTGCTCACCACCATACCTGGCTAAGTTTTTGTATTTTTAGTAGAGACGAGGTTTCACCATGTTGGCCAGGCTGGTCTCGAACTCCTGACCTCTAGTGAGCCACCCGCCTCGGCCTCCCAAAGTGCTGGGATTAGAGGTGTGAGCCACCACGCCCAGCCCAGTCCTAGAATTTCTACTCCATGCTGGATAGTTTCATATGTCCAATATGCAACATAACATAACCCAAATCATATGTATTATCCTTTCTTTAACCTCTACTCTTCAAATTAAGTTCATTTAATTACAAATCATTTTTCTCCAAAGAATTGGTATATGAATTTTTGTTTCTATCAAATAAAATAACACATAACATAGTATAACAAAATGTACACAAAGTTTGAAGTTAAAAGGAGAACTTACAGGTTCTCACTGGGCCTCTAATTGTGGTGACATGTGCAAATTTCTTTACTTCTCTGAGGCATATACCATTACCTACCCTAGCTAGTCAAAAATTCTATATAAAATGCCTAACACAGGGACACATTTTGGAAAGAAAATAGCAAGAGGCTAAGGGCATGGGGCATGGATTAGAATCTAGCTATTGAGATCTCTCACCACGAACACTAGCTGAGTGATCTTGGGCAAGTTATTAAACTCTGAGTTTCCTCATCTATAAATTGAGGATAAAAGAAACTCCTTCACTGCGGCAAGAATTAAACAAGTTTTTAAGTGTCAAGTATGTACAACTCTACCTAGCACCCAATAAGAGCTTAAGAAGTCATTTATTGGCCGGGCGCAGTGGTTCACGCCTGTAATCCCAACACTTTGGGAGGCCGAGGTGGGCGGTTCACGAGGTTAGGAGATCAAGACCATCCTGGCTAACATGGTGAAACCCCAACTCTACTAAAAATAAAAAAAAATTAGCCGGGTGTGATGGCGGGCGCCTGTGGTCCCAGCTACCCGGGAGGCTGAGGCAGGATAATGGTGTGAACCCGGGAGGCGGAGCTTGCAGTGAGCCGAGATCGCGCCACTGCACTCTAGCCTGGGCGACAGAGCGAGACTCCGTCTCAAAAAAAAAAAAAAAGGAAGTCATTTATTTACTTATTTACTTATCAATAAATGCTATTTTACCCCTCTCCCTGCTTTGTCTTTTGCTTTTCTGACATCTAGTATATCGCTTTTTCTTTCTTTTCTTTTCTTTTTTTTTTTTTGAGATAGAGTCTCGCTCTGTCGCCTAGGCTGGAGGGCAGCGGCGTGATCTCGGCTCACTGCAAGCTCCGCCTCCCGGGTTCACGTCATTCTCCTGCCTCACTCAGCCTCCCGAGTAGCTGGGACTACAGGTGCCCACCACCACGCCCAGCTAATTTTTTGTATTTTTCAGTAGAGATGGGTTTCACCGTGTTAGCCAGGATGGTCTCCATCTCCTGACCTTGTGATCTGCCCACCACGACCTCCCCAAGTGCTGGGATTACAGGCGTGATAGTGTATTGCTTTCTAAGTAGAAGGAACTCTATAAATGCAGCTTGAATAAAATTGGACAAACTTTGCACATATGGATTTTGCACAAGCTTTTCCTCACATCTTTAGGTATGCTCAAGTTATTTCTTGATGCAAGCCATTCTCTGAGCACACTACTCCCCCCAAGGACACTGCTACCCTCTGTCTGAAAATGCTTGAGCCTCCCTGGCCTTCTGCTATGGGTCCCAGCTTGGGTGACACTTTGTTCCAGATGCCTTCCCTGACCCCTCAAGCTTGGGCTAAAAGGTTCCCTGTAAGTTCTCAAAGTATTAGACCTATCCCTACCTGATCAGATGGTAATTTTTTTTCTGAGACAAGGTCTCACTCTTATCTCCCAGGCTGGAGCGCAGTGGTGTGATCATAATTATTGCAGCCTTGAACTCCTGGGCTCAAGCGATCCTCCCAGCTCAACCTCCCAAAGTGCTGGGATTACAGGTGTGAGTCACTGTGTCTGGCTCACACTGTAATTTTTAAAAATCACACTGTATTTTAACTTGCAGAACAGTGCCTGACACATGGGGGGCACTCAAGTATTTGTTAATGAAGAGAGGGATCCCAGGCATTTGAAATAATTTTTTGGATTCAGCTATTTTTAGAGACTAGTGTTTTTGGGGAAAAGAAATCAAACAATAGAGTAGGTTGTTTATGTTTATTCCAAAATAAATCATTCCAAGGTATGGGAAACCAGTGGAGATAGCCATCAAAAAAATGGTCTCCAGTATTCTACTAAGGTAGAATAAAACTGAAACCCATCAATATTGTTTTAGTTAACTCCTTCTACTGAGATAATTTAGGTGTTTTCTTATAAATGCTAACGAATTACTATTTGGCTCTACAGGTAACAAAGCCAAATAGTAATTTTAGAAACCAAAAGGAAGATGAGAAATAAAGGGGGAAAAACACTTAATTCAGTTGGTCACAAATTTGAGTGTACATAGAATCACTTAGGAAACTTGTATACAATACTGATTTTTCAGGTCCCATCCCATGATTCTGATTCATTAGGTCTGGAGAAG
Source organism: Pan paniscus (assembly GCF_029289425.2). NCBI lineage: Eukaryota > Metazoa > Chordata > Mammalia > Primates > Hominidae > Pan > Pan paniscus. Next base: position 43,927,001 of record NC_073259.2, on the reverse strand, counting down.
GGCTCAAAAAACCCACATTTTAATAAGAAGAACGTTGAAGCAACTCTAGTGTCAGAGGTTCCCTCATCAAATGCTGGAAAACACTGAATTAAAGGGTTTAAGGCTGGGCACAGTGGCTCATGCCTGTAATCTTAGCACTTTGGGAGGCTGAGGAGACAGGACCACTTAAGGACAGAAGTTCCAGACCAGCCTAGGCAATATAGTGAGACCTGTTCTCTGCCAAAAAATAAAATAAAGTAAAATAAAATAAAATAAAAATTAACTGGGCATGGTGGTGCATGCCTGTGATCCTTGCTACTTGGCTGAAACAGGAGGATCACTTGAGCCCAGGAGATCGAGGCTGCAGTGGGCCATGATCACACCATTGCACTCCAGCCTGGGCAACAGAGCAAGACTCTGACTCAAAAATAAGTAAGTAAAGGGTTTAAGACCTACATGTATTCTAGGAAAAATGGAAAGACAGCAACATAAAATATTTTTTATATTGCCCACTTCAATTTCATGTTGCCATTCAAATTTGACAGTGTAAGGAAAATGGCTGCTCTTTAAAAGTACACTGAGGTTTGGACAAAAAGGAATCTGAGACACTGCACTGATTAATTCAATCTGCCTAATTTGATGCCCATCATCTAGGTTCACCTAGTACTTCTCTGTCCAGATGGCACAAAATCATTGTGTTAAAACAATGACTCATGATAATAAAATTGAGTTATTCTCATTCTTTTTTTTCCTCTAGCCAGGTTTGTTGCTGAATTTAAAATGCTGCTTGAGAAAGATAAGAAGGTTAAAAAATAGAAACTATTTTATTTTTATCTACTGAATAAGAGGGCAACTATAATTTACTGAGAGGTCAAAGTTAAAACAGGGAGCCAACAGGCTTGTGCTCTCATCTTGAATCTGCCACTAATTAGTGGTATGGCCATGAACAAGCCACTTCTCTGGGTCCTCTTTCTTCTTGTGCAAAATGAAGGGGTTAAAATAGCCTAGTGTTTTTCTAGCTGCAGGTCACAATTAGTGAGTTGTAAAAGCAACTTGAGCGATCAGAACCAACATGTTTGTTTTGATGAAAAAGAACAGAATGCAATCGAAAATGTCAAAGTGCATCAGACATAGTATAGGTAGATTTTTTTTTAAGTTTTTGTTTCAGTTATTTGTATGTGTATAAACTGAGTAGGAATGTAAAATATTTCTTATTGTGGGGTATAGTTAAAATATAGTTTGACAAGTGTTAGCGAGGACGTGGAGAAACTGGAACCGTTATACACTGCTGGTGGGAATGTAAAATGGTGCAGCCACTTTGGAAAACAGTCTGGTGGTTCCTCAAAAGATTATAAACACAGAGTTACCATGGGATCCAGCAATTCCATTCCTCTGTGTGTGTGTGTCTGTATATATATATACTCTCAAGAGAAATGAAAACACATGTCCACACAGAACTTGTACACAAATGTTCGTCAACTGATGAAAGGATGAACAAAATGTGGTATACCCATACAAGGGAATATTATTCGGCTATAAAGAGTAATGTAGTGCTGACACATGCTACAACATGGATGAACCTTGAAAATATTAAGCTAAGTGACAGGAGCCAGCCACAAAAGACCATTTACTGTATGATTACATTTATATGAAAGGTCCAGAACAGGAAAATCTATAGAGACAGAAAAAGAATTAGTGGTTGCCTGGGACTGGCAGTAGGAAGACAAGGAATTGACTGCTGATGGGTATGAGTTTTCTCTGGAAGGTGATAAAATGTTGTAAAATTGATTATGGTGATGGCTGCACAACTGTGTGACCATATTAAAACCGCTGAACTGAGCATTTTAAATAGGTGAATTGTATGGTATATAATTTTTCAATAAAACTTTATAATTTTTAAATGATGGCTTGAAAATCATTAGACTAGATAACAGATGATCACTGAGGTCCCTGAGAATTCTCATGTGGCCCCCCCAGGGCTCACCTTGCCCACCCTTACCCCATGACCCTCTGGAGGCAGGACAGTAGAATGGAAATACCAGCTGGTTCCAATTCCCATTCTAGTGTTACCAGATGCATGGCAACCTCTCTGTACTTTACTTTCCTTCTATGTAAAAGGAAGATGATAAATCTGCCTTACGGGGTTGTTTTAAACTAAAGGAGACAATAAATGTAAAACAGTGCCCAGCACATTGCTTGAGGTCAGAGGCAGATCTTGTCAGTCTTCGCATGCTTCAGAGTCTAAGCCACATTCAATAAACATTATTCTAAAGGTTCAGATACTAGAACTCCTATTTAGGTTTAGCTTACTTTATGTGTCATATTGACTTAACAAGGTTTAGATCAATAAGGCTGTGATTAAAAATAATTCCTGGCCAGTCACAGTGGCTCACACCTGTAATCCTAACACTTCGGGAGGCTGAGGTGGGAGGATCACTTGAGTCCAGAGTTCAAGATCAGCCTGGGCATGATGGTGAGACTCCATCTCTAAAAAAAATTTTAATAATTAGCCGGGTGTGGTGGTGGGTGCCTGTGGTTCCAGCTACTTGACAGGCTGAAGTGGGAAGATTGCCTGAGCCTAGGAGATTGAGGCTGCAGTGAGCTGTGATGGTGTCACTGCATTCCAGCCTGGGCAACAGAGTGAGACCCATCTCAAAAAAAAAAAAAAAAAATCAAAAATGTTACATTTGCTTCAGCTGTTTGACTTTTTAGCTTGAAAATTGCTGTCATTATTTAAAACATGGCTGGCCAGGGCGGTGGCTCATGCCTGTAATCCCAGCACTTTGGGAGGCCAAGGTGGGCAGATCACCTGAGGTCAGGAGTTCGAGACCAGTCTGACCAACATGGAGAAACCCCATCTCTACTAAAAATACAAAATTAGCTGGGCGTGGTGGCGCATGCCTGTAATCCCAGCTACTTGGGAGGCTGAGGCAGGAGAATTTCTTGAACCAGGAAGGTGGAGGTTGCGGTGAGCCAAGATCACACCATTGCACTCCAGCCTGGGCAACAAGAACAAAATTCCATCTCAAAAAAAAAAAAAAAAATTGCTCATCACTATATAATGGAAGTAGTAACATTAGTTGAAGAGAAATGAAGTCATGAGGTAGGTACCATCAGGATGCCTATTTTACAGATGAGAAAACTGAGGCACAGAGAAATTGATAAATACAAACATGTTTTAGAAATACAATGGTTTCATGTTAATGTGCTGTTCAGCAATTATTTATTTCCTCTTGAACATCCCACCTCAGGGCATACAGATCTATCTCAATCTTTCAGTACCTCATAATATTTCATTCTGTAATAGTTTAAAACCTATTTAACAAGGCCCCTGTGGATGAACATGTAGGTTGCTTTTGCTTCTTCACTGTTATGAATAAGAATGGAACGAACATGCTTGTACTATTGCCTACCTGGGGTGGGGTGCATCTATGGCATAAATTCCTAGGAGGAGCATTTCCAGTTTAAAAGGCCTATGCATTAAATTTTTAAATAGATATTCTGAGATTTCCCTCAAAAAAGTCACATCCATTTATATTTGAATCTTTCTCCACATTCTTGTCAGTAATAAGCATTATTTTTATTTTTTCCAATCTGATAGGAGATGTGTGAAAATGGTACATTATTGTTTTAGTTTTCACTCCTTTAATCATGAGTGAGGTTGAGCATATTTTCAAATATGTGTTGGCCACTCAATACATTTACTTTTTTTTTATTCTGAGACAGAGTCTCACTCTGTCACCCAGGCTGGAGTGCAGTGGCCTGATCTTGGCTCACTGCAGCCTCTGCCTCCTGGGTTCCAGTGATTCTCCTGCCTTAGCCTCCTGAGTAGCTGGGATTACAGGGGCGTGCCACCACGCCCAGCTAATTTTTTTATTTTTATTATTATTTTTTGAGACGGAGTCTAGCTCTGCCGCCCAGGCTGGAGTGCAGTGGCGCAATCTCGGCTCACTGCAAGCTCCGTCTCCCAGGTTCACGCCATTCTTCTGCCTCAGCCTCCCGAGTAGCTGGGACTACAGGCATCCCCCACAATGTCCGGCTAATTTTATATGTATTTTTAGTAGAGATGGGGTTTCACCGTGTTAGCCAGGATGGTCTCGATCTGCTGACCTCGTGATCCACCTGCCTTGGCCTCCCAAAGTGCTGGGATTACAGACGTGAGCCACCGCACCCGGTCACACCCAGCTAATTTTTGTATTTTTTTTTAGAGATAGGGTTTCACCATGTTGGCCAGGCTGGTCTCAAACTCCTGACCTCAGATGATCCACCTTCCTTGGCCTCCCAAAGTGCTGGGATTACAGGTGTGAATCACCGTGCCCCCTGGCCACATTTACTTTTTTTTTTTTGAGACAGAGTCTCGCTCTGTCGCCAGGCTGGAATGCAGTGGTGCAATTTTGGCTCACTACAACCTCCACTTCCTGGGTTCAAGCAATTCTCCTGCCTCAGCCTCCTGAGTAGTTGGGACTACAGGTGCATGCCACCACACCCAGCGAATTTTTGTATTTTTAGTAGAGACGGGGTTTCACCATGTTGGCCAGGATGGTTTTGATCTCTTGACCTTGTGATCCACCTGCCTTGGCCTCCCAAAGTGCTGGGATTATAGGCATGAGCCACCACACCCAGCCTGCCTATTTTTTCTTTTGGTGAAGAATGAGGTCTCACTATGTTGCCCAGGCTGGCCTCAAACTCCTAGCCTCAACCTATCTCTCACTTCTGCCTCCCTAACTGCTGGGGTTACAGGCATAAGCCACCGTGCCCGGCCACATTTATTTTTTTTAACGTCATTTATAAATTGTTTATTATCTCTACAACTTACTTTTTTTTAATTACACAAGGACTTTCTGAATATCATGTGTAACTCCTTGTACAATTGGATTTGCCTCTCACAGCAGCTGTCCTTTCCTAGTGTCTGATTCTTATCCAGATCTCATTAATATTCTTTCCAAACAAAAATGCCGCTTGACTATACAGATGAGTGCCTCGTTTCTGCGGGGTTCCCTTTTGCAGGACACCCACCCCTGACTGCTCATTAATATTCTAGGCAGAGCACAGCCCTGTAAGAAGCCTGACTGACACTGACAGCCCAGGCATTGAGAGAGGATCACTGCTGCTACCCTCCACCACCCAGTCTAGTGCTTTCAGATAAGGGTGGTACTCTGAGTATCAGGATCACCTATGGAATCTGAACCTCTCATATGGAGTCCAAACATGTTAATTTTTGCAGACCCAGAACCTAAACGCTCACCATCTAGACAGATAATGTCAGAATCAGGTACAAGTTTGAACCCCTTGAGCATAAGCCTGAGGATTGGTTATTGAGTACTGGCCATATGCCAGGTGCTTTACATGTTATCTCATTCCATTTGATCTTATTCACTTAATTCTTACACTGCCATGAAGCAATTATTATTATTATTATTATTATTATTATTATTGTAAGAGACAGGGTCTTGCTATGTTGCCCAGGCTCGTCTTGAACTCCTGGGCTCAAGCGATCCTCCCACCTTGGCCTCCCAAAGTGCTGGGATTATAGGCATGAGCCACCGCACCGGGTCAGCAAATATTTATTATTCTCATTTTACAGAGGAAGAAACTAAGGCTCTAGAAATGTTCAATAACTTGCTCAAGGTCACAGAGCTAATAACTGATAGAACTAGGATTTGAAACAATCCCACAGACCATAATGTCCATGTTCTAATGACATATTACAAACCACATCTTCCCGGTATTTAGGGGCTGTCTGGACCGGTCTTATCCTATAAGAGTCTTGAAACTAGGAATATTAAAGGCTGGGCCAGATGCCCCAGCCTATTCCACATCTAAGCCAACTCTGCCCAAGGCTCCTTTTGGCTCAAGTCTGCATATTGAGTCTACCACACACTTACTGGGTAACATGAGGAAAATTACTCTAAGCCTTAGTTTCATCATCACTAAAATGTTCTCTTAGCACATTGCTAAAATAAGTACTTAATAATGATAGCAGTGGTGGTAATAAAAATACCTAACATTTATCGACCATTTACCATGTGTCAGATACTGTCTTAATTGTTTTGCATATATAACTTATTTAATCTTCACAGTAACACACTCAGAATTATTACCGACTCACTTTATGTAAGTGTATTATTGAATAATATTCAGATGAAGAAACTGAGGCCCAAAGAAGTTAAATAAATGTTAGCTCTTTTCATTTTTTAGGAGGTTGGCCTGGAAACAAAATGATCTGCAGCACGGAAAATAAACCAGAAAAGCAGTTCTAGCGTACATGATATTTCAGGGTCAGCTTATTTCTGTTAAATCACCAATAAAAAGAGAATATCTCTAATGTAATAATCTCTGAGAAACTGATGGTTACTACCAGGAACACCAGATCTGATCAAAGACCTGACACCATTTCTCTGCACCATAAAGTCTAAATTGGTAAAAGTTATATCTCTTAAGGATAAAATTTTAGGACCGGGCACAGTGGCTCATGCCTGTAACCTCAGCACTTTGGGAGGCCGAGGCGGGAGGATCACCTGAGGTCACGAGTTTGAGACCAACTGACCAACATGGAGAAACCCTGTCTCTACTAAAAATACAAAAAATTAGCCGGGTGTGGTGGCGCATGTCTGTAATCCCAACTACTTGGGAGGCTAAGGCAGGAGAATCGCTTGAATCTGGGAGGCGGGGGTTGCAGTGAACTGAGATCACACCATTGCACTCCAACCTGGGCAACAAGAGCAAAACTCTGTCAAAAAAATAAAAAATAATAATAAAAAATTAAAAAGGCTAGGCACGGTGGCTTATGACTGTAATCTCAGCACTCTGGGAGGCCGAGGTGGGCAGATCACCTGAGGTCGGGAGTTCAAGACCAGCCTGACCAACGTGGAGAAACCCCGTCTCTACTAAAAATACAAAATTAGCCAGGCGTGGTAGCACGTGCCTGTAATTCCAGCTACTCGGGAAGGCTGAGGCAGGAGAATCTCTTGAACCTGGGTGGCAGAAGTTGCGGTGAGCCGAGATCGCGCCATTGTACTCTAGCCTGGGCAACAAGAGTGAAACTCTGTCAAAAAAAAAAAAAAAAAAGGGATAAAATTTTAGGTATTATCAACACATCAACACCTCTGTCAGAACTCTAAGTTGGGCCAGGCACAGTGGCTCACGCCTGTAATCCCAGCACTCTGGGAGACCAAGGAGGATAGATTGCTTGAGTTCAGGAGTTCAAGACCAGCCTAGGAAAAATGGCAAAACCCCATCTCTACAAAAAGTACAAACAAATAAGTTAGCCAGGTGTGGTGGCTTGAGCCTGTAATCCCAGCTACTCAGAAGGCTGAGGTGGGAGGATTGCTTCAGCCTTGGAGGTGGAGGTTGCAGTGAATCCAGATCACGCCACTGCACTCCAGCCTGGGCAACAGAGTGAGACCCTATCTCAAAAAAAAAAAAAAAAAAAGAACTCTATGTTGAAGAGAACATAACTATAACCTTCCCACAGGGCTTCTATTACCTTATTCATTTGTGTGAATATTTTATCTTCTTGTGCTTATGAACCCCAAATTAGTTTTTTACATAATTGTGGTAATCTTCACATATCTTATTTAGACAGGTAAAAAAGAGTAACCCCAGTTACAGCCTTTGAAAACTGACTTTGGGCACCTGTAATCCCAGCACTTTGGGAGGCCGAGGTGGGCGGATCACGAGGTCAGGAGATCAAGACCATCCTGGCTAACACAGTGAAACCCTGTCTCTACTAAAAACACAAAAAATTAGCCGGGCATGGTGGCGGGTGCCTATGGTCCCAATTACTTGGGAGGCTGAGGCAGGAGAATGGCATGAACCCAGGAGGCGGAGCTTGCAGTGAGCTGAGATCGTGCCACTGCACTCCAGCCTGGGCGACAGAGAGCGAGACTCCGTCTCAAAACAAACAAACAAACAAACAAACAAAAAACTGACTTTGGGCCAGGTGCTGTGGCTAACGCCTGTAACCCCAGCACTTTGGGAGGCTAAGGTGGGAGGATCGTTTGAGCCCAGGAGTTTGAGGCTGCAGTGAGCCGTGACTATGCCACTGCACTCCAGCCTCGGCGACAGGGCAAGACTCTATCTTGAAAAACAAAAACAACTGACTTTGGTCTAAAATTTGTAGGTCATGAAGAACCACCCAAGAACTTTCCTAATCTTTTTTTTTTCCCTTTAAATTAAACAATTACCAGATCAAATTCAAGTCTAACTCCACCTCTCTCCCAATTAATAAAATTTGTTATTTGCTCATTTGGTTCCTTCCCTCCCCGTCCCAGCTGATCATTAACTTATTCTAAGGGCAAACATAATCCAATGAAGTGAGGTTTTCTTATTTTTCCAGTAGTTTTTTTTCACACATAGTAAGAAAAATCTCTTTCAGTAAGTAGAAAAACAGATCATTAAGTCACTAGCTTCAAATTTAAGGTAAAGAGTAGAGAAAAACATAGCTAATTAGAAAAAGAATGTGGAAATTTACAATTGACCAAGACCATCACGACAAAGCACAGACTTCCTCTGAACAGCATATTTCTCCTTTAACCTTTGTACCTTTCCATACTTTAACATCAGATGTACTGAATACCAGTGCCTGGAACATGTAGGGGCTCAATAAATATCTGTTATATGAATGAAAAACAGTGTTACACTAGTACTGAATTGCCACACATCTCAGCAAAGGCCCACCTACATAACTGAAAATCTGCCGAGAAACTACATGCTCACAAGTCTTGCCAATTACATGCCTAATTAAGGTAAAATAGTTCATTAAGGAGTCTTCTTTACAATCTCAAAGCAAAAGAAACACATACGCTTATTTTAGGAAGGCTCCTTCTGTTAAAGATATAAACTTCTTAAAGCAGCCCTTTGTCCTTAATAACTAATCAAGTTTTCTCCAAATACAGGGCTTCTTAGTTTCACTTCTGGACATTTCCAGGAAGGGCCTGGCTTCCATTCTTATCTGAAATTTTAGATGATGTGCTTTTTTTCAGGACTTGCTCAATCTGAAGAGTCAGTTCAGATCAGTTTAACCAATACCTTCAAGCAGGAGAATTAAAATGGATTTACTAAAAAGTGACTCTTCTCTAGGCAAGTTCTTTAATCCTTCCTTTCTTTAAAAGAGAAGCTGGCCGGTCACGGTGGCTCATTCCTATAATCCCAGCACTTTGGGAGACCGAGGCGGGCGGATCACCTGAGGTCGGGAGTTCGAGATCAGCCTGACCAACATGGAGAAACGCCATCTGTACCAAAAATACAAAAAAATTAGCCAGGCATGGTGGTGCATGCCTGTAATTCCAGCTACTCGGGAGGCTGAGGCAGGAGAATTGCTTGAACCCGGGAGGTGGAGGTTGCAGTGAGCTGAGCTCGTGCCATTGCATTCCAGCCTGGGCAACAAGAGTGAAACTCCGTCTCAAAAAAAAAAAAAAAAAAAAAATCTGAGCAGCTACCACATAACAACGCCTTAATAAAGGACAAGCATCACTGAGGCTGATCACATAAAGATGTACCAAATCACACCGCCACACAAGTGATAAAATTTGGCTACTTATCTGGACCAGTGCTAGGTATCTTATTAAGAATTGGTTATAGGGCCAGGCGCGGTGGCTCACGCCTGTAATCCCAGCACTTTGGGAGGCCGAGGCAGGCAGATCACGAGGTCAGGAGATCGAGACCATCCTGGCTAACATGGTGAAACCCCTTCTCTACTAAAAAAAAATACAAAAAATCAGCCGGGCGTTGTGGCGGGCGCTTGTAGTCCCAGCTACTCGGGAGGCTAAGGCAGGAGAATGGCGTGAACCCAGGAGGTGGAGCTTGCAGTGAGCAGAGATCACACCACTGCACTCTAGCCTGGACAACAGAGCGAGACTCTGTCTCAAAAAAAAAAAAAAAAAAAGAATTGGTTATAAACATTTTTTTTTAAGAGGGAGCCTTACTCACTCTCCCAGGCTAATTTTTGTAATTTTAGTAGAGATGGAGTTTTGCCATGTTAGCCAGGCTGGTCTCGAACTCCTGACCTCAAGTGATCTGCCAGCCTTGGCCTCCTAAAGTGCTGGGATTACAGGCATGAGCCACCACACCTGGCCTGGTTATAAACATATTAATGTTACCGTTTCAATTGAATTTTAATGATTAGCTTCTAAAAGCTATATTTAATTCGGGACTGTAGAAAATAGTTATTGAGAGGCATTTGCTGGGTAGTGGTCTTTCAGTTGGCAGGGGAAAGATCATCACTGTCTTTGGGCCTCAATTTCTTCATCTCAAAAACAGGTATTGATTCACACAGGATGCTTATGAGGACTAAATGAAAGGATAAAAGCAAAAGTACTTTGAAAACTGTCAGCTACTCTACAAAGCATTATTTTAAATAAAACTTCAAGCCAGCATTAAGAAAAAAAATGGAATTAAAAAAGACTAACCAATGAAAAGAAATAGAAATTAGAACTAATTCATTATAATGTCTGGTTCAACTAGATGTTAATAAGAAACCTTTTGTTTAAAGCTGTTGCTGAAAATCTTTCTAATCAGTACACTGTCCTATTTCAGAGCATGTGTTAATAGTAAGTATAATGAAAATCATTTCATTTTTTCTTGAAGATTCTAGATAGCTTTTTAATTTTTCTCCTAGAGAATGAAAACAGAAGAAAACTTCTGGTTGTTTGTGGATTCCAGTAATTGGGTTTTAGTTTTGCCACACTGGCTTTTGAAAATGTAATAGGAGTTGATAGACTAGTATAATCCAGAGTAACAACCTGGGAAGTAGATGGCTATAGTGGTAGGAAAATAGTGGCCTGGATCCTGGAAACACCTTGGAAAACTTGCACTCAGATGGAACTTAATCCTGGTTGTCACAGTATCCAAACTTTTGTCCTGCTACCTTCCGAACTCCTCAGAGACTGCTACCTAATTTGAACCCAGATGGACCGACCTCAGCTGTTGTCCAGTTAAAAAAAATACAACACTTTGGATTGCAAAACAAAACAAGACTTGTCCAAATGAAAAGTCCATCTTCAAGGCTTATTCACTCATTCAACAAATATTTATTTAGCATTTACCAAGTCTTTGGCAGTGTTCCAAGTGCTGAAGATATAATGTTAAAAATGACAGACAAGGCCGAGCGCGATGGCTCACGCCTGTAATCCCAGAACTTTGAGAGGCCAAGGCAGGCGGATAATGAGGTCGAGAGATGCAGACCATCCTGGCCAACATGGTGAAATCCTGTCGCTACCAAAAATAAAAAATTTAGCTGGGTGTGGTGGCGGGCGCCTGGAGTCCCAGCTACTTGGGAGGCTGAAGCAGGAGACTCTTGAACCTGGGAGTTGGAGGTTGCAGTGAGTCAAGATCGTGCCATTCCACTCCACCCTGGGTGACAGAGTGAGGCTCCATCTCAAAAAAAAAAAAAAAGACAGACATGGTCTCTACTCTCATGAAATTTCCATTCCACTGGAGAAGCCGGACAATTAAAGACTGTGATTAGTGGTGTGAAGGAAATACAAAAAGAGTAACTGGAGTTGTGGTAGGAACAGGGACACGAACAGCTTCTTTAGGCAGTGATCAGGGAAGGCCTCATTGAGTGAATGACATTTGAACTGAAACCTGAATGATGGGGAGAACATATGCAGCCAGCAAGGTGAAGACAATAGATGGGGGAGTTTTCCAAGCAGAGGAAAGCAAATGCAAAGGCCCTGAGGAAGGAATAATATAGCTAGGAAGTGAGTGAGAAGTATGCGATGACACAGAGATGAGTAGTAGTCAGATTAAATACGGATTAATAACAATGCTAAAGGATTTTAATTTTATTCTATGTGTGATACAAAGCCAAACATTATTATATAAAAGTGTGTTTGCAAGATCAGATATATTTCATGTACTAAATGAGTACTTTGGCCAGGTGCGGTGGCTCATGCCTATAATCCCAGCACTTTGGGAAGCTGAGGTGGGCAGATCACTTGAGGCCAGGAGTTCTAGACCAGCCTGGCCAACATGGTGAAACCCTGTCTCTACTAATAATACAAAAAAAAAAATTAGCCAGGCATGGTGGCGCGTGCCTGTAGTCCCAGCTACTCTGGAGGTCTGAGGCATGAGAATCACCTGAACCCAGGAGGTGGGGGTTGCAGTGAGCTGAGATTGCGCCATTGCACTCCAACCTGGGACAGAATGAAACTGTGTCTCAAAATAATAAAATAAAATAAGTGAGTTCTTAATTGTTTATATGTGCATAATGGCCACAAAATGAAAAGGAAGGGAAAGGTTCTCATACCTAAAAGGCTTGTAATCTTACAAGGAAGCAATAATTTATAAATAGTGACAACATTAATTAAGGTAAGAAATGAAGCAAAAATCAAGTGTTAAGTATAAAGACTGGGGAGGGAGCCACTGATTCAAGTAGAAGAAATTAGAAAAGGCTTTTTTTTTATTAAAAAAATTTAAAAAGGTAGCATTTGATTTGGGCTCTTAAGGAAAAGGATTTCAACAAGAGGGTGGGGAAGGGGAGGAGCATGAGGCTGTGGGAACTGCATGAGCAAAGGCACAGAGGCAGGAAAGAACTGGGCAGGTCCAGGAAACAGAGAATTATTGTAGGGTCACAGTGCCAGGTGGGTGGGTCGTGTTGTGGGAGATAAGCCTAAAAGAATAGGCTGTCAGAGTGGGGGTGTGGGTGTCTTGAAGAGCATGTCAGAAAGTTAGACTGAATTTACTTAGGCATTGTCTCCCCTTAAGTTTGTATATAAATCTCTTGAGGTACTTGATAAACTTCAGGTTCCCAGGCCCATCCCTCAGACACACTGATCTGCAGGTCTAGGTGGGACCTGAGACTCTACCTTTTTAACCACTGCCAGGTAATTCTAACACAGGCAGTTAAAGGAACCATATTTTGAAAATCAGTGCTTTTTTTTTTTTTATGACAACTCTGATAACTTTTCTGCAAGGGAAAAACTGAAGCCAACTCTAAGGATTACTCAAGGACTCAAGGACTCTGGCAAAAAACTAAAAGGGGAATCTGAATTAGAAGACTGATTAAAGAACTCTTATCACTCCTGGGGCAGAATCAGCCAAACTTGGGGATTGATTAAATGTGGGTGGAGAAAAGTATTAAAGTGGTAAGTACAACCTCAAGCTTTCTCCTTAGTGAATCTGGGTGTACGCAGATGCATGGCGTACAGGGACTATCCACATAGCCTAACAGGTAGCTGGAAATACAGATCTGGAGCTCAGATATACAAAGGCATTAAACATATTGGTTTGGTACTTCAAAGTAAGTTCAATACAAATTAAAGAATTAAATATAAAGTGTAAAACGGTAAAAATCAGAAGGAAATGAAAGTGAGTATTTAACCAATCTCTGGATGGTGAAGGCCTTCTAAACATCACAGCACCAGAAGAAATCTCAAATTTAAAAATCCAGGCTGGGTGTGGTGGCTCACGCCTATAATTGTAACACTTTGGAAGGCCGAGGCGGGCAGATTACCTGGGTCAGGAGTTCAAGACCAGCCTGGCCAATATGGAGAAACCCTGTCTCTACTAAAAATACAAAAATTAGCTAGGCGTGGTGGCATGTGCCTGTAATCCCAGCTACTTGGGAGGCTGAGGCACGAGAATCACTTGAACCCTGGAGGAGGAGGCTAGAGTGAGCCGAGATTGTGCCACTGCACTCCAGCCTGGGTGACTGAGTGACACCCTGTCTCAAAAAAAAAAAAAAAATCTATAGATAAGTAATAATATACTATATACAAAATTAAAAGGCAAACTGGTTAAATATTTGACCACAGGACAAAAAATTAATATTCTTAGAAGAGTTTATACAAATCACAAAGAAAAACACTAAGAATGGTTCTGTATGAAGTAGAAGAAGTTGTTAAATAACTTGCCTTGGAGACGTACACCCTCTAGTCACAAAATGAGACATTTTTCACATACATTGTAGATAATGGAGTTTTGTGGCACAGGTCAGCAGGGCTTCTGTGATTTTATCTTACCAGTTTCCAAGTGTCAGTCTATGGGAATGCCTAAAAAAATACCAATCTTTTTGACTGCTTTTTTTTTCTTTTCTTCCCCCAACCCCCACAGCAAGAACCCCATTCAATTTTTTTTTTATACTTCTATTTTCCTGAAAGTTAAAGGGCACAAACAAATTAAGCTGTCCCCAGGCTCCCCTTGCTACTCCGGTGGACACTGCCTTTACTGCATCCAGTCTTTCCTCAGGCTCTATATATCTAAAATTAGGTGAAAGGTTAGAGATGAGACAGAAAGTAATTCCAGAATGTCTAGTGAACAGTAGTAGCTCCAAAGGCATCCTTTCAGCACAGAGGTTGTCCAGTCTTGGGGATCAAAAGCCCAACCCTCTCATTTTACAGATGAGGCTCTGAGTCAATGAATCAATGACTTGTCCAAGATCACCTGATTGGCTGATGACAACATTAAGTTGGGAATCCTGACTCTCAAACAGCACCCTTTCCATTCTGCAGTACTGCTTCATTGATCACAAGCTCTGGCCCCTCAAAACAATGGGCATTTTTAACACCACAATTCCAACTTCTGTATACTTTCCACTTTGTCACTCCACTCACTCTATTTGGTCTAATAAAAGCCTGTGCTTCCCCCACAAAACGCTCCAAATAAAAGAATACCAAACAAAAAACCAACATAATTAAAATGTTAATGCCGAAATAAAAATGGGAGTGGGATTAACCCAGACATAATTCACAGAAGAAACAGAAATGAATGTATGAAAAATGTTCTCTCTCACTAGCAAAGAAATACAAATTAGTTCATTTCTGCCTATCAAATTAGTAAAGATTAAAAAATAATATTCGGGCCGGGCACGGTGGCTCATGCTGTAATCCCAGCACTTTGGGAGGCCGAGGTGGGCAGATCTCCTGAGGTCAGGAGTTTGAGGTCAGCCTGATCAACAGGGTGAAACCCTGTCTCTACTAAAAAACACAAAAATTAGCCAGACGGGCTGGGCGAGGTGGCTCATGCCTGTAATCCCAGCACTTTGGGAGGCCGAGGTGGGCGGATCACGAGGTCAGGAGATTGAGACCATCCTGGCTAACACGGTGAAACCCCATCTCTACTAAAAAAAAAAAAAAAAAATAGCCAGGTGTGGTGGCGGGCACCTGTAGTCCCAGCTACTCAGGAGTCTGAGGCAGGAGAATGGCACGAACTCGGGACGCGGAGCTTGCAGTGAGCAGAGATCGTGCCACTGCACTCCAGCCTGGGCGACAGAGCGAGACTCCATCTCAAAAATCATCATAATAATAATATTCAATGTTACCAAGGCTGCACTAAGATGGGCACTCACAATCACTGCAGTTGAGAATGTTAATTAGTCTAATCTTTACAAAAAGCAATTTGGGAGCAGGTTTAGTATTTTTAAATTTTCACACTCCTTGACCTGGTAATTCAACCTCTGGGAATCTAACCTAAGGAAATAATGAGTCATTTGCACAAAGATTTATGCATAAATTTGTTCTCAATTGTTTTCATTTAATGTAAAACCAAAACACAAATAAATTATGCAACCTCAATATAATAAATTATTAAATAGATTACAATGGAGATTAAATATCCATTTAAACGTTTTCAAAAATTTTTGATGCTATGAAAAATAATATAAAGCAAAAAAAGCAGACACAAAACTGTATCTACTGCAACAGTATGAGTTCAATTACCTTTGTGTTTATGTGAGTGTGTGTATATCAAAGAAAACAAAACCACTGAAAGGAAATATATCAAATGATAGATCTCTCTGGAACAGATTATGGAATATGGGTTATTTTGTCTTCTTTATAATTTGTTTTTTCCACATTTTCTTTTTTTCTTTTCTTTTTTTTTTTTTTGATATGGAGTCTTGCTTTGTCACCCAGGCTGGAGTGCAGTGGCATGAGCTTGGCTATCTGCAACCTCTGCCTCCTGGGTTCAAGGGATTCTCCCGCTTCAGCCTCCTTAGTAGCTGGGACTACAGGCATGCGCCACCATGCCCAGCTAATTTTTGTATTTTTAGTAGAGATGGGGTTTCACTATGTTGGCCAGGCTGGTCTCGAACTCCTGACCTCAAGTGATCACCGGCCTCAGCCTCCCAAAGTGCTGGGATTACAGGCATGAGCCATCACACCCGGCCTGTTTTTTCCACATTTTCTATAATAAACATATATAATTTTTATTTTATAATAATATAAATATCTATAATTTTTATGTTTAAATGTGTTGGCATATATGAAAATAAAACAAGAATTATATATACAATATGAAAAAAGTTTTTTAAAAAGATAAATTTTCAGGCCACTTACATGGAGGTGATAGTAGAAGTCATGGAAAGAAATCAGATTATAAAGGGAGAAAGTATAGTGAGAATAGGAAGCTGAGCAGGGCTATGGTGAACCCGGCATTTAAGGGGCAAAAAGACTGAGTTAATGGAGTATGGGAGTAAGTGGTTAGATTAGAAAGTGGAGAACCAGATAGTAGTCATGTCAAGAAAAGCAAATGAAAGGAAGAACTAGACAAGTTGTTCACTTGGTCAATTATTGCCAAGGGGTAAGGACCCTTAGACAGAAGCCACTGGATACTATGCATGGACAGACAGCTTTCCTGTAGTGCTGGAAGCCAAATTTTTGCTCAGACGCCAAATCTGAGCAAATGTTACCTGTTTAGTAAAACTGACTATGAAATAAAGAAGTCCCGGGGCATTAGCTTGAATTTCAGTTTATGGAGAAAAAAAAGATTGTGGAAATCTAAAACTAAGTAAAGCGGATATTGGGACTAATTTATGGGTAATGAAACAAAAATAGCAATACTTTGTGCAAGACAAAACATATTTGAAGGACTGTAAAGTTTTCCATATCATAAGCTCTGTTACAGAATAATTAAGGGGGAAAATAGATCCACACTTGTTATCAGAAGTACAAAAAAGTTGCATCTTTTTTTCCCCTAAAGATGAAAGTTCTTAGTTTCAGGGTAGTAGTATTTTTTTTTTTTTTTTTTTTGAGACGGAGTCTCACTCTGTCACGCAGGCTGGAGTGCAGTGGCGCGATCTCGGCTCACTGCAAGCTCTGCCTCCCGGGTTCACGCCATTCTCCCGCCTCAGCCTCCCGAGTAGCTAGGACTACAGGCGCCCGCCACCACGCCCGGCTAATTTTGTTTTTGTATTTTTAGTAGAGACTGGGTTTCACCATGTTAGCTAGGATGGTCTCGATCTCCTGACCTCGTGATCCTCCCGCCTCGGCCTCCCAAAGTGCTGGGATTACAGGCGTGAGCCACCGCGCCCGGCCCAGGGTAGTAGTATTAAGAAATTATTTAAAAGAAAATCAAAAGAATGTAAAATTTTCATGGTATCATGTTAACTTCTTAAGAGTGGACACAGGAAGTCTCTAGAAAGTTTTCACGTGTCAAGAAATCATCTGACATGCTGAATAATGGATTGCTTGTTAGGTCAAACTCCATCCTTTTTATGAAAAGAGGTCTTCAGTAGCACAATAATTTGACTGAGTCTTGAGGACTCTGCACCCAGCTTCAGAATAAACTCATCAGTATGGTCCTACCTTATCATCCACCATAGAATCTCAACTCCATAATCATTAAGTAGAAACTACTTCATTTACAACCACTGGTTTGTTAATAACCTGAAGAGGCTGTGTTAAGCAACCTCACCTGGAGATTACTGTATGCAATCTAAAATGAAGTACCTTAATTTTCTATCAAAAAACATACAGTGAAAGACAATAGCAAACTTAAAAAACAATTGCCTTTTCTAATGGAAATTACTGACTTAGGACTCAAGTTATACATTTTCCTATCTGCAGAAAGGGTACAATTCTAATCTAAAAGTCATCTATCTAATAATGTATGGAATTAAGAATGCCTGAAACTAGTTTCACTGTCAATTTAAATAATAAACTCTTCCAATTTGTGGTTAGGTGCCCTATTATGCCAAAGATGTCTAATGAACTCCCACACTCTCAATATTCTTTTGTGTCTGTGTGTGTGTCTTTGATAAATTTTTTTGGTACGAGGGCTCTAAGTTAATTGCAGTTAACTGGTGAAAAATATCAGAGAAAATATAAGAATTTGAAACCTGAAGAAACACTCGTCAAAATTATACTTAAAAACATTTTCCCCACCCACCTATCTACCCTGTCTTCCCCACCCAAGAAAAAAAGAAAGAGAAAAACATTTTGAGGGCATCTTAGCAGGAAAAAGTATCCCGTCGCCAAAATGTGAATTGTTTTAGCTTCTGAAGCTTTCTTTTAGAATTATTAGGTTGAAATTTAGCCCCACCTTTAACCAGAGTCTGGAACAAAGCTTGAGTGTACCAAGTTAAAGAAAGTTATACAATGAGGTAATTTTTACAAAATGGCACTCCTTTGCTAATGTTGCCAATATACTGTTCTCTTCCCAGGGACTACCTCATAACAACACTTCCCAGCCCAATACAGAACAGTGGAAACAGATCCAACTATTTACTAAATGCCACATTAACAACAGGGTCTAATCCCATTTTCCATAGGCCATAGAATTGGAGGAAGAGAGGGTAAGAAATATGAAAGTGATACAAACACATAGATTGAAGAGAATCACTCATTATTACTCAGAGGTTTTTGTTTTTAAGGAAAAGCAGAAGAGAGAATTAAAAAACAAAACAAAACACCTATATTCCCTATGCTCCTACAGTACCCTGGGCTGACCTCTAGTATAGAAATGACCTCACTAATACCATAAATTGTATGTGGATCTGTCTAACCCATTTGATTTTAAGTTCTTTTAGGGTAAAGACGTTTGGCACTTTGAATCTACAGCAGGACTGACATGAAAGGCACTCAATATTTTGTCCAAAGAATGAAATAAGTTCCTAAACTAATTACCTAGTACATTATATGTTGTTCTATCAATGCAAAACAAGAAAACATATATGAACACACACTTTTTTTTTGCCTTCTTTCACGCCAACTCTATAATTTTTTGAAGATCTATCTAAAACGTGATCATCCTGCACCCAGGTTATACCTCTACAGGAACTTAGAACATGTTGTTAGGGGTCATGTTCTTTTGTGTCTACATCATACCTCAGAAGAAAGGATTGGTGTTATTTCATGGCTCCTGAAATATTTAGCATTTGTGAATAGTATTGGTAACTAAGCAGATAAAAGGTACTGTGTTAAACCATTTAAATCAAGAGCAAAAGAAAGAATACTTAATGCAAAAGAAAACCTCTCCCCAAAATGGGCATTGCCTTAAAAACTGATAACTCCCTAATTACCTTTGACTAACCTGAAAAGTCAAGTCAATTGAACCATCTGGATTAGGCAGATCTGGATTAGGCAGACTTATCTTTTATTTTTATTTATTTATTTATTTTTTTGTAGAGACAAGGGTCTCGCTAAGTTGCCTTGGCTGGTCTCAAACACCTGGGCTCAAGCGATCCTCCCGCCTCAGTTTCCCAAAGTGTTGGGATTATAGGCGTGAGCCACTGCGCCCGTCCAAGGCAGACTTTTGAAAGCTGGAGTTACGTGCAAGACAATAGTAGTTCAAATATCTCTCACCAGGATCAGCTAAACCGTTCTTGCAAGCATCAGTAAGGAGGCTAGGAAGGGTGCCAGATGGTTCGTTCCTAGCAGCAACAACTTCAAGCTTTAGTATGTGTAGCCAGGGGTGTACAATTACCTTACATTAACACCAACATATGTCGGGGGCAAGTGCCAGCGATATATACACGATAGCGATTCGGGGATGACACATCGGCTGCAAGGACTGCTATATTCTCAACATTCCTCAAAAGGGTGTAAGTGTCTTAGAGTTCAGCTGGCGTAATGGAAGGGAGAAAAAATCGAAAAGAGAGGGAATGGCTGAAAATGAAGGAAAAAGAGCAGTTGAATATTAGAGTATTTCCCTGGAAGGAGGGTATTTGGAGTTTTAATGAATTGCCACCTTCCTCCACCACACCAGAAAGTATACAGTTAGAATGCAGTGTTCTCGGTGGGAGAGGACGGGGTATTTGCAGCTCCCGCCCTTGGGCAGCAAAGGCTCAGCCCGACGTAAGCACTCCCCACCCAGCGCAGGCCCCAGAAGTG
Organism: Pan paniscus; assembly: GCF_029289425.2. Taxonomy (NCBI): domain Eukaryota; kingdom Metazoa; phylum Chordata; class Mammalia; order Primates; family Hominidae; genus Pan; species Pan paniscus. The sequence continues at coordinate 43,906,971 of NC_073259.2, read as the reverse complement.
AGGAAAGAACGGAGGATCAGCCTCCCTCGACCCCTTATCTCGAGGGGGAGGGACTCACAGTCCTTGCACTCCCCCCGCCCCAAAAGTCGAAGGAGAAAGAGGGTGTGGAGAGAAGCCGGGGTCTTCCCGCACTCTCCGGTTGTGGAGAGAGAAGGCCCTTACCTGGCTAAAAGCCGCCTTTCCTCTGCGCTGCTACCAGCCCTGTCACAGGTCCCGGCGCTCTACCTAGCGCACCTGTCGCGACCAAGCTGCTAACACCTACTGCTCCTGCGGCCCCGCCCCGGACCCCGCCCACTGCCGCGGGGGCGCGCACGCCAGACAGCCTCCCGTGCGGCCTCGGGCTGAGCGTGCGCGCCACCGGCTACGTGCCCAGCGCTCGCGTCTGCTCCAGTCGCTCTGGCGGTGCGGGGTGCTGGCGATGGGACTGGGGTTTTGCTGCCCGGGGCCTAGTCTACCTCGGCACGCCTTTCTCTGAAGGAGACACGCACTTGCACGACGTGGGCCTCTGTGCAGCTCTACTTTGTCCTTAACTCCTCTGACTCAAAGTTATCGCAGTTTGACTCTGGAGCCACTCAGGTTTTTCCTAAGCTCAACTCTAGCCGGCTAGGTTCCTGGTGCTTTGAGGGTAAGTTTTGTGCAGGGAGGGTGTTTTACAGGAGGCTGTGTGGTGTAGTGGAAAAAGCTGAATTAAGTACATTAATCCTGAAAACGGTTTGACAAGGGCGGATGACGTCCAAGTTCTCCAACAGCTGTTTTTACTCCTCCACTCAGAATAGGAGCTGTGCTAATGGTTTGGAGACCGTCAATTGGCCTAGCACTTGGCCATCCTGCCCCCAAATTCTTGTCCCAGTTCCGTGCCAGCTGCATGATGCCTTTTGATAGTATCCTTCTTTCCTGTACCTCAAGCATAGTAGGGTTTCAGACCACAAGTTTTCTGAAGCTTTTCGGAATTCATGCAGCTTGATGCGTTATTAGTAGGGGCTGCTCGTGGGAAAACGCTTGTAATTACACTTCCTCAAGAAGTTAATGAAAATGTGTAAGGAGAAGAGAGATTTCCAACAGATGATGAATATGCCAGCCAGTTATTGCCTTCTGCCTTCAAATATCCAGCCTAGACTGATTTCTGGATAGGTATTGTAGAAATAAAAATTTCAGACAAAACAAACTTAGATTTTGAATCAGACAACAGTCAAAACCAGAAGAGGCTCAGACACCCCTGCTCTAGCTGCCTAGGCATCAAACTTTATAGGCTGAACACGAAAGTAAAGAAATTTGATTGGCTACAGCTAAGCCTTTGCCTTATTTGGGTATGGTCACATGGGAGGTCCCTAATTATATAACCACTTGGCTGGTTGTCTGTGATTGGTTGAAACTCCATTCAAAATCAGGTACAAGGGGCCGGGCGCGGTGGCTCACCCCTGTAATCCCAGGACTTTGGGAGGCTGAGGCAGGTGGATCCCCTGAGGTTAGGAGTTCGAGACCAGCCTAGCCAACATGGCGAAGTGCCGTCTCCACTAAAAATACAAAAATTAGCCGGACGTGGTGGCAAGTGCCTGTAATCCCAGCTACTCGGGAGGCTGAGGCACGAGAATCACTTGAACCCGGGAAGTGGAGATTGCAGTGAGCAGAGATCTCGCCACTGCACTCCAGCCTGGATGAGAGAACGAGACTCCGTCTCAAAAAAACAAAACAAACAAAAGGTGCAAGGAATACCTCTAAATTTTGGGTTGCTTTCTGGGTACAAAAACAACTCCAAACTAATGGCCTGCTACTTATTTTGCATTAACAGTATCAAGTATCAAGACTCCAGCAAAAGTGGCAGACAGCATGGGAATGCTAAAGAGCATACAATATCAATACAGGATAGTACTCCAGAAAATACGTTACCCTGCATGTGGCGTTCCCTCAATAGATGTCTCCCCTCCCCCCAATATTTTTTTTAGCTCTGTGCTTTAGTGGATACAAAAATTACTTGCTTTCCCAAAGCCTCCTTTTGAAGATAGAGCTAGCATTAGGTTGATTGCTAAATTTTCAGGGATTTTATGAGCCAGTTCATAAGCACAACCATTATTAGAAATCAAATTATATAAGCTACAATTAAATTATCATAAAAATAAAAGTAATAGGCCAGGCATGTTGAGTCACATTTGTAATCCCAGTGCTTTGGGAGGCTAAGGCGGGAAGATGGCTTGAGGCTAGAAGTTTGATGTTGCAGTGAGCTATGATCACACCACTGCACTCCAGCCTGGGCAACAGAGTGAGACCCTATTTCTAAAAAAAATTTTTTTAATAAAGATAATAAATATTAAAAACTCATCACTTTGTGGTTTTTTCCTTCATTTTACTAATAATTCTGCTCCTGAGGTTATTTGTCCATTGTATCCCCTGTGGAAATACTACATATGTTGTATGCATCTCTTCCCAACTCTATTCAGAAATGTCACATTGGTAGCACGAAATTGGCTGTAAGGGGAGTATTTACACCATGGAAATGGGCAAATGCAGCAAGTCAGGGTGTGATTTATTGTTTTGTTGATTTTTCTAGACCATATGTTAGCAAACCTTTTGTGTAAACAGCCAAATAGTAAATATTTTAGGCTTTGTGGGACTTAAAGTCTCTGTCACAGCTACTCAGCTCTCACTGTAGTGCCAAATGTGCCAAAGTAGTCATAGACAATACATAAAGAATGGGCATGGGCCAGGGGCAGTGGCTCACACCTGTAATCCCAGCACTTTGGGAGGCCCAGGCAGGGATCACTTGAGGCCAGGAGTTAGAGACTAGCCTGGCCAACATGGCAAAACCCTGTCTTTACAAACAAATACAATAAACAGACAAAAAAGCTGGGTGTGGTGGTGTGTGCCTGTAATCCCAGTTACCTGGGAGTGTGAGGTGGGAGGATGCCTTGAGCCCAGGAGTTGGAGATTGTAATGAGCTGAGATCACACCACTGCACTCCAGCCTGGGCGACAGAACAAGACCCTGTCTCAAACAAAAAACTCATAGGCCTTTATCTGATAGTGAAGGGAACAATAGAGTTGAAAGGGAAAAATGGAGTAGATACAGGCAAATGTTTACATACATGATACGGTGCAACAAGAATAGCAGAACATACTGCAAAAGAAATTATGTCAACATATTTAAGAATCTTGGAAGAGAATGGCAAATATGCACTATAATTGATGAGACATCTACATATTGGAAGAAAATTACCTAGAGATTTATCTCCAGTACACAGTTGAATAAGCTTCTGTACTGGTAAAGATATTTGTTGCTTTAAAAGAATTGGTGTCAGCTGGGCATGGTGGCTCACACCTATAATCCCAGCACTTTGGGAGGCTGAGGTGGGCAGATCACAAGTGGGCGGATCACGAGGTCAGAAGTTCGAGACCAGCCTGGACAACATGGTGAAATCCCATCTCTACTAAAAATACAAAAATTAGCCAGGTGTAGTAGTGTGCGCCTGTAGTCCCAGCTACTCGGGAGGCTGAGGCAGGAGAATCGCTTGAACTCCAGAGGCACAGGTTGCAGTGAGCAGAGATCGCATCATTGCACTCCAGCCTGGGCAACAGAGCGAGACTCCATCTCCAAAAAAAAAAAAAAAAGAGTTGGTGTCTGCCACACAGATTATATTTCTACTACATTATTGTCTATTTTACTTTTTTCTTTTGAGGCAGAGTCGTGCTCTGTCCCTCAGGCTGGAGTGCACTGGCACGATCTCGGCTCACTGCAACCTCTGCCCCCTGGGTTCAAGCGATTGTCCTGTCTCAACCAAGTAGCTGGGATTACAGGCGTGCACCACCAAGCCCAGCTAATTTTTGTATTTTTAGTAGAGACAGGGTTTCACCATGTTGGCCAGGCCGGTCTCAAACTCTTGACCTCTAGTGATCGACCAGCCTTGGCCTCCCAAAGTGCTGGGATTACAGGCGTGAACCGCCGCGCCCAGCCGATATTGTCTACTTTAAATGTGGCTTCAGTAATGAATATTTGAAATTTAATAATGAATAGTTGAAAGTAAGCTGCATTTTGTTTTAATGGTGCTTTCACAATAATGGGAAAGAAGACTGGAGTGGCCACAGATTTGTCAGAAAAATTTCCTAATGTCATCTTTGGTTCTGTTACCAATTATAATTCAGTATCTGAAATAAAACAAGTCAATCATTTAAAAATATTCTGCATAGTCTGGGCACGGTGGCTCATGCCTGTAATTCCAGCACTTTGGAAGGCCGAGGCAGGCGGATAACTTGAGGTCAGGAATTCAAAACTGGCTTGGCTAACATGGTGAAACCCTGTCTCTACTAAAAATACAAAAATTCACTGGGCGTGGTGGTGCACGCCGGTAGTCACAGCTACTCGGGAGGCTGAGGCAGGAGAATCACTTGAACCCAGGAGGCGGAAGTTGCAGTGGACTGAGATTGTGCCACTGCACCCCAGCCTGAGACAGAGTGAGACTCCGTCTCAAGAAAAAATAACAATATTATGGATAAAATTTATTCTGTTTACCACCAACCCAAAAAAAGGAAACAGTTGGAAATTATAGCTAAATAACTTGAAACCGAAATTATTAAAATTAGCCAAGTACTTAGGTTGAGATGGGTGGACATGTACTTTACCAACCGCTAATGCTACATGGCACACATATCCTACATTATAAATGCATTTATCTCATTCTTTTTATTCTGGCCTGGCAACAAGATCAGCTAATATTAATTTCTTGCAGTACCTTACTTTAATGATTGATATTCTTAAATAATTTTCATTACTTTCAGTTGCACTGCAGTTAAGATCAACTAACATTCAGAAAATTAAAAAATTAATAGAATGCACTATAAAAGCTTTGGAAAAATTAAAAATTGGCATTAGAAAGCATGACTCTCAAGTTGAATATTTGGTTAAGTCATCAGTTTGAAGTCATTCCATTTAATAATTTTTTTTTTGAGGCAGGGTCTCACTCTGTTGCCCAGGTTGGAGTGCTGTGGCACAATCATAGCTCATTACAACCTCAAACTCCTTAACTCAAGTGATTCTCCTGCCTCTGCCTCTCAAGTAGCTGGGACGACAGGCACATGCCACTACACCTGGCTAATTTTTAAAAACTTTTGGTAGAGATGGGGGTGTCACATGTTGCCCAGGCTGGTCTTGAACTCTTGGCCTCAAGCGATCTTCTCATCTTGGACTCCCAAAGCACTGGGCTTACAGGCATGAACTGCCACACCTAGTCAAAAATAGATTTAAACCTCTGCCTGAGAATGTATTACCAAAAAGTAATGAATACATGTCTTTTATTAGAAACATCATTTTAAGTTGTTTTTATTTGTTAAAATCACCTTCTTGGACTTCTTCACTGTGGAAAATAATATCGTTTAAGTGAAATTTTAAAACATGTATTTTGAATTATTTTTTCTTTTTTTTCTGAGATGGAGTCTCGCTCTGTCGCCCAGGCTAGAGTGCAGTGGCGTGATCTCAGCTCACAGCAACCTCCACCTCCCAGGTTCAAACGATTCTCCTGCCTCAGCCTCCCAAGTAGCTGGGATTACAGGCGCCTGCCACCACGCCCAGCAATTTTTTGTATTTTTAGTAGAGACAGGGTTTCATCATGTTGGTCAGGCTGGTCTCGAACTCCTGACCGCAAGTGATGCGCCCACCTTGGCCTCCCAAAGTGCTGGGATTACAGGTGTGAGCCACCATGCCTGGCCTTGAGTTATTTTCAAGATTTTGCAAGTAATAATGTAGAATCAAACAAAATTACAATCCCTGCAATTATACAAAAAGCTAAAAAGATAGCATTATTGCAATCAATAGTGCTAAAACTGAAAGAAGTTTCATTTTAATAAGTTTGTATGAGGTTGAAAAATGGTAATGGATGAGGAATGGTAGTTTAATAGTAAATCAAATGTCAGACTTAAGGACAAGAAATATGTTGGGAAAAGATTAGCAGATTGAAAACATCGAATGATGGTTGAATTGCCATCATAAATTGGCTGAGGTAGAAGAGTTTGGAAAAATTACTGAAAGCTTGTGGAATCAACTGGCTGTGTGGAATTCACAAAAAGAGTATTTTATATTTATTATTTGTAAGCTGTAAGCTACACATGCTTTATATTAGTAACATTTTTATAGATTCATATAGATAGATATAGATATGCACACATTATCTCCCCAGGGAGCTGGTTGTTTATTAGCACATTAATGAGTAGTATATATTTTTAGGGGTAATGTGAAGCTCAAACAAGAAAATGTATGTAAAATACTTGGTATTGCTTAGTACAGACTTGATAATAAATGTTAACTCTGTTCCCACTTTCCACCCTACCTGCTTTGTTCTTTCCTGGACAAGTTACTTAACTTTTCAACCATAGTTTCCTAATGGGAATTACAGGTTCATTCCTAATTGACTTTTGGGGATTCAATAAAATGGCATGTCTTACTTAGCTGACAAACTAGGAGCTTAGATTTCTGTTCCTCCTTCTTCTTTTAGTATATAAAGGTGTAATTCATTAAGCATTTGGTAAAATGAAACTTCTGCCATGTCCTTAGGAATAAACCAAAGAAAAATGTTCCAAAATTATTTATAGTTAATAATCTCATATATTGTTATTTATCTAGATCTAGTCTACTTACTGCCAAACTTTTTTTTCATTTCAGTTTATAGTTATAGTTGATCAATCAGATGTCTTTTTGTTAGGTAAATATTCTTGTTTTTTATTTTGTTCTTATTCCTGGCAAGCTATGATAGATAGGTAAACATTCTTTTTTTTTTGAGACAGAGTCTCACTTTGTTACGCAGGCTGGAGTGCAGTGGCACAATCTCGGCTCAGTGCAACCTCCGCCTCCCAGGTTCAAGGGATTCTCATGCCTCAGCCTCCCGAGTAGCTGGGATTACAGGTGTGCACCACAACGCCTGGCTAATTTTTTTTGTAAAGACGGGGTTTTGGCCATTCGCAGTGGCTCACACCTGTAATCCCAGCACTTTGGGAGGCCAAGGTGGGTGGATCACCTGAGGTTGGGAGTTCAAGACCAGCCTGACCAACATGGAGAAACCCCGTCTTTACTAAAAATACAAAATTAGCCGGCCTTGGTGGTACATGCCTGTAATCTCAGCTACTCGGGAGGCTGAGGCAGGAGAATCACTTGAACCCGGGAGGCAGAGGTTGAGGTGAGCTGAGATTGCGCCATTGCACTCCAGCCTTGGCAACAGGAGCAAAACTCTGTCTCAAAAGAAAAAAAGAAAAAAGAAAATGGGGTTTCACCATGTCTTGAACTCCTGACCTCAAGTGACTTGCCTTCCTTGGCCTCCCAAAATGCTGTGATTACAGGCATGAGCCACCACACCTGGGCAGTAAACATTCTTGAAAAAATATTGTTTACCTTAGATTATAAACTTGAGAATCAAGATCTGTTTAACCATATTCTCTCTTCTGCTTGCCTTCCATAGTTGGAAGAATTGAGTCAACCAAAGAGTAACTATCCACTTCCAAATTATTTTTTACATACCAAAATATGAACTTCTAGGGGGTTTTGTTTGTTTGTTTGTTTTGAGACAGGGTCTCACTCTGTTGCCTAGGCTGGAATGCAGTGGTGTGATCGTGGCTCATTGCAGCCTCAACCTCTGAGCTCAAACAATCCTCCCACGTCAGCCTTCTGAGTAGCTGGGACTACATAGGCACATGCCACCACATCCTACTAATTTTTGTATTTTCTGTAGAGACAGGGTTTCACCACGTGGCCCAGGCTGGTCTGAAACTCTTGAGCTCAAGTGATCCACCTGCCTTGGTCTCCCAAAGTGCTGGGATTACAGGTGTGAGCCACTGCACCCATGAGATCTCTCTTTTTTATGGCTGAATAGTACTCCATTGTGTATAGGTACCACATTTTCTTTATCCCATTCATCTGTTGATGGACACTTAGGTTGCTTCCAAATCTTGGCTATTGTGAATAATAGTGCTGCAATAAATATGAGAGTGCAGACATCTCTTTGACAAAGTGATTTCCTTTCTTTTGGGTATATACCTAGGAGTGGAATTGCTGGATTGTATGGTAGCTCTATTTTTAGTTTTTTGAGGAACCTCCAAACTGTTCTCTGTTGTAGTTGTACTAATTTATATTCCCACCAACAGTGTACGAGGGTTCCCTTTTCTCAACATTCTTGCCAGCATTTATTATTGCCTGTCTTTTGGATAAAAGCTATTTTAACTGGGTGAGATGATATCTCATTGTAGTTTTCATTTGCATTTCTCTGATGATCAATGAATGATGTTGAGCACCTTTTCGTAAACCTGTTTGCCATTTGTATGTCTTCTTTTGAGAAATGTCTGTTCGGATGTTTTGCCCATTTTTAATTGAGTTATTAGATTTTTTTCCTTATACAGTTGTTTGAGCTCCTTATATATCCTGAGAAAATATTTGCAAATATTTTTCTCCTATTCTGTGGGTTGTCTCTTCACTTTGTTCATGGTTTCCTTTGCTATGCAGAAGCTTTTTAACTTGATGTGATCCCATTTGTCCATTTTTGCTTTGGTTGCCTGTGCTTGTGGGGTATTACTCAATAAATCTTTGCCCATTTCAATGTCCTGGAGAGTTCTCCCAATGTTTTCTTTTAGTAGTTTCATAGTGTGAGGTCTTAGATTTAAGTCTTTAATCCATTTTTATTCGATTTTTGTATATGGTGAGAGGTAGGGGTTAAGTTTCATTTTTCTGCATATTGGATATCCAGTTTTCCCACCACCATTTATTGAAGAAACTGTCTTTTCCCCAATATGTGTTCTTGGCACCTTTGTTGAAAATGAGTTTACTATAGATGTATAGATTTGTTTCTGGATCCTCTATTCTGTTCCATTGGTCTATGTGCCTGGTTTTATGCCAGTACCCATGCTGTTTTGGTTACTATAGTTCTGTAGTATAATTCAAGGTCAGGTAATGTGATTCTTCCACTTTTTTTTCTTTTTGCTCAGGATAGCTTTGGCTAAAATATCTAAAATATAAATTTTAGATAAATTTACATCTAAAACATAAATTTTAGATAAATTTACACCTGAAACATACATTTTAGACAAATTTACACCTGAAACATACATTTTAGACAAATTTACACCTGAAACATACATTTTAGATAAATTTACACCTGAAACATACATTTGAGATAAATTTACACCTGAAACATACATTTGAGATAAATTTACACCTGAAACATACATTTGAGATAAATTTACACCTGAAACATACATTTTAGATAAATTTACATCTGAAACATACATTTTAGATAAATTTACATCTGAAACATACATTTTAGATAAATTTACATCTGAAACATAAATTTTAGATAAATTTACATCTGAAACATAAATTTTAGATAAATTTACATCTGAAACATAAATTTTAGATAAATTTACATCTGAAACATAAATTTTAGATAAATTTACATCTGAAACATAAATTTTAGATAAATTTATATCTGAAACAAATTTTAGATAAATTTATATCTGAAACAAATTTTAGATAAATTTATATCTGAAACATAAATTTTAGATAAATTTATATCTGAAACATAAATTTTAGATAAATTTATATCTGAAACATAAATTTTAGATAAATTTATATCTGAAACATAAATTTTAGAATTGCTTTTTCTATTTTTGTAAAGAATGTCATTGATATTTTGATAGCATTGCATTGAGTCTGTAGATTGCTTTGGGTAGTATGGATATTTAAACAATATTGATTCTGCCAATCCATGAACATGGAATATATTTCCATTTTTTCATGTTCTCTTCAATTTCTTGCCTCAGTGTTTTATGATTTTCACTATAGAGCTCTTTTATTTCTTTGGTTAAGTTAATTCCTGGGTATTTTGTTTTATTTGTAGCTATTGTAAATAGGATTACTTTCTTTTTTCTTTTTTTTTTTTTCCTGAGACGAAGTCTCGCTCTTGTCCCCAGGCTGGAGTGCAATGGCATGATCTTGGCTCACTGCAACCTTTGCCTCCCAGGTTTAAGCAGTTCTCCTGCCTCAGCCTCCTGAGTAGCTGGGATTACAAGAGTGCACCACCACACCTGGCTAATTTTTGTATTTTTAGTAGAGACAGCATTTCACCATGTTGTACTTACTCCAGCCAGGCTGGAGTAAGTACAATTTTTAAATTCTGCTTCCCTTACTTCATACTTCTATAGGTAAAAGTCATTCATTTTTAAATACAATAAATATTTATTAAGTACATACAATATGCCAGGTACAGTGTGAAGCACTGAGGATTCACTGGAGAACAAGACAGTGATTCAGTGGGATGAATAATTAAATAGGTGGAATACTTTAGATAACTGTGTTATGGTAAGGGAAATACAGGAGGCTAGTAGCCCTTAGGAGGGGTACTTATCCCAGAGTTGGGAATCAAGGATGTCTTCGTAGTAGAGGAATTGATGTCTAAATTGAATGGTAAATAGGTATTAGCAAGGCAGAGGTGTGTATCATTATGTGTGTGTGTGTGTGTTTGGTTGGCTCGCTGAAAGGTTAGATGGGGTAGGATCAACAGGGGAGAACAAAGCGTTATAGGGCTATGTTTACTTTAAAAATGGGAAAATACAGTATAGCTTAAGTCTAGGTTGTAGGAGGTGGTACTTACAGATGAAGGTGAAAAGCTAAGCAGGGACTAGATCTTATAAGGCATTGGAAGACATGTTAAGGAGTTTGAATTCTATCTTAGGAGAACTGGGGAACTCTTAACCCTGTGCCTTAAAGCTAAAGACTACCTATATCAGAATCACCTAGAGGTCTGGTTTAAAATGCTCATTTCTGGCTGGGCATGGTGGCTCACGCCTGTAATCCCAGCACTTTGGGAGGCCGAGGCAGGCGGATCACAAGGTCAGGAGATCGAGACCATCGTGACTAACACGGTGAAACCCCGTCTCTACTAAAAATACAAAAAAATTAGCAAGGCGTGGTGGCGGGTGCCTGTAGTCCCAGCTACTCAGGAGGCTGAGGCAGGAGAATGGCGTGAACCGGGAGGCGGAGCTTGCAGTGAGAGGAGATCGCGCCATTGCACTCCAACCTGGGTGACTGAGCGAGACTCCGTCTCAAAAAAAAAAAAATGCTCATTTCTATTTTCTGCCCCAGATCTAAAAATCAAAATCACTGGAGTGAAGTCCCCAAATCTGTATTTTTAACAATACTTCCAAGTAATTTCTTTTTTTTTTTTTTTTGAGACGGAATTTTGCTCGTCACCCATGCTGGAGTGCAATGGCTCTCAGCTCACTGCAACCTCCACCTCCCAGATTCAAGCGATTCTCCTGCCTCAGCCTCCTAAGTAGCTGGAATTACAAGAGTCCGCCACCATGCCCGGATAATTTTTGTATTTTTAATAGAGACTGGGTTTCGCCATGTTGGCCAGGCTGGTCTCAAACTCCTGACCTCAGGTGATCTACCCACCTTGGCCTCCCAAAATACTGGGATTACAGGCATGAGCCACCGTGCCCAGCCCCAGTTAATTTTTTTATTTTTGTAGAGATGGGTTATCAGTATGTTGTCCAGGCTGTCTTGAATTCCTGGGCTCAAGGGATCCTGCCTGGCCTCCCAGAGCACTGGGATTATAGGCATGAGCCACCATGCTCAGCCAGTTAATTCCTTTTTAATGCCAAGTAATATATTCCATTACAGGCACATATCACAATTTATCGATTCACCAGTTGATGGACATTTGGGTTGTTTCTAGTTTTAGGCTATTTATTAATAAAGCTGCTGTGAACATTTACATAACTGTCTTCATATAGACGTGTGTTTTTATTTCTCTTGGATAACTACTTAGGAGTGGGATTGCTGGGTTGTATAGTAATGTACATTTAACTTTTTAAAATACTGCCAAATTTTTCCAAAGGTGGTGTACTATTTTGCATTCCCACCAGCAATGCATGAGAGTTCTAGTTGTTCCCCATCCTCTAATGTACTTGATCTTGCTGGTCTTTTAAGTTTCAGCCATTCTATTGGGTGCCGTGATAGCCCATTGTGGTTAATTTGCATTTCACAAATAACCAATGATGTTGTACATCTTTTCACATGCTTATTTGCTTTTATATTTTATTTGGTGGAGTATTTGTTCAATTTTTTTGCCCATTTATTAATTGGGTTATTTGTCTTATTATAGAGTTGAAAATATTGTCCATATAGCCTGGATACAAGGCCTTTATCAGATACATGCTTTGAAAGTGTTTTCTCCCAGTCTGTAGCTTATTTCTTAATTTTTCTTTTCTTTCTTTTTTTTTTTTTTTCAGATGGAGTTTCACTCTTGTCGCTCAGGCTGGTGCAATGGCACGATCTCGGCTCACTGCAACCTCCACCTCCCAGGTTCAAGTGATTCTCCTGCCTCAGCCTCCCTAGGGATTACAGGCATGGGATTATAGGCATCTGCCACCACGCCTGGTTAATTTTGTATTTTTAGTAGAGATGGGGTTTCTACATGTTGGTCAGGCTGGTCTCGAACTCCCGATCTCAGGTGATCTGCCTGCCTCAGCCTCCCAAAGTGCTGGGATTACAGGCGTGAGCCACCATGCCCGGCAACAGTGTGTTTCAAAAAGCAGTTTAGGCTGGGCGTGGAGGCTCACGCCTGTAATCCCAGCACTTTGGGAGGCCAAGGCAGGTGGATCACCTGAGGTCATGAGTTCCAGACCAGCCTGGCCAACATGGTGAAACCCCATCTCTACTAAAAATACAAAAAATTAGCCAGGCGTAGTGGTCTGCGTCTGTAATCCCAGCTACCCGGGAGGCTGAGGCAGGAGAATCGCTTGAACCCGGGAATTGCAGGTTGCGGTGAGCCGAGCTTGTGCCACTGCACTCCATCCTGGGCAACAGAGTAAAACTCCATCTAAAAAAAAAAAAAAAAAGCAGAAGTTTAAAATTTTCAAGTACAAATTACCAATTTTTTTTTTTATGGCTTGTGCTTTTTGCATCCTGTTTTATTTTATTTTTAAGACATGGTCTCATTCTGTTGCCCAGGCTGGAGTGCAGTGGTATGATCATGGCTCACTGCAGCCTCAACTACCCAGACTCAAGCAATCCTCCTACCTCAGCCCGCCAAGTAACTGGGACTACTGTTGCACACCATGACGCCCAGCTAATTTTTGTATTTTTCTGTATAGCCTCCCAAAGTGCTGGGATTACAGCATCCTACCTAGGAAGTCTTTTTCTTGTCCAGGTGTGGTGGCTCATGCCTATAAGCCCAGCACTTTGGAAGGCTGAGGTGGGCAGATCACTTGAGGCCAGGTATTTGAGACCAGCCTGGCCAACATGGTGAAACCTCATCTCTACTAAAAATACGAAAAAAATAGCTGGGTGTGGTGGCACGTGCCTGTAATCCCAGCTACTCGGGAGGCTGAGGCAGGAGAATCGCTGGGACCTGGGAAGCGGAAGTTGCGGTGAGCCGGGATCGCTCCAGTGCACTCCAGCCTGGGTGATGGAGGGAGACCGTCTCAAAAGAAAAGAACAGAAATCTTTGTCTAACCCAAGGCCCCAGAGATTCTCTCCTATGTTTTATAGATTTAGAAGTTTTATAGTTTTAGCTCTAACCTATAGTTAAGGGTCAGAGTTTTTCCATATGAATATCCAGTTGTTCCAGCACTATTATTGAAAAGTCTATCTTTTCCCCCATTGAATTACATTGGCTGCTTTGTTGAAAGTTAAATAAATATATTTGTGTGGGTCCATTTTTGGAAATTCTGTTCTATTCCGTTTTACTATATGTCTATTATAATCTTTTTAATAAAGAAAACTATTTTACTTTGGTGAAAAGAACTCTGAAGTTATTTTTAGGTATTATGAAAAAAGGCTGAATCTTTTTTTTTTTTTTTTTGAGATGGGGTCTCATTTTGTCACCCAGGCTGGAGTGCAGTGGCACAATCTTGGCTCACTGCAGCCTCTGCCTCCTGGGTTCAAGGAATTTTCCTGCCTCAGCCTCCTGAGTAGCTGGGATTACAGGCATGTGCCACCACGCCTGGCTCATTTTTTATTTTTAGCAAAGGTGGAGTTTCACCATGTTGGCCAGGCTGGTCTTGAACTCCTGACCTCAGGTGATCTGCCCGCCTCAGCCTCCCAAAGTACTAGGGTGACAAGCTAGAGCCACCGCGCCCGGCCAGGCTGAATGTTATACGTGTGAACAATTTGCATTCTTCCCAAACATCTCTTACTCTAACCGGAAATATATGTGTATATTAAAGGTATTTTCTGTAACTAATTTCTAGGATAGTAAGTTATCATTGTATTGAATGTGCATTTTTATGCGTAAGAAGTAATTAGGCATACTTTGCCTGAGTTTCATTTTTCTCCAAATATAAAAAAGGGAGTAAAATAAACTCATCATGTGGAAATCTTTAAAATAACCAAAACCAGGTTCTATTAAAGAATAATGAAAAAATATATAGAACATTTCAAAGGGTAAACCAGAATAAATTCTGTTCTTTGGGAACAACAGTTAGCCACATAAATACCACAAATCAAGGAAGGGGATTTCCTGACTTCCGCTTCCAAGCAATTCCAATAAATGAAGGAGGAAGTGATTTTCCTTTTTAAAAAACTTATTGTTGGCAGGATTAGTGTACTTCCTTTCACTCTTTTAGGATGTTAAACACACATACACGAATATTCCTGTACTTCATAAACCTTTGGGATTTTGTCAGGTTCTGAGTATGCAGATTTTTTATTTATTTATTTTTTTGAGATGGAGTCTTGCTCTGTCATCCAGGCTGGAGTGCAGTGGCACGATCTCGGCTCACTGCAACCTCCACCTCCCAGGTTCAAGTGATCCTCCTGCCTCAGCCTCCTGAGTAGCTGGGATTACAGGCATGCACCACCATGCCTGGCTAATTTTTGTATTTTTGGTAGAGACATGGTTTCACCATGTTGGCCAGGCTAGTCTGGAACTCCAACCTCAAGTGATCCTCTGGCTTCACCCTCCCAAAGTGCTGGGATTACAGGTGGGAGCCATGGTGCCCAGGTCAGAAGGTTAAATTGTTTCAGTAAAAAGTCATTCTGTTGTGGAAATGTTACAAATGCATTACTAAAAGGGAGAGAAACATCCAGGCATAAACACTTATTGTCAGGGATCCCTTATCCTGGTGGAATAAGCATAAGCTTTGGAGTCAGAATTAATTTGCATTCTCTTTTACTTATTATGAGTCAGGGGACAAGTTTCTTAGCTTCTCTAAGCCTCAGCTTCTTCCTTTGCAATAATAACACTTGGCTGACAGTGTTATCATGAGGATTAAATTAAATGACATCTAGTATTCTGCTTGGCCTAGAGTACACACTCAGTAAAACTGATCCCTTTCTCACTTCTCCCAGGCTTAGAAGTTTTCTGGAGGTAAATTGCATAGCCCACAGCTGAAGTTGATCTCTTGGTTCTTCCTCATTCTTTTTTAGTAACAGAATGATAGAAGTTTGAAAAGTACTGGAGGACAGGAGAACACCTGAGCTCAGGGATCAGACTCTAGGATAAGAAACTAGTTCAGCAGGAAGTGTGCACTGTCAGCCTCTTAAGGATCATATGCTCAAGGTGTCCAATCCCATCGCACATATTTAATACCTCAAATGTCACTTGATGGTAGAAGACTCTCTAGGGAACTCTTTGAGAACAGTACCCAGCTGTAGTGGAAGACTCACCTGAGAGCACCTTTTAGTCTTTCTCTATCCTTCTTTGTCCTCATGTAATTTAATTATGTCCTTTCTTGCTGCAGCTTTTAAATTCAAAGACCCTTGTTATTAGTGTCTGTCACCTTAAATTACCAGATTTGGGCTCTCTTCACCTCCTCCCACCCTTATCCTGTGAAACAGACAGTGGTACTGCCTAATTTGTTTCTGGTTGTTCCTCCCATCTCCCCAACACACCTGATATTTAACAATTAATTTTATTCCAAAAAGCAGAAAAAACATTTTCCAAATGCCCTAGCTATTTATTGAGAAGCTCTCCACATCCATATTAGCAAATAACAGATTTTCAGTTATGTGTGCAAATATCTCAATGTACTTTAGGGATCGTACAGAATAATGGTCAATTTTTATATTCAGAATATTGGCCAAAACATAAAATAGTCTCAATTGGACTGGTCATACTAATTTATAGTTATATCTGTATCAGTATTCCCATTTTATTGAAGAATAAAATGAAGATTAGACTTTTATATACTGTTTATGTACTATATGCTATATACTGTTTATGCCCTGAGAATATAAAAAGTACACTATTTGGACCTTATACCTAAGTTTCAAGGAAGGCAAGCTAGTGTTAGAACTTAAAGTTCCTAATTCTGTTTTTCATTTTGTTTTGTTTTGTTTTGAGATGGAGTCTCACTCTGTTGCCCAGGCTGGAGTGCAAATGGCACAATCTTGGCTCACTGCAACCTCCGCCTCCCGGGTTCAAGCGATTCTCCCACCTCAGCCACTTGAGTAGCTGGGATTACAGGCACCCACCTCGGCTAACTTTTTTTGTATTTTTGTAGAGATGGGGTTTCACCATGTTGGTCAGGCTGGTCTCGAACTCCTGAACTCAGGTGATTCCCCCCCCACCCCCACCCCTCCCCGCCTCGGCTTCCCAAAGTGCTGGGATTACAGGCATGAGCCACCGCACCCAGTCCCTAATTCTGTTTTTTTGCACGGACAAATATTTTGTCCTATAGTGCATTGGATCTATCTCAAGCATAAAAATGCACAGAACTGTTTCTCTGATTCTATATAAATAAAATATATTCATTTGTATGTATGTACATCCATCTTACACTATAACACCTAACAATATTTAATTGGCCAAGCCTGGTGGCTCATGCCTGTAATCCCAGCACTTTGGGAGGCTGAGGCAGGTGGATCGCTTGAACCCAGGTGTTTGAGACCAGTCTTGACAACACGGCGAAACCCCATCTCTATAAAAAATACAAAAATTAGCTGGGTGTGGTGATGCACACCTGTAGTCCTAGCTACTCAGGAGGCTGAGGTAGGAGGATAGATTGAGCCGGGCAGGTCCAGGCTGCAGTGAGGCGTGATTGTGCCACTGCACTCCAGCCTGGGCGAGAGAACAAGACCCTATCTCAAAAAATAAAAATAAATAAATAGATAATATTCGTTGATTGATTGATTTCCAAAAGCTCTTTCTTTATGGGCTTCTTTTGTTCAGGCATAAATTTGAGCCTGATCAGACGTGTAGTATAAACTTTTTTACACTTTCTGTTACAGTGTCATGCAGGTGCTGCACCACTGAGAGCAGAACACTCAGTTTTTTTTTTTTTTTTTTTTGAGACAGAGTCTCGCTCTGTCACCCAGGCTGGAGTACAGTGGCGCGATCTCAGCTCACTGCAAGCTCCGTCTCCTGGGTTCACACCATTCTCCTGCCTCAGCCTCCTGAGTAGCTGGGACTACAGGTGCCCGCCACCACGCCCGCCTAATTTTTTGTATTTTTCAGTAGAGACGGTGTTTCACCATGTTAGCCAGGATGGTCTCGATCTCCTGACCTCGTGATCCTCCCACCTCGGCCTCCCAAAGTGCTGGGATTACAGGTGTGAGCCACCGCACCCGGCCACACTCAGATGTTAATACTGTTTCTGGAAAGACTTCTTGTTAAGGAAATACTTAAATGTCTTCATTGATCAAGCCATTGTTAAAAGGATATTCTGCTATATGTTACTGAAAGCAACATTGAAAGAAATTTTGTTTGCAGTTAAAGCACCTGACTTTATTTAGGCGTTCGTTCAGGTTTTCAAAGATCTGATTATTTAAGTCTTATATAAAATTTTCTGGAACAGAAAAAGTAGAAATATTCTCCAGCTCTTTCTATAAAGTTGTGATAACTTGAAACCAAACCATCAGTGTGGCGATTCCTCAGGGATCTAGAACTAGAAATACCATTTGACCCAGCAATCCCATTACTGGGTATAAACCCAAGGGATTATAAATCACGCTGCTATAAAGACACATGCACACATGTTTATTGCGGCACTATTCACAATAGCAAAGACTTGGAACCAACCCAAATGTCCAACAACGATAGACTGGATTAAGAAAATGTGGCACATATACACCATAGAATACTATGGCCATAAAAAATGATGAGTTCATGTCCTTTGTAGGGACATGGATGAAGCTGGAAACCATCATTCTCAGCAAACTATCACAAGGACAAAAAAACCAAACACCACATGTTCTCACTCATAAGTGGGAATTGAACAATGAGAACACATGGACACAGGAAGGGGAACATCACACACCAGGGCCTGTTGTGGGGTAGGGGGAGGGGGGAGGGATAGCATTTGGAGATATACCTAATGTTAAATGATGAGTTACTGGGTGCAGCACACCAACATGGCACATGTATACATATGTAACTAACCTGCACGTTGTGCACATGTACCCTAGAACTTAAAGTATTAAAAAAAAAAAAAAAAAGAAACCAAACCAAACAGGGAGAAAAAGAAAATGAAAGGCCAATTTCACTCATTATCATAGATACATCAATTCTAAATAAATTGTTATGGTGAGTGTGCTTGGAAATAAAAATAAATAAATAAATAGTAAACTGAATCCAGCAGTATATTAAATAGATAATATGTATGCATGATCTAGGTGGATTTATTCCAGAATATAAGAGTGGTTTCACATTAAAAAACAAAACCAAAAAAGTATCAATGTTAAGTTGCCTATTAACAGATGGGGGTATCATCATCTCTAAAGATGTAGAACAAGCATTTGAATTTATTACCCATTCATGATAAAAGCTCTTAGCAAACTAAAAAGGAAAATTTCCTAATTTGTTAAGGGGAATCTACAAAAAACTTAAATTGAACATCATTCATAACATTAAACTTTAGAAAATTTTATCTAAAACTAGGAAAATATAGGGATGTCCACT